>NW_027248506.1:1072500-1395000 GCF_031021105.1 Erythrolamprus reginae
TCCATTAATTAGTGACAGAGTTCAGATCGTTGTTTGTGGATATTTTTCTTAATTGCATATTCAGGCCTGCCCACTTCCCTGGATGGTGACATTTATGAATTTATTCCCTGAAATTGCCACATATCAGCTCATCCATGGAAATGCGTTGTGTCGGAAACACAGCTGCATTATGATTTCTAATAATACATGTTAATTGATAAATGATAGGCATGATCTCTTGCTTTCTCCTTATTATATTTCCGTATCTCAAGCTGGAGAAATATCTGGGTTGGTGGTTTTTTGGGGGCAAATAAAATGTAGCGCAGAGGAAAAGGAATATACATGCAAATAAAGGAAGGGCTCATTTGAACACTAATTCAGAGACTGCAAGCTATGTAAAAACTATGCAATTAAGCACAGTCATTTTCAAATAACTATACAGTGGTACCTCATGATACGAACCCCTTGACTTACGAACAACCCGAGATACGAACCCTGGGTTCAGAAATTTTTTGCCTCTTCTTACAAACTTTTTCCTTCTTACAAACCCGCCACCGCCGCCGCCGAGGAGCCCCGCCGCCCAGCTGTCGCTTTTTGAAACAGCCGGGGGGCTTCTCAGCGTCCTCCTGAACCCGAATGCCAAACCCGAACTTCCGGGTTCAGCGTTCGGGAGGCCGCCGAGAAGCCCCCTGGCTGTTTCAAAAGATGACAGCCGGGCGGCGGGGCTTCTCGGTGGCCTCCTGAACCCGGAAGTTCGGCAAAACTTCAGGTTTAGGAGGCCGGTGAGAAGCCCCGCCGCCCGGTTGTCACCTTTTAAAACAGCCGGGGGGCTTCTCAGTGTCCTCCTGAACCCGAACGCCAAACCCGAACTTCTGGGTTCGGCGTTTGGGAGGCCGCCGAGAAGCCCCCCGGCTATTTTAAAAGATCTAAGAGCCCCAAGCCTGGCGGCGAAGATGAGTTTTTAAGCTCTTTTGGAAGGCAAGGAGGGAGGTGGCAGTGCGAATCTCTGGGGGGAGTTGATTCCAGAGGGCCGGGGCTCCCACAGAGAAGGCTCTTCCCCTAGGTCCTGCCAAGTTGAAGTCCAAATATCTTCAAGTTGCCATGGTTGGTAAACACTGCTCTAGAAGACCTCCAGTGTCCCTTCAAACTCTACCGTTGTGTTAGAGTTTCCGGTCACAATTCAAAGTGTTGGTTATGACCTATAAAGCCCTTCATGGCACTGGACCAGATTATCTCAGAGACCGCCTTCTTCTGCACGAATTCCAGCGACCAGTCAGGTCCCACAGAGTGGGTCTTCTCCGGGTCCCGTCAACTAAAGAATGCCGCTTGGCGGGACCCAGGGGAAGAGCCTTCTCTGTGGCGGCTCTGGCCCTCTGGAACCAGCTCCCCCCAGAGATTAGAATTGCCCCCACCCTCCTTGCCTTTCGTAAGCTGCTTAAAACCCACCTCTGCCGCCAGGCATGGGGGAATTGAGATCCTCTTTCCCCATAGGCCTTTACAATTCTATGCATGGTATGTATGTATGTTTGGTTTTTTATATTAATGGGTTTTTAATTGTTTCTAACATCAGACTACTATTGTACACTGCTTTATTGTTGCTGTTAGCCGCCCTGAGTCTCCGGAGAGGGGTGGCATACAAATCATATATATATATATATATATATATATATATATATATATATATATATATATATATGTCACATGTTTAAGCTGAATTTGAAAATTAAGGGAGACTAGGATAGATATATTTGTTTTCGTAAATTTTCACGGGTATATGTATGTAGATTGTTCTGAGTTCAGGTTTTGCCCTGTGTAATATTTTTGCATGTCTATGCGACGTTTCGGTGAAATCACATTCACCATCATCAGGCTGAAGTTCCAAGCTTCATGCTGTTGTAAATATTACAACAGCACGAAGCTTGGAACTTCAGCCTGATGATGGTGAATGTGATTTCACCGAAACGTCGCAAAGCTAACTCCCTCTGTCCCATCAGAGGTTAAAACTTTGTGCATTGTTTGGCTTCTCCAATTCATGACGGTTCCTGATTGGCCAAGCTCACTGTAGAAACCATTTGGTGTGACAAAGCTTAAAACATATTTTCCAAATTCCGAACGGGCTTACTGGCTTGCAAAGCTTTTAATTCACCCACCAAACATTGAGATTATTGCAAATACGATTATCCGTAATGAGAAGGGCCAGACCACATTCTATGTAAAGGAAAATAGCGAAGTTTTATTATGCAGTGCAGAAGGTCCTCTTACCTCCACTGATGCCTTTCATTGATTTTTCTCTCGGAAGGTTAATAATTTACCGAACGTAACTGCCCGGCTACATCCACAGTAAGTGATTCTTTGTACTAAAACAATAGGTGAAAAAGAGAGGAAGGTGGGTTCTCTGGTCTCTGAACGTGCACAACCTATTTTAGATCATTGGAGTATTACCTTATTTACATATGAATCTACCTGCGGATTAATTTTCTGTTAATGTAACACCCATCGTTTCACCCAGGTTAGCCTATTGATTTCATACTGTATAGCACGTTATTATTTCATGATTGTTTCATTTAAGCCTTTTCTTCCTGGGTAAAACCACTCGTATAATTTCTCTTCTTTGAAGAGTCACGATTTCCTCAGTACTGAATGTATACCCATCCTGTGACTTCCTTTTCTCAAATTTTTATTTATTTATTTTATTTATTTTATTTATTGATTTTGTCCAATACACAATGAGGGTTTTAGTGGGTATGCACATAGTAAAATACATGATGAAGGTTATAGAGGATATACTCATAGTAAAATATATCTAAGAAAGAATAGAAGGGAAAATATAGGAATTTATTTATTTGTTTGTTCGTTTGTTTGTTTACTTGCTTACTTACTTACTTACTTACTCACTTACTTACTTAATTACTTAATTACTTACTTAATTACTTACTTATTAGATTTTATGCCGCCCCTCTCCGAAGACTCGGGGCGGCTAACAACAATATAAAAAGACAATGTAAACAAATCTAATATTAAAAAGAATCTTTAAAACCCCAATTTAAAGAACCACTCATACATACAAGCATACCATGTATAAATTCTATAAGCCTAGGGGGAAGGGAAATTTCAATTCCCCCATGCCTGACGACAGAGGTGGGTTTTAAGGAGCTTGCGAAAGGCAAGGAGGGTGGGGGCAACTCTGATATCTGGGGGGAGCTGGTTCCAGAGGGCCGGGGCCGCCACAGAGAAGGCTCTTCTACTGGGTCCCACCAAACGACATTGCTTAGTCGATAGGACCCGGAGAAGGCCAACTCTGTGGGACCTAACCGGTTGCTGGGATTCGTGCGGCAGAAGGCAGAATAGAATATATCAATGAAAGAATAGAAGAAGAGATATAGGAAGAGAAGAAAGGTATAGGAGATATAGGAGAGCAATAGGACAGGGAACGGAAGGCACTCTGGTGCACTTGTACTTGCCCCTTACTGACCTCCTGGAATCTGGATAGGTCAACCGTGGATAATCTAAGGGTAAAGTGTTGGGGGTTTGGAGATGACACTATGGAGTCCGGTAATGAGTTCCATGCTTCGAGAATTCGGTTACTGAAGTCGCATTTTTACAGTCAAGTTTGGAGTGGTTAATATTAAGTTTGAACCTGTTGTGTGCTCTTGTGTTGTTGTGGTTGAAGCTGAAGTAGT
Organism: Erythrolamprus reginae; assembly: GCF_031021105.1. Lineage (NCBI taxonomy): Eukaryota > Metazoa > Chordata > Lepidosauria > Squamata > Dipsadidae > Erythrolamprus > Erythrolamprus reginae. The sequence continues at coordinate 1,076,160 of NW_027248506.1, forward strand.
CACCGACAGGCAGGACGTTGCAGCATATGATCTTGTGGGCAACACTTAGATCTTGTTTAAGGCGTCTTAGTTCCAGGCTTTCTATGTGCATGTATTAGGGTTCAAAGCAATTACACAAAATGCTTTCAATTAAACAAATCTAGGTTCCTCTGAAGGTTTCCACAGTAGCGTGCACTTCCTTATTAAAGTTGCACAAACAAGTGAAGCCAATACAATTTTGTATTTAAAAATTAAACAAAGCATATTTACGTATAGCATAATAATCTGAATGAAAAGCAGTCGGGACAGCTAATAAAAAACATTGCTTTGGACTGTTTAAAATAGCTGACCAGCAGCTATGGAAAAAACATTATACGTGGTTAAAGTAAGATTTAAAAAAGCTTTTTTGATTTGGTTCTTTCTGAATTACATGCGTGTAATTTTAGCCTAGAGTTGCCACTCTACAGTCTTGCCTCAAATTATATTAAATAGTACCTTTTGAATAACAATTTATTATTGTTGGGAAATAGGACTGTAATCATATAATTTTAAAAGTTCATTAGCTAATTTAAAAAATGATAGGCCTGAAAACCCAGGCCCCATTCGTAGAAGAGATGTATATCCGCACTGCTTTGTCTTTTCATACAGAGATAAATAAGATTTTGTTGCAAAATAGATTGGCTATTTCAAAAGGAATTGGTTTGGAACCAAGCTACTTAGCACCTGGGTTTATACTGCTAAACAGTTTCAATAAAATCGAATTGTGAATTGTTTTGCTATATTAGCAAGTGAATGAATAATTGCTTATACCACAAAATTAATAAGAGAAATGATTGTGCTAAAATGATTTCTCCTCCCCACTCCTTCTTATTGCATCTCAATCTCTCAGTAATTTTTCACTTGGATAAATTCACAGTCATTTAGCTTTTTGACTACCATGGATTTCCTAGATCATCATTGATTCTGTACAGATAGTCCTTATTTATTCCTCTATAGAAGTGGAACAAAAGAAATGGAGTAGAGGAGGACAGCCCACAGAAGGCCAGCGAAATAGCTTGTATTGATCCACTGCTATTTTCAGGCTAATATTGCAATTTGGCTGGGGTGGAAATGGCTAGTCTAATCTGCCCTATTGAAAGAGCCAACAGTAACTACAGCTTGTAAAAAACTGTTCATATTCTTGTGCTTTTCGCGCTGTGAAGATTAGATCCAACTTCTGCATTCACTGAGATCATTCATCCTGTTCATTGTGGTCAATAACATTATACATAGGGGAAGGTTTGGTGGGGAAGGTTTCCCTATTTGCCGATGACTCTTAAGTGTGCAATAGGGTTGATATTCCTGGAGGCGTCTGTAATATGGTAAATGATTTAGCTTTACTAGATAAATGGTCAAAGCAACGGAAACTGCAGTTTAATGTTTCCAAATGTAAAATAATGCACTTGGGGAAAAGGAATCTGAGTATTGTATTGGCAGTTATGTGTTTGTAAAAACTTCAGAAGAGAAGGATTTTGGGGTAGTGATTTCTGACAGTCTCAAAATGGGTGAGCAGTGTGGTCGGGCGGTAGGGAAAGCAAGTAGGATGCTTGGCTGCATATCTAGAGGTATAACAAGCAGGAAGAGGGAGATTATGATCCCACTATATAGAGCGCTGGTGAGACCCCATTTGGAATACTGTGTTCAGTTCTGGAGACTTCACCTGCAAAAAGAGATTGACAAAATTGAACGGGTCCAAAGACGGGCTACAAGAATGGTGGAAGGTCTTAAGCATCAAACGTATCAGGAAAGACTTCATAAACTCAATCTGTATAGTCTGGAGGACAGAAGGAAAAGGGGGGACATGATCGAAACATTTAAATATGTTAAAGGGTTAAATAAGGTCCAGGAGGGAACCATATCTTCTTTAAAATTTGCACTGTTGGAGCATTCACAACTTCTGGAGGCAAGCTGTTCCACTGAATAATTGTTCTAACTATCAAAAACCATATCTTTAGTTCTAGGTTGCTTCTCCCCTTGATTAGTTTCCACCCATTGCTTCTTGTCTGACCCTCAGGTGCTTTGGAGCATCACGTTGACATTTCCAGATCTCAAAAGACAAAATCCATGCAACTCCTGGTCCTCTTGAAGTTGTTTAATGACAGATTTGAGAAAACGTTAACCTGCCTAAGAAATGAAGAGGCGCTTTAAGTACCGCTGCCCCTCAGAGTGGAAAAATTAATGGATTAATGGTCGGAGAATATAACTTACTTGCATTAAATCCATGATCTGAAATGATAGATACTATAAGTGTTTTCTAATGTTTTTGGAAGGCACCAGGTAATTTTTTTTTTTTTTTAAAAAGCCACTCCTTGCTTTACCGAATTAAGTAAATGTTTAGCATTTACTCAAATGAGGAAGAATATCTTTCTGAATACTTTAACAAACAAAATGAAAATCTTTGAAGCACAAACATTTTTATAATTAGTTTCTAGCATGGTCAATTACTAACTGCCTACGAATGCTGCTTAACAATCCATGTGCTATTAAAATTCATTCCCACTTGCAATGTGTTTATCACTATCCCCAATTCACCAAAACCCTTAACCTCAAGCAAGCTGGATTTCCAGTTAAAGTAAATGGGACTACTCCAGTGCTCACAAGCGGGAACATTACTTTTTAAAAAATATTATTGATTATCATGCTGAGGGCAAAGCAAGTTTGGTATCTTGCATGACTGATCCATTAACAACTGCTAGATTTATATAGATCTGAAGAACAAAATTAGGCTTTGCTTATTTATTTATTTATTTATTTATTGATTGATTGATTGATTGATTGGATTTGTATGCCGCCCCTCTCCGGAGATTCGGGGCGGCTAACAGCAATAATAAAACAGCATATAATAATAATCCAATACTAAAAAACAGTTAAAAACCCATTATTATAAAAACCAAACATACATACAGACATACCATGCATAAAATTGTAAAGGCCTAGGGGGAAAAGGAGTCTTAATTCCCCCATGCCTGGCGGCAGAGGTGGGTTTTAAGCAGCTTACGAAAGGCAAGGAGGGTGGGGGCAATTCTAATCTCTGGGGGGAGTTGGTTCCAGAGGGCTGGGACTGCCAAAGAGAAGGCTCTTCCCCTGGGACCCGCCAAGTGACATTGATATTGACAAAATTGAACGGGTCCAAAAATGGGCTACAAAAATGGCGGAAGGTCTTAAGCATGAAACGTATCAGGAAAGACTTCATGAACTCAATCTGTAGAGTCTGGAGGACAGAAGGGAAAGGGGGGACAGGATCGAAACATTTAAATATGTTAAAGGGTTAAATAAGGTCCAGGAGTGAAGAGTTTTTAATAGGAAAGTGAACACAAGAACAAGGGGACACAATCTGAAGTTAGTTGGGGGAAAGATCAGAAGCAACATGAGAAAATATTATTTTACTGAAAGAGTAGTAGATCCTTGGAACAAACTTCCAGCAGACGTGGTTGGTAAATCCAGAGTAACGGAATTTAAACATGCCTGGGATAAACATATATCCATCCTAAGATAAAAATACAGGAAATAGTATAAGGGCAGACTAGATGTACCATGAAGTCTTTTTCTGTCGTCAGTCTTCTATGTTTCTATGTTTCTATGCTAGAATAGCAATGTGATAATTGAGACTTTTCTCATTTTATCCCAGTTCTTGGGGATAGATTCCTAATCAGAGTAAGTTTGGAAATGAATAACCTAATAACTTTAAAAAAAAATTAAATAACAAATGTTTCTCTTTAATGAGTCCCTGTGAAACTAAATGAATTCTTATTCACCTCTTTAACTGTTTAATGAGTAATATTTCTCATGGATTTTTTTTTATTGTAGGGGTTCCTTATGTTACATTTTTTAATATAAATGATTGCAATATATTATTGTACCAATTGTTTTATTCTGCATCTGTACTAATGGCATTATAATTAAAAACAACTGCTACTTACTACTAACTTCGGGTTTGGCCTAATGTCAGGTTCAGAATGTAGCTATTCATCTGATTTGACATCAATGTTTGAAAGTGTTCAGTTTATATCCTTCTTTGGTTAATAATTTCCTCCTGTTTGGGATTAAGTGGTCACTATCTGGACATTCCCAGGGCATTTGTTTGCCTTTATGCTTGATTGGACAGCTATGTATTTGATCTGGCTGGGAAATCCCTGTGTTCTCCAAATCGTTGTTTTCCAAAACTATGTCATCTATCCCATTGTTTGTTGAGAATATAAAACAGAAAAATTATTTTAACCGGGTGGGGGTCATTGAAGATACAGAGTGGTATAACAAGAATGGTATAACAAGCAGGAAGAGGGAGATTGTGATCCCGCTGGTGAGACCCCATTTGGAATACTGTGTCCAGTTCTGGAGATCTCTCACCTGCAAAAAGATATTGATAAAATTGAATGGGTCCAAAGACGGGCTACAAAAATGGTGGAAGGTCTTAAGCATAAAAGCATAAAAGCATGTAAGAAGAAGCAATTTTTCCTATAGGAATCAATGTAAAAGCAAATAATGCCTGCGATTGGGGAAACCACATGGAGGGTGGAGGCCCTGTTTCCTCCCAGGACATTCCTAGAGAGGCTCCACGGAAGCTTCTCCCCTCCTTTTCTGGCCCTGTTTCCTCCCAGGAGATTCCTACAGACGCCCCACGGAGGCTTCTCCATGCCTTTTCCAGCCCTGTTTCCTCCCAAGAGATTCCTACAGACGCCCCACAGAAGCTTCTCCCTGCCTTTTCTGGCCCTGTTTCCTCCCAGGAGATTCCTAGAGAGGCCCCATGGAGGCTTCTCCCCTCCTTTTCTGGCCCTGTTTCCTCCCAGGAGATTCCTACAGACGCCCCACGGAGGCTTCTCCATGCCTTTTCCAGCCCTGTTTCCTCCCAGGAGATTCCTAGAGAGGCCCCACAGAGGCTTCTCCCTGCCTTTTCTGGCCCTGTTTCCTCCCAGGAGATTCCTACAGACGCCCCACGGAGGCTTCTCCCTGCCTTTTCTGGCCCTGTTTCCTCCCAGGAGATTCCTAGAGAGGCCCCACAGAGGCTTCTCCCTGCCTTTTCCGGTTACAGTTTCGGAGGCTGGGGTTTGTAAGTGGAAAATGGTTCTTGAGAAGAGGCAAAAAAATCTTGAACACCCGGTTCTTATCTAGAAAGGTTCGTAAGTAGAGGCATTTGTAGGTAGAGGTAGCACTGTAACTGATTTATATATAGACCTTGTGTTTGTGTAGCAAAGTGTTTCTCAACCTTAAGATAAATAAACTTCCCTTTTGATAAAGAAACTTCAACACGCAGAATTCCCCAGACGGCTTCTAACTTCTTTCATTGTTTTAGGTTTAGCACTTTGGGATTTCCAATAACATGGGGAATTCCCATGTGATCATTATTTTATAGAAGAATAAAAGCACAACAAGGCAACCCAAGAGAAAGACCATTGTTCTTCTTGATGCTCGAAATGTTCTCCCTTCTCCAATTAATTTTGGCTTTCTGATAGCGATGATTCTTCTTCTTTTTTAAGAGAGAAATTTAATTTTCAATACTGAGGTCATTAGTTACTTCCCCCCCCCCTTATATTGCAAGGTCTGTTTGATATTGCTTCGTGGCCCCAACTCTCTTCTGTCGACAGTGATATAAATTCTAATTGACATTTTTGAAGCTGGAATTTTATCTTAGTGACGAGAAACCCTTTGCCCTCTGAAGAGTTAATATGATAGGGCAGCCAGAGAGAAAGAAAAAGAGAGAGGGAGAGAGAAAGAAAGAAAGAAGGAAAGAAAGAAAGAAAGAAAGAAAGAGGGAAAGAAAGAAAGAAAGAAAGAAGGAAGGAAAGAAAGAAGGAAGGAAGGAAGGAAGGAAAGAAAGAAAGAAAGAAAGAAAGAAAGAAAGAAAGAAAGAAAGACCATGAGAATGTTCATATTGTCTGGATGCAATAAACAAAGCCACTTGAAATTTTAATCAAGAGATCTATCTCTGGATCTCCCATTCCGAGGAGTTAATCTTTCTAAAATAGCCCTTCTGATGCTCATCAGCCCACGGTATTGATCATTTCATTGCTTTTGAGACATGGACTGCAACTTAAGCATTGATCTTTGACACTGCAAGACTTCTGTGGTAACATATAGTCATGTAGAACATTGATTTCACTTTTATTGTTGTGTACCTTTGGATTTTAAGTCACCCTTCAGCACACAAAAAATGTCTGGTTTGCTTTTTTTTTAAAGTTTCTGTTTTTTGATGTCTGTCTTTATTCATCATGAAAAGCTCAGATTAATATAAAGTAATGTGCTATTGTTTAAAATGCCTCTTTGATTCTTAGATGTAGCAGTCCTTAATGCAGCCCTTCATATTTAATGTTTCCAAATGTAAACATTCAATTTAATGTTTCCAAATGTAAAATAATGCACTTGGGGAAAAGGAATCCTCAATCTGAGTATTGTATTGGCAGTTCTGTGTTAGCGAAAACTTCAGGAGAGAAGGATTTAGGGGTAGTGATTTCTGACAGTCTCAAAATGGGTGAACAGTGCAGTCAGGCGGTAGGGAAAGCAAGTAGGGTGCTTGGCTGCATAGCTAGAGGTATAACAAGCAGGAAGAGGGAGATTGCGATCCCGCTATATAGAGCGCTGGTGAGACCACATGTGTAATAAATACTGTGTTAGTTTTACTTGTAAGGGTTGAGAATTAGTTTTACTTGTAAGGGTTGTTTTCTTTTTACCGGAATTTTAATAAAAAATGAATTCCAAAATTCCATAAACCGTTACAATATGAGATTTTTTAAAAACAACATTCGCCATTGGCTTTCAATGAAAGAAATAGAAAAAAGATAGTGTTCCCTCAATTCTCGCGGGTTCAAACTTCGTGAAAAGTCTATACCATGGTTTTTCAAAAATATTAATTAAAAAATACTTTGCACTTCCCCCCCCTGTGCCACGGTTTTTACCGCCAGATGGTGTCATATGTCATCGCCAAACTTTCGTCCACCTTTAATAAATATTTTTATAAATAAACTTTAATAAATAAACATGGTGAGTAATAATCTAAATGGTTGCTAAGGGAATGGGAAATTGTAATTTAGGGGTTTAATGTGATACTGTTCATAACAAAAAATAGTATATTCTGCATCTCTACTTCGCGGAAATTCAACTTTTGCGGGCGGTCTCGGAACGCATCCCCTGCGAAAATTGAGGGAACACTGTACTCTCTCCAGAGATTCGCACTGCCCCCACCCTCCTGGACTTTCGAAAAGTTTTAAAAATACACCTTTGCCGGCAGACCTGGGACCTCTGCTCTGGCTGATAGTATGACTGTGATTGGGATGAATTTGGATGTATGGTTTTAAAGATTTGGGGTTTTAAGTTTTTTTGGTTGGGGTTTTCTAATTCTGTATTTTTTTTCCTTTTCTTCTTTTCATATATGATCTCCTATACTTTTATATCTTTTCTTCTTTACTTTCCTTCATTTATATTACTACATATCTATTCTCTTCAATGTGTATTATGCATTGGACAAAAATAAACAAATAATAAATAAATAAACAAATAAATAAATAAATAAAAATTTGTATCGATTTGATCTTGTAAGCCACTTTGAGTCCGCTGGAGAAGGGCAGCCTAGAAATAAAATAAATAAACAAATAGTAGACCCTTAGGTTCTCATATTGCATCGGGTCAGGTCAGATAATTTGCAGAAATTAATTTTGAAGGCATTGCTACATTTCCAATGGAGATTTCAGGATGGCGTCAATAGCCTTTGTGCTCCATTAGACAGCTGCTTTTTCAGGCCAGTTGCTCAAGATCTCTCAGAGGGAATGGGGAAAAAGATATATCAATAATCTGCATTTTAATTACTCCCCATCTCTGAAAGTGCTTTGTACCTGTCGTTGCAGAGAATCTGGGCTTGCTCTTTGATTCTTAACAGGGAGCCACACATACAAATCGTGGCTGCTGAACTAAATGGCCTTATTGATTCGCTCCACCCGCCTCTCAGGTACTAGGGAATAACCGTGTGGCGCACAGTCAAATTTGATACCAGTCACTCATTTCAATGGATAATAATAATAATAATAATAATAATAATAATAATAATAATAATTTATTAGATTTGTATGCCGCCCCTCTCCGAAGACTCGGAGCGGCTCACAACAATAATAAAAACAAATCTAATATTAAAAAGGAAGCATATAAAACCCTATCATATTTAAAACCAAACAACACATGCATACCAAACATAAATTATGATAAGCCTGGGGGAAAGATGTCTCAACTCCCCCATACCTGGCAGTATAGATGGGTCTTGAGTAGTTTACGAAAGACAAGGAGGGTGGGGGCAGTTCTAATCTCCGGGGAGAGTTGATTCCAGAGGGCCGGGGCCGCCACAGTGAAGGCTCTTCCCCTGGGGCCCGCCAAACGACACTGTTTAGTCAACAGGACCTGGAGAAGGCCAACTCTGTGGGACTTGATCGGTCGCTGGGATTTGTGCGGTAGCAGGCGGTTCCGGAGGTACTCTGGTCCAATGCCATGTAGGGCTTTAAAGGTCATGACCAACACTTTGAATTGTGACCGGAAACTGATTGGCAGCCAGTGCAGGCCACGGAGTGTTGCAGAAACGTGGGCGAATCTGGGAAGCCCCACGATGGCTCTCGCGGCTACGTTCTGCACGATCTGAAGTTTCCGAACACTTTTCAAAGGTAGCTGTGGTTTCACTCAGGTGGAAAAGTGAAGGTGAAAGTGCCAACCTGTAACTTACCATTAGGTGCTCTTCCACCACCCTGTGAAAATCCTGACCTCGTTGGAATGAACTGTCGGCATCCTTTTCTTACTTTTCTTTCCCAAGTTGATGCTCTCCAAGAACCTTGAAAGCTGTTACGTTTCCAACGGACAGTTTGAACTGATCCATAAAAAAAATTGGCTGCAGTCTTGTTGTTTTGGCACTATCTGTGAAAAAAAGAAAGGGGTTGGACTAGAAGACCTTTCAAGATCAATTTTCATTGAATTTATAAGCTGCCCAACTCCTGGTGGACTCTGGGCGGCAAACAAAGATAAAAACAGTATAGAACAATTAAAATTCCCGTTGCAAAAACAATCATCACTTCTAGGCCGGAGCAAAGCATTCCGTGTCTGTGATGTTTCTCACAACAAACACAACGAGTCAACAGGAGATAATGTGGGCCCTTTAATACTCAGGAAAAAAGAAGTTTAGTAAACTCCTAAATGTGCTGTGACTGAAGGGAAGTCCACTTGTATATGTATATGTCGGGCTTTCAGTCTTGTAATAATCACAGGTAAATATTTTAGTATATTTTTAGATTACATTAAATTTATACTTTGTGATAGATGTTTGGTAATGTGTTTTATATAACAAAAATGGTGAGGTCTCCAGAACTGTGTCCAGTTCTGGAGACCTCACCTACAAAAAGATATGGACAAAATTGAACGGGTCCAAAGACGGGCTACAAGAATGGTGGAAGATCTTAAGCATAAAACGTATCAGGAAAGACTTCATGGACTCAATCTGTATAGTCTGGAGGACAGAAGGGAAAGGGGGGACATGATCGAAACATTTAAATATGTTAAAGGGTTAAATAAGGTCCAGGAGGGAAGTGTTTTCAATAGGAAAGTGAACACAAGAACAAGGGGGCACAATCTGAAGTTAGTTGGGGGAAAGATCAAAAGCAACGTGAGGAAATATTATTTCACTGAAAGAGTAGTAGATCCTTGGAACAAACTTCCAGCAGACATGGCTGGTAAATCCACAGGAACTGAATTTAAACATGCCTGGGATAAACATATATCCATCCTAAGATAAAATACAGGAAATAGTATAAGGGCAGACTAGATGGACCATGAGGTCTTTTTCTGCCGTCAGTCTTCTATCTTTCTATGTTTCTATACCCATGCTTTGTAAACATAGCAAAATTATTTTTTCCCAGAAGTGCAGGAATTGTAACAAATATTAGACAGACAGGCAACACACTAACCAACCAACTTTTATTCTAACTACAGTGTATCAACACTACAGATTTAACATATTTTAAACCAGTTGTACTTCCAGAGTGCCACAAAACTAGGAATTTTGGGAGGTTGTCCAAGATGGTAATGTTTTTGGTTTTAAGTGGGTTTAGGAATTTGCATGCAAGCCAGTAATTCAATTTGACCATTGAGTGTACAGGAATCACTTTTATACAGAACTTCAGATAGCCTTCTTTGATCATGATTAAAGCAGAGTGTTATAGCTCAACGGCCCCAGGCCTGCCAGCAAAGCCATGCTTTAAGGCTCTTCAAAAGGTCAGATGGGTAGAGCGGTGCAGATCTCCGGGGGGAAGTTGGTTCCAGAGAGCCGGGGCCACCACAGAGAAGGCCCCACAGCCCCGCCAATCAGCACTGTTTGGCTGAAGGGACCCAGAGAAGGCCAACCCTGTGGGCTCTAATCGGCCTCTGAGAGGTGTGAGGCAGAAGACGGTCCCGTAAATAATCTGATCCTAAGTCCTGACCAATAATCTGATCCTAAGTGCCTTTTCATTCTGGCTGTGGATGAACAGAGGAGGAGAGAAGAGAGGAGGAGGAGAGGGAATAGAATAGAATAGGAGAAAATATTGTCACTTTAAATGTTACCAATCAGCATACATTAAAATTAAATTAAATTAAAATAAGAAAACAGTATGTCAGACTTGCCACAGCTTAAACCTCTAAATAGAAATGATCCTTGGCTCCATTTGTTGAGACAGGTATAGTTTTATTAGAGATTAAATGTATTGCACAGGCAAAACTGAGGGGTCTAGGACAGTGTTTCCCAACCTTGGCAACTTGAAGATATTTGGACTTCAACTCCCAGAATTCCCCAGCCAGCTTTTGCTGGCTGGGGAATTCTGGGAGTTGAAGTCCAAACATCTTCAAGTTGTCAAGGTTGGGAAACACTGGTCTAGGACAGGGATGGTGAACCTATGGCATGCCTACCATGGGTGGCACATGGAGCCATCTATGAGAGCATGCAAGGTGTTTCCTTATGCCAGCTCCTTTATTTTCAGCCTTCTTTTCGGCCTTTTTTCACCACCCGCAGGGTTTAAGAAAGCCTTCTGAAGCCTGGGGATGGTGAAAAATGGCCCAACCAGAACTTCATTTCCAAACTTCGGGTTGGGCCATTTGGCTATTTTTCACTCTCCCCAGGCTTTAGGATGGTTTCCTGAACCCTGGGGTGTGTGTGTGAAAAACAGCCTAATGGGCCTACCAAAAGTCCTGAGGGAAATACAGCCTGACGGGCCTACCAAAAGTCCTGAGGGAAATACAGCCTGACGGGCCTACCAAAAGTCTGGAGTGAAATACAGCCTGACGGGCCTACCAAAAGTCCTGAGGGAAATACAGCCTGACGGGCCTACCAGAAGTCTGGAGTGAAATACAGCCTGACGGGCCTACCAAAAGTCTGGAGTGAAATACAGCCTGACGGGCCTACCAAAAGTCCTGAGGGAAATACAGCCTGACGGGCCTACCAAAAGTCCTGAGTGAAAAACAGCCTGACGGGCCTACCAAAAGTCCAGAGCAATCTGTATAGCCTGGAGGACAGAAGGGTAAGGGGGGACATGATCGAAACATTTAAACATGTTAAAGGGTTAAATAAGGTTCAGGAGGGAAGTGTTTTCAATAGGAAAATGAACACAAGAACAAGGGGACCCAATCTGAAGTTAGTTGGAGGAAAGATCAGTAGCTACGTGAGAAAATATTATTTTACTGAAAGAGTAGTAGATGCTTGGATCAAACTTCCAGCAGACGTGGTTGGAAAATCCACAGTAACTGAATTTAAACAGGCCTGGGATAAACATAGATCCATCCTAAGATAAAATACAGGAAATAGTATAAGGGCAGACTAGATGGACCGTTCTATGTTAAAAGAGTAGTTGTTGGCATGTAAGTATGTATGAGTGCGTTTGGGAAAGAGAGGAGAATAATAATAATAATAATAATAATAATAATAATAATAATAATAATAATAATAGTAGTAGTAGTAGTAGTAGTAATAGTAATAATAATTAATAATAATAATAATTAATAATATAATAATAATATAATAATAATATAATAATAATAATAATATAATAATAATAATAATATAATAATAATAATAACTATAATAACAATAATAGTAATAATAATAATAATATAATAATAATAATAATAGTAATAATAATAATAATAATAATAATAATAATAATAATAATAATAATAATTTATTAGATTTGTATGCTGCCCCTCTCTGAAGACTCATTTCCTCTAAGCCTCATTCCGAATATCTTTTTTGTCTTCATTGAATCGCAAAGCCACTGAACGTGTTCCTTTCCTGCCCCGTATATATGGGTGATTTTTGAGTCAATTATATCTTCTTTAAGCTTCGCTGCTGTTTTCTGCCTCCGGCTGTGAAAGACTTAAGCGCCGAGCTATTCCGTTCAGCGAAGCAAGAATTAAATAATCGGTGGTGGCCAGCCTGTGGCAGGGTTCAGTTCTTAGATTATTACAAAAGTGTAAAAGAAGAGTTTTTTTGCTGTGTACGGAGCATAGAAGCTGCAAAATAAAAGGCTCCCGGGGTATTTAGACGGTTGCAACAACCGCCCTGCCTGGAGCCGGGAAGATCCCACCGTTCCATAGGGAGCGTTTGTTTAATTAACTTCAGCCAGAGATCGTGAAAAAGGGTCAGGTGCCACCTGGTGAGACACGGTCTCTTTCCATGTTTGAAGAAGTCTCCGTTTATGGGCTTTTAGACCCTCTGTTGTTCCTTTGAGGCCCGTGTTTGATGTAATATTTATAGGAGATTATGTTTCTTTGGATTATCCAGCCTTCGACTGCCTGCTGTAGCTTTTGACCCTGCGTGCCATTTCAGGATGAAGGCGCCCGAGAAATTCTGAAGATTAAAAAGAGGCAAGTTGTTCTCAAAGGGAAGGTCTTGTTGGGGGAGGGAAAGGGAAGGGTGGGTCCTGTCCAGTTATTTCTCTTGTTAGCGTGTATGGAGGAACAGGTGGAGCAACCAGTTTGATCCCCAAGTCAAACTGCAGGGCAGCATTAATTGTGCCAATAATACAAAGTCTTACACAGCCGAAAACTGGTCCAGTTTATTTTATTTTTATTTATTTATTTTGTCCAATACACAATGAGGGTTTTAGTGGGTATATATCTATATACACATAGTAAAATACATGATGAAGGTTATAGAGGAGATACTCATAGTAAAATATATCTAAGAAAGAATGGAAGAGAAGATATAGTAATAGAACATATCAATGAAAGAATAGAAGAAGAGATATAGGAATAGAAGAAAGGTATAGGAGATATAGGAGAGCAATAGGACAGGGGACGGAAGGCACTCTAGGGCACTTGGACTCGCCCCTTACTGACCTCTTAGGAATCTGGAGAGGTCAACCGTGGATAATCTAAGGGTAAAGTGTTGGGGGTGTGGGGATGACACTATGGAGTCCGGTAATGAGTTCCACGCTTCGACAACTCGGTTACTGAAGTCGTATTTTTTACAGTCAAGTTTGGAGCTGTTAATATTAAGTTTAAATCTGTTGTGTGCTCTTGTGTTGTTGTGGTTGAAGCTGAAGTAGTCGCCGACAGGCAGGACGTTGCAGCATATGATCTTGTGGGCAATACTTAGATCTTGTTTAAGGCGTCTTAGTTCTAGGCTTTCTAGGCCCAGGATTGAAAGTCTAGTCTCGTAGGGTCTTCTGTTTCGAGTGGAGGAGTGAAGGGCTCTTCTGGTGAAGTATCTCTGGATATTTTCAAGGGTGTTAATGTCTGAGATGCGATATGGATTCCAAACAGATGAGCTGTATTCAAGGATGGGTGTTTGTTTTCTTTTGGAAACTAAAAGAAACCTAGCCTGTGCTGTTAAACTTCAGGACTCAATAATGATGGAGCTATGCAAACAGCCTGCACCTTCGTAATTGGAGTTTGAAGAAACAAGGTAGAGTATTGATGCTTTTGAACAGTAGGTGGGAATACCCTAATGAGAATAGCAAGAAAACAACCCTATTGATGTTATTGTATGCTTAACATCACTTAAACGATTTACACGGTCACCTATCTTCCAAAATTGATTTGGGGCTGGCATAGGCTGACCCATCCTCGAATACAGCTCATCTGTTTGGAACCCACCCTGCATCTCAGACATTAACACCCTTGAAAATGTCCAAAGATGCTTCACCAGAAGAGCCCTTCACTCCTCCACTCGAAACAGAATACCCTACGAGACTAGACTTTCAATCCTGGGCCTAGAAAGCCTAGAACTACGACGCCTAAAACACGATCTGAGTATTGCCCACAAGACCATATGCTGCAAAGTCTTACTAGTCAATGACTACTTCAGCTTCAACCACAACAACACAAGAGCACATAACAGATTCAAGCTTAATATTAACTGCCCCAAACTTGACTGTAAAAAATATGACTTTAGTAATAGAGTTGTTGAAGCTTGGAACTCATTACCAGACTCTGTAGGGTCATCCCCTAACCCCCATTTTACCCTTAGACTGTCCATGGTTGACCTCTCCAAATTCCTAAGAGGTCAGTAAGGGGCGTGCATAAGCGCACTAGAATACCTTCTGATCCCTGTCCTATTGTCTCTCCTATATCCCATATATCTTCTCTTCTATCCTATATCTTTCTTCTATTCTCTCATTGATTATTTCATCCTATACTCTCTCTTCTATTCTTTCTCTAATTCTATTTCCTCGAAGGTGTCCTCTATTACCTTCATTGTATATCATTGTGTATTGGAATAAATAAATAAATAAAATAAATAGGCTCAAAATAACAACGATCAATCCATTTTAGAGGGACTATGGCCATTTCAATCCCAGTGGTTCTAACACATCAGGGGGGACTAGTTACTATGAGGGTTATCTGGTTATCTATAAGGTTACAAGGCACATAACCCTTGTGGGGAATGTTCGAGGGGGAAGTTGGTATTACTATCATGTAGCGGGAAGCCAGCAGAAGAGAACGAGTGGTGCCAGTGGTCAATAGGTCAAGGTTAGAGATGGGCGTCCTCAATCTGTTTCTCTCTAAGTGCAGAATGCACACTATCTTTTATTTTTATTTATTTATTTTATTTTATTTATTTATTTATTTATTTATTTATTTACTTACTTACTTACTTACTTATTTATTTATTATTTATTTATTTATTTATTATTTATTTATTTATTTATTTATTTTATTTATTTATTTATTTATTAAATTTGTATGCCGCCCCTCTCCGTAGACTCAGGGCGGCTCACAGCAGTGATAGAAACAGTGTACAATACAAATCTAATAATGCGAAGTTAAAAACCCATAATTTAAAAAACATGCACACAACACACCATACATAAATTATATAGGCCTGGGGAAGATATTTCAATTCCCCCATGCCTGACGGCAGAGGTGGGTTTTGAGAAGTTTACGAAAGGCAAGGAGGGTGGGGGCAATTCTGATCTCTGAGGGGGGGGAGTTGGTTCCAGACGGCCAGGGCCACCACAGAGAAGGCTCTTCCCCTGGGTCCCACCAAATGACATTGTTTAGTAATGCGCTACCTGAATCCTACGGGCATGAACGCTGCTGCGATGGTGTCTTTTAAGAGTTTGTTATATGCACTTCATATCTCCTGCTATGTGCTGTGTGCTATTGTTCGGTACAAAAAAAAATCCTACTTCCTGTGGCAGAAAAAAAGCACCTTCCCCGGGGCCACCCCCCAGCATCATTCTGTTACCCCCCCTGAACCCCCGCTGCACTATTTGAGAAACACTGCAGCTAAAGGCAACAACTTTTTGTTTTCTTTTCTAAGCTACTCAGTTTCCTGTTTCTCTACGAGAGATGCTGGCTTGACACTTCCTTTGCCCTTGGAGATATCACTTAAAATAAGTTTTTATCCTCCTTCTTCCAGTAAAAGCAACAATGAGAAGAACGTCTTTCCTGAGTCAGAAAATGGTAATACATAATACCTCGTCTTACGAACCTAATTGGTTCCCGGGGGAGGTTCGTAAGGCGAAAAGTTCGTAAGGCGAAACATTGTTTCCCATAGGAAACAATGAAAAATGAATTAATGCGTGCAACGAAAAACCCCCCGCAAAAAAACGCCGTCGCCCTGCTGTTTCAATTGAAGCAACCAGGTGCTTCTCAGCGTTCTCCCAATGCAGAACCCAGAAGTTCGGCAAAAGTTCGGGTTCGGGTGGCCGCCAAGAAGCCCCGCCGCCCGGCTGTTGTCTTTTGAAACAGCCGGGGGGCTTCTCAGCGTCCTCCCAAACGCCGAACGGAAGTTTGGGTTTGGTGTTCGGGTTCAGGAGAACACTGGGAAGCCCCCCGGCTGTTTCAAAAGATGACAGCCAGGCGGCGGGGCTTCTCAGTGGCCTCCCGAACCCGAACTTTTGTTGAACTTCCGGGTTCGGCATTCGGGAGGCCGCCAAGAAGCCCCGCCACCCGGCTGTCGTCTTTTGAAACAGCCAGGGGGCTTCTCAGCGTCCACCCGAACGCCGAACCCGGAAGTTCGGGTTTGGCATTCGGGTTCAGGAGAACACTGGAAAGCCCCCCGGCTGTTTCAAAAAGCGACAGCCAGGCGGCGGGGGCATGTTCGTAAGAAGGAAAACGTTCGTAAGAAGAGGCAAAAAATATCCGAACCCCGGGTTCGTATCTCGGGTTGTTCGTATGGCGAGGGGTTCGTATCATGAGGTACCACTGTACCTGCTATCATAATAACAATTTTGCCGTACTCTCTGGGCTTTCAAATTGGTGGAGGGCACAAAATTACGAAGAACGCAGAAATTGAAGCTGAAAACCACGGCAGGGAAATGAGCATGATCATTTAATAGGCGAAGAATCGGAACATGACAGACATGTTGGAGGGCGCTTCACCTGTGAAATGTTGGTCTAGCAGCTTCTGAAATGATGCATACATCATGCCCATGGTTCTCCCTCCACCCTTCCTTGGCCGCTTCCCAAAGCTCTGTTTTCCTTTATTCAGCAATTCCTGATAACATTTCTCACCATATGTTCAGGCAAGAATAGCAGATGTGCCGTGTAACAATTAACAGAGTGTTCTGATTTGGGAGTAACGTAGGGATCATTCATAATTAATTTTTATCATCCTGGTTTTTAAGGTGTCTTTCTTTTGGGGGCTTAATTGTGCTTAACTTATCGCTCTTTTCGATCAAATGTAGCACCGTCAAGCTGCAGTTTTTCTACCCGCATCTCCATCAGACAATTGACAGCACATGGGCCTTTACTCATGTAGTTATCAGAAGTAAAGCTAGGGAGTTTTCAGCTTTCTAATATACCATGCGTTTATACAAACCTGAATTTAGATGTGAACGCGTTAAGTAAAAATATAAATTAGTATATGTAATTTGCTACACATATACACCAATAATTAATGGAGACACTGCTGCATATTTTTATATTTTTATATATATACTTATATTTTTATATTATTTTAATATTATTGTAATATTATTTTAATATTATTTTTATATTATTTGTACATTTGTACATTTGTACATTTGTACATTTGTACATTTGTACATTTGTGCATTTGTGCATTTGTGCATTTGTGCATTTGTGCATTTTGCATTTTTACATTTTTACATTTTTACATTTTTACATTTTTACATTTTTACATTTATATACTTAAAAACCCTAAAAGCCATACATACACACAGATTCCAGGCATGCCGGAAAAGTCAGGTTTTAATGGCTTTCTGGAAGACCCATAGGGTGGGGATAATACGGATCTCTGAAGACAGTTGATTCCTAAGATAGGAGCTGCCAGAGAGAAGGCCCTTCCCTGCGGCCCCACTAGCCAATATTGTTTGGCGGATGGGACTCGGTGAAGGCCAACTCTGTGGGCCATTATTGGTCACTGAGAGCCAGTCCCATAATTAGTCTGGCCCTTAACCATTTAGGGCTTTAAAGGCAATAACCAACACCTTGAATTGCATCCGACTAGTAACCAGTTCAGTTTGTGTTGCTGTATATTTCTTACACTATTTGGAACCTTCTTTAATAAGAACTCAGAATTCCAGGGATTTCACAGAAAGCCGTAACATATATAACATTTGGCTTCTTGACAAGTGAGGAAGCAGTGACTGCCCTCCTTGCCACTTCTTGTTTATATCTGAGGATAGATGACTAATATCAGTCAAAAGCTTCGCCCTGCATTTATCAGTTCCCATTGGATGTGCTCAAAAAATAACTTACATTTTTCTGTTAAAGGAAGAGGAAATTGTTAATGAGTGTTTGACCAATGAGTGTAAGGTTTGCATCAATTTAATTACAAATCAACAGGGATGCTTGTTAAGATATGGTTGTTGTTTTTATCCCCCTTCATAGAGATCTGCAGCTTCCCAACACTTCCTTTCAGTCCAGAGGAAAAGTATCAGGAAGTTTTACGGTTTGTATTGTTACTCGAAAAAAAACCACCCTTCTCTTGGAGAGAGTCGGTGGAGATTCTCAGTTATCCAAATCATGGTTGTTCGACAGATGCTTTTTCAAGAGGCAACTGGACTTTCTGGTTTCTCTTTGAAGACATTTGGCTTCTCATCCAAGAAGCCTGTAACGCTTTGTAGGAACGTTTGCGAAGAAAACCTCAGAAAGCACCTTTATTTATAGAAACATAGAAGTCTGACGGCAGAAAAAAACCTCCTGGTCCATCGAGTCTGCCCTTATACTATTTCCTGTATTTTATCTTAGGATGGATCTATGTTTATCCCAGGCATGTTTCAATTCAGTGACTGTGGACTGACCAACCACGTCTGCTGGAAGTTTGTTTCAAGCATCTACTACTCTTTTAGTAAAATAATATTTTCTCACGTTGCTTCTGATCTTTCCCCCAACTAACCTCAGATGGTGGCCCCTTGTTCTTGTGTTCACTTTCCTATTAAAAATACGTCCCTCCTGAACCTTATTTAACCCTTTAACATATTTAAATGTCTTCGGAGAGGGGCGGCATACAAATCTAATTAATAATAATAATAATAATAATAATAATAATAATAATAATTATTATTATTATTATTATTATTATTTGTTACATACCTGAGATGAACATATATCCATCCTAAGATAAAATACAGGAAATAGCATCATGGCAGACTGGATGGACCAGGAGGTCTTTTTCTGCCGTCAATCTATGTTTCTACGTTCCTTTGTCTCCTTAATTCCAGGTTGCCTCTATTCCTGATTAGTTTCCATCCATTGCTTCTTGTCTTGCCTTCTCGTGCTTTGGAGAAGAGGTTGACCCTGTTGTCTCTGTGGCAGCTCCTCAGACACTGCTACCATGTGTTTGTTCCTTCTTTGCTTCAGTAATAACCCACTCGTGTTGTTCCTTGATCAGCCGTTACCCAGTAATGACTTTAAGAGTATTGAGATACTCTCAAATGACAACCATTTTCTTGCTTTAAAAGGGTTTTCGTAATGGGGAGTCATTTTGCAGGCGTAAATGAGCTCTGGTGTTATTTTGAAATCACCCAGGATAACTTAAGATGTATTCCTTTGGTAAAAACCAGGCACAGTGGCTGCTATAAAGGGATTAAAAATCCTTCAACGCATTCTCTTGCGTTAGGGAAAAGCGATTAATGTGTGCAAGCCCAAAACTCACCCCTTTTGCCAGCTGAAGCGCCCGTTTTTGCACTGCTGGGATTCCCCTGAGGCTCCCCTCCATGGGAAACCCCACTTCCGGACTTCCGCATTTTTGCAATGCTGCATGGGAATCCCAGCATCGCAAAAACGGGCACTTCGCTGGCAACGGAAGGTCCAGAGGTGGGGTTTCCCAAGGAGGGGAGCCTTCGCCTAGCAACGGAAGTCCGAAGGCGGGGCATCCCAGCGGGTTCATAAGGTGAAAATAGTTCAGAAGAAGACACAAAAAAATCTTAAACCCCGGGTTCGTATCTCGAAAAGTTCGTATGACGAGGGGTTCGTAAGACGAGGTATCACCGTATTTTATTATTATCACTTAGATTAGTCAGTGTGTAAAACTATGGAGCAGGGTGTGGGTCTTCTGGAAGCAAAGGGGGTTTGCAAGGGTGGAAAAATATGGAGAATTGCATTATGTGGTGTGAACAAGTTTTAATGATCTATATTGCATTATCTAAAGTGTGCAATAGGGTTGATTTTCCTGGAGGGGTCTGTAATATGGTAAATGATTTAGCTTTACTAGATAAGTGGTCAAAGCAATGGAAACTGCAGTTTAATGTTTCCAAATGTAAAATAATGCACTTGGGGAAAAGGAATCCTCAATCTGAGTATTGCATTGGCAGTTCTGTGTTAGCAAAAACTTCAGAAGAGAAGGATTTAGGGGTCGTGATTTCTGACAGTCTCCAAATGGGTGAACAGTGTGGTCGGGCGGTAGGAAAAGCAAGTAGGATGCCTGGCTGCATAGCTAGAGGTATAACGAGCAGGAAGAGGGAGATTGTGATCCCCTTATATAGAGCGCTGGTGAGACCACATTTGGAATAATACTGTGTCCAGTTCTGGAGACCTCACCTACAAAAAGATATTGATAAAATTGAACGGGTCCAAAGACGGGTTGCAAGAATGGTGGAAGGTCTTCAGCATAAAACGTATCAGGAAAGACTTCATGAACTCAATCTGTATAGTCTGGTGGACAGAAGGAAAAGGGGGGACAGGATCGAAACATTGAAATATGTCAAAGGGTTAAATAAGGTCCAGGAGGAAAATGTTTTTAATAGGAAAGTGAACAGAAGAACAAGGGGACACAATCTGAAGTTAGTTGGGGGAAAGATCAGAAGCAACGTGAGAAAATATTATTTCACTGAAAGAGTAGTAGATCCTTGGAACAAACTTCCAGCAGACATGGTTGGTAAATCCACAGTAACTGAATTTAAACATGCCTGGGATAAACATATATCCATCCTAAGATAAAATACAGGAAATAGTATAAGGGCAGACTAGATGGACCATGAGGTCTTTTTCTGCCATCAGTCTTCTATGTTTCTATGTTTCTAAATCTAATAATTTAAAAAACACTTAAAAAAACCTTATTAAAAGCAAACATACATACAAACATACCATACATAACTGTTTTAATTTCTTCAGCTACTGTATCCATTCCACTTCTGCACTTTGTGTCCTGCTGTTCATCCCGAAAGGGAATAGTATAATGATATGTATGTAGGTTATTGCAGATTTCATAGCAGAAATATCTTTTTCTCATCACCTAAATGTTTCAGTAGAAAGGAAGGGATCAAAAGTAGGGCTTTAGGTAGTCAGAGCATGGGTTTTTGCTCGTTAGCCATGACCCTCACTTGTGGGTCATGCAATTTTGTTCACTTGTATATTATTTCTAGTGCATTAAGAAGCAGGAATTTGACCCCAAATAGAGCGATGGGACTTGAACTAAATGGGGACCAACATGTTTTGTTTATTGGAAATGCAATTTGCTTTGTAGTAGGTCAAGAATCCTGGTTTCGTTGCAAACACGAAATTGAAAATTTCAGACATCGGGACTTCTTATGCCTACCTATTCCTTAAAATTCATTCCAGAGTTACTGCTCTCAATATCAATTCACCGTAACACGAGCCAGGAAAACATTATGTAACAAGTAGAATAATATTATAAAGCCCAACAAATTAAGATAAATCCATTTTTTTTACAACCCACTTCGTTTAGATAGGACAAAATCAAGAAACTATTAAATTGAACTCTGCTGCAGTTCATTTTGCCTGTAAACTTATTCTTGGTTTCAATTTTTGTATGTAAGGTATAGGATAAGTTTTTTAAAAAAAAATGCAGTTTAAAATACCACGAGCTGATTTCCAATTTACTTTTTTTACAGATTGAGGTGAATGTTGAAGTTTCTCTGAATCATTCTATTACTTTCTATTACTGTTGCTAGGCGAAGGCTCTCCTCATTGGGAAACCCCACCTCTGGACCTTCCGTTGCCAGCGAAGCGCCCGTTTTTGCACTGCTGGGATTCCCCTGAGGCTCCCCTCCATGGGAAACCCTCCGGACTTCCATGTTTTTGTGATGCTGCAATTTCGCTGAGGCTCCCCTCGCAGGGAAACCCCACCTCCGGACTTCTGTTGCCAGCGAAGTGCCCGTTTTTGCGCTGCTGGGATTCCCCTGCAGCATCGCAAAACCACGAAAGTCTGGAGGTGGGGTTTCCCATGGAGGGGAACCTCAGGGGAATCCCAGCAGCGCAAAAACGGGCGCTTCGGCTGGCAAAAGGGGTGAGCTTTGGGCTTGCACGCATTAATTGCTTTTCCATTGATTCCTATGGGAAAGATTGTTCCGTCTTACAAACCTTTTACCTTACGAACTTCTTCCTGAAATCAATTAAGTTTGTAGGACAAGGTATAAACTGCATCTAACAAAGGCTCATAGTCTTCCTCATCTTCCTCTAAGTCAGGCCCTACTGTCATTGGCGTATCTGCCACCTCTGGTGGTCTTTCAGGTTCATCCAGGTCTATTTCTCCCTCACTCCCTGCATCAGCGGGAAAAAACACTGGCCCAGGGTACCAAGATGGGCCTGGCTCATCCTCTCCCAGCATTACCAGAATTGGTCAAGGACCACTCACAACAGAACCCATCTCTAATCTTACTACATAACACAGAAGCTGAAAAACGGAGTCCAAGCAGACGACCGCCAGACCATGTAACCCATTAGACCATGTAAAAGGTCAATTTTATTCTTGAAGTGATAAAATGGCAAAGTCAGCACTACGTCTTCAAAGACAAGTTATCATAGCTTTCTACTCTGCAAACACAGCAGCAAAACGTGTTTTCAACCCACCAGTTATTTTGGGTTGCTGCATATAAATTGCTGTTCGTTTCCTTAAAATTAAAGAGCCTGTGTCCAGTGCAAAACGGAATCCACTTTTCAGCATTCTAAAGCTTTACTTCAGTTTAACACTCTCTACATGGGGCTACCTTTGAAAAGTGTTCGGAAACTTCAGATCATGCAGAATGCGGCTGCGAGAGCAATCGTGGGCCTCTCTAGATATGTCTCATCAACACTCCGCAGTCTGCATTGGTTGCCGATCAGTTTCCGGTCACAATTCAAAGTATTGGTTATGACCTATAAAGCCCTTCATGGCATCGGACCAGAATACCTTCGGGACCGCCTTCTGCCACACAAATTCCAGTGACTGGTTAGGTCCCACAGAGTTGGCCTTCTCTGTGTCCCGTCGACTAAGCAATGCCGTCTGGCGGGACCCAGGGGAAGAGCCTTATCTGTGGTGGCCCCGGCCCTCTGGAATTAACTCCCCCAAGAGATTAGAACTGCCCCCACCCTCCTTGCCTTTCACAAGCTCCTAAAAACCTGCCTATGTCGCCAGGCTTGGGGAAGTTGATATTCTCTGTAGCTACCATGATTTATGTATGATTTGCTTGGGTTGTGTGATTAATTTTTATGGTAAGGGTTTTAATCTGGTTTTCTAATATTGGATTTGTACATTGTGTATTGTGTTGTGAGCCGCCCCGAGTCTTGGGACAGGGGCGGCATACAAATCTAATAAAATAATAATAATAATAATAATAATAATAATAATAATAATAATACTTTCCCAAGCACCTAAGACTGTGTGATGATGATATTATTATTATTATTATTATTATTATTATTATTATTATTATTATTATTATTATTAACAA
Source organism: Erythrolamprus reginae (assembly GCF_031021105.1). NCBI lineage: Eukaryota > Metazoa > Chordata > Lepidosauria > Squamata > Dipsadidae > Erythrolamprus > Erythrolamprus reginae. The sequence continues at coordinate 1,099,751 of NW_027248506.1, forward strand.
TTCCCTCTTGCAGTTTTCATCTCTGCTAACTTGGGTATGCTTCTAACATGTGTCTTTTTAATTGCAATGCTTCTAGCAGGAATTTTTTGATTGGGAAAGACGCATGCTGGGATAATAAGCAGGCTGGACCCCCGCATGCCTTTTCATAACTTTATTACATTTTTCAGATAAAGAGATTAAAAACTGACAAAAAAAATGAATAAATTAGAAGGATCAAAAAAGTAATCCATGAAAGAGAAAGCAAAGTCAAAACTGCTGAAAGAGACAGAAATAGAAGAAAACCACTTCTTGCTTTCCTTTACAACAGATATGAATTAAATGTACATTTACTCTAAATTTATGGCACAGCTTTCATTTTTCTTGTTCTCTTTCATTTTGTCTGGTCATCAAATCCGTATATCACAATTTCATTTTCCCGACTTTATGCAAAAAGTCCAAAAGGGAATTTCATTCAAATTAATATCAAATCTGAATATACAGTGGTATCTCTACCTAAGAACGCCTCTACTTACAAACTTTTCTAGATAAGAACCGGGTGTTCAAGATTTTTTTTTTTGCCTCTTCTCGAGAACCATTTTCCACTTACAAATCCAAGCCTTTGAAGTTGTAACCGGAAAAGACAGAGAGAAGCCTCCGTGGGGCCTCTCTAGGAATCTCCTGGGAGGAAACAGGGCCGGAAAAGGTGGGGAGAAGCCTCCATGGAGCCTCTCCAGGAATCTCCTGGGAGGAAACAGGGCCTCCACCCTCCCTGTGGTTTCCCCAATCTTACACATTATTTGCTTTTACATTGATTCCTATGGGGAAAATTGCTTCTTCTTACAAACTTATCTACTTATTTATTCGATTTTTTTATGCCACCCTTGTCCTTGGACTCAGGGTGGCTACAACATGTTAGCAATAGCACTTTTTAACAGAGCCAGCCTATTGCCCCCACAATCCCGGTCCTCATTTTACCCACCTTGGAAGAATGGAAGGCTGAGTCAACCTTGAGCTAGTGATGAGATTTGAACCGCTGACCTGCAGATCTACAGTCAGCTTTAGTGGCCTGCAGTACCGCACTCTACCTGCTGCACCACCCCGGCTCATTAAGAACCTGGTCACGGAACGAATTAAGTTCGTAAATAGAGGTACCACTGTACTGTATTTTCGACTGGCGTTCCCACAATTTTACCAAATTTTGTGGGTGTCCCAAGTATTTTGGACTGGAATTGCACAGTTTTTGCCATTTTTGGGTGTGTGTGTGTGTGTATAATGCTGAAGACATCAGATCTCTCCCTTGAAATAAACCGCCTATCCCCGGACTGAACATCTGAATATAAAATATAATTCCCGAAGACAAGACAGTCCTGGGATTTCTTTTACCAGGAGGTTGTAAAACATTTTTATGATCTGACCTTGAGTGTATAAATTTGATTTCATCCTCAATTACCACCAGCTTAATTAGCACGACTTCAATTGGCACGTACACCGTCCTCTCTCAAAACTCTTCTAAAGGTTTGGCCTCCTCCCTTACATCCTTTAGCTGGTCAGAATCTGGAATTATTCACTTTTTGAAACCCTAGCCAGGGCTCCGTTCCCAAAAATTGCTTTAGTCTTTTTGTTCGAACAATACTACTTCTGTATCTCTTTACCAGGGAGGGGATGGGTGAGTTTGAGTGGCATTACTATCTTTTCTAATGATTACATTTGAATATAATTACTGCCTGCAAATGATTTCACAGTAGGACTTGGAAAACCCTAATTTAAGTTATCAAGACCTGTGTAAGGTTTTCTTACCTATGTTGCTCACAGCAACAATTTCTGGCAGAAATCAAAAAAGCCTCTGCTTAAAAAAAATAATAATGTAGGCATTTACTTTATTCAGCAACCTTTTAATCAGGATTCCATGTTGGCAGCCCAACGGTGAAATCTCCTTTTATGTCTCTGATTTTTTGGAAACTGAGAACCATATGCTATGTTAGCTTTGCATGTCTTAGATCTTCTTAATTGCATTTGCATCGCAATTAGACTGGTGCATAAATTGAAGAAAATAATGCATTCGTTTGTTCTTGCTGCCTAAGTTTTGTCTTTGCGTTTGTGGGTGTGTTTCGAAATCATTAGTATAATGCTGAATATCCTTTTTTAAAAAATAATAATATATAGCGTTTATTTTCTTCTTTTAATAATACGTTTGAATAGCTGTAAAAAATGTCAGAGTTGAATAATCAAGTCGTTCTAAATTTAATCTTTGTTAATGTTAAGAAGTTTGTCTGTGAAATATTTCTAATACTGTAGTTCATAGCTGGGGAGCAAATGAATTATCCAGATGAAAAATTGGAAAAGGAATCATACAAAAATGACTTATGGCTCTTTTCTCTTTTTTAAAAAAATAGTTTTTATTGAATTATTTACATTAAAAACAAAACGTAAAGAATACATTGAAAAACATAGAATATAACATACATAATAAAGGAAAAAGACAGTAGGAAAAAAACACAGACAAACAAAACAAAACAAAACAGATGAACAAAAAGAACCTATTGATTAATCATTTTGTACATATCCATCAAACACATCTTATAGTAAAATAATTCAACGGCTGACACAAACGATAATGTAAGAAAATTGGTTTTGGTTATGTAAACAAATCTAATATTAAAAAAACTATCTGTTCTGTCTGGGTCCCCCCAGACGCCAACACCCACCAAAAAGAGTAGCCAGACACACTGGTAAAAAGCAAAGGCAGTTTATATAATTCAAAGCAAACACAGGTAACAAAAACTGTTCTTACAGACAGGAACACTATGAAGCTTCACAGAGGTTTCACGAAGGCCAGGCAATAAAGCAGGATTCTTGCTGGCAAAAACAACGCTGGAGATAATAACACCCACGCCTCCCCCAAGTCTTCCAGACTTCTAGGCCACAAGCCAAGATCAGAGACGCCAAGAATCGAAGCAAGGTCACAGGACTCCCAGTTGATAATTCTCCACAAGACTGTAAGGGTGGGCCTGCCTTTTCAACCCTGCTGAGGAGAACCACACCCAAACCCAGCTGTTGCCAATTCAGGGATGGAAATACCTTTCTAATTGGCCCCGTCTTTGGGCTGCACGTCTCTGCCTCATGTCTATTATAGCCTGTGCATCTTCATCCAATGAATCCAGGCTACTAGCTGGGGAGAGCCCCCCCCCGGGGGTCTCAGGCTGCTCTCCCTCCTCCTCTTCCTGACATTCCTCTCCCCCGTCTGCCTGGTCCTCCCCCTCCTGTTCACTGTCCTCTTCCTCTGGGCATGGATCTGGCAGAGGTCCAGCCGTTCCCTAAGGAGCCTCAGGCTGAATCACAACAGCTATTCACTTAATTTACGATTTTGTTGTGCTTTCGACTGCTTACAATCCATCATAAGTATAGTAATACATTTCTTATATATCAAATCATTTATAATTTATCTTAGAGAGTTTAATACTTATATAAATTCATTCCTTATATATATATGTTTTTAATGCCGGATCACCCTGGTATATTGAAGGAACGTCACAGCTCCTTTTTGCCTCTAGGCCCAACCCGGGGCCATTTCAAGGCAGTTAATTTACTCCTAGCCGACAACTATATTCTGTATGTATCACATGTTTTTTGCTGAATTTTTTTTTTAAATTAAGGGAGACTAGGATGGCACCATTTCGGCCTTGTTCTGGCCTCATTAACTAGCCACATCCGACATAAAAAACATATAGCCCCTCCCTGGTACAGAGCTGAAGGGATCAGGTCTGATGGCCTAGCGGTTAATTCTCTGCCTTACAAGGCAGAAGCTGCCGGGTCAAGTCCCAGTAAGGGTGTGGCTAGCTGATGAGGCCAGAACAAAGCCGAAATGGTGCCATCCTAGTCTCCCTTAATTTAAAAAAAAATTCAGCAAAAACAATTATATATATGTTTTCGTAGATTTTCACTGGTACAGGTATGAAGGTCTTGGCATTTTCGAGTTTCTTTCCGTGTAGGCTTAAGAGATTTCTGGCGACGTTTCGACGAGGTCCCACTCGTCATCTTCAGGCTGGTGCTTCTGTCCTTGTTCTAGGGTGAACACAGTGAGACCTGAGCTGCCTTCCCTCTATAAATACTGGTGGCTGGGTGTGGTTTGATGGCTCAGCAGCTGCAAGCTGTGTGGAAACTTCCTGGTGAGTCAGTGGGGTAACACCTGGGGTCGTTGATGTAATTGATGTATGCTGATTAGTTGATGTCTGTGGATTGGGGGTGATATCTTTGCAATACATTTTGCTTTTTGTATACGAAGGAAAATTGGTTTGAGAATTTTCATTTGGAGTACTCTTCTCTTTGCATTTCAAAGGAGAAGAAGAAATGAAACAGATCTAATGAATCTAGCTCGGATTTAATTGTGATAGAAGAGGAAATGGGTTTATGTTCCATTTTGAATTGCAGCAACATTTTAAAAATCTGTTTTACTATAGACATATTGTGTCAAAAGTGCAATTTCTCCTGATGTACGCTTTTGCTAGGAGAAACAAATCTTCTTTATAGTAGATTAATAAGGACATAGAACAATTAGCTGGCACTCTTTCTTTTTTTAAAAAAAACAATATTGTTGAATGAAATTGAGTCTGGTTGAGGGCTAATACATTTAAAATGCAATCTCAGGAGGTGAAGCCAATCTTCTTTATGTGATGCTGTTGCATAAGGATGAATTGAAGTGGCTGTCTTAATCCATTTAGCTGTAAAAAGTCTTGCTCAAAACAAGTTTGAGATGCGCTATGTACCGAGCATCCAGTGCAAGGGAAATAATTCATTAAACATTGAAGAGGAGTTAACTGGTGCTCCCGCCCTTAAAGTCCTCGGTAATTTTGTGTGCCAGAAATGGATTTTGTTGTATCTCAAATACCTATGCAATTCTGGGAAATGTTTTATGTATTCTATGCCATACTACCATGATGACAAACGTATGACACATGGACATAAAAATAGCTAAAAATGGTCAAATAAACCCCTAGACATTGCCGGCCAGCTGGTCTTTGGGTTTTCATTGCTGTGGGATGTCCAGGATTAGTTCAATCCTAGATTATACATATTCCATTATGTATTGTTTTTACTATTTTATTGTTGTAAGCCGCCCTGAGTCCTTTGGGAGTGGGCAGCATACAAATCTAAATAGATAGATGGATGGATGGATGGATGGATGAATAGGATAGGATAGGATAGGATAGAATTCTTTATTGGCCAAGTGTGATTGGACACACAAGGAATTTGTCTTGGTGCCTATGGTCTCAGCATACATAAAAGATACATTTGTCAAGAATCATGTGGTACAACACTTAATGATTGTCAGGGGTCAAATAAGCAATGAAGAAACAATCAATATTAATAAAAATCTTAGGATACAAGCAACAAGATAGATAGATAGATAGGTAGGTAGGTAGGTAGGTAGGTAGGTAGGTAGAGATAGATAGGTAGGTAGGTAGGTAGGTAGATCCTAGTAGACTGTACAGCTTGATATAGAACTCTATGCATATAGAAATTTAAATTTTTCTGAGGGTTTTTTTTTTTGTATTATACTTTATTTTCTTATTTTTTTAATGTATCATAAATAACCTAATATTTAAATTTATTATTGAGTACATATATAACCACTCGTCCCACATTTAAGCAGAGTGCATTCTTTTCGTAATGCAAGAGAGGCATTTTTATAACTAAAACCTTCGGTCCGTGAAAGCTGAGAGAGAAATCAAGTTTAACTCGTTTTTTGAAATGCCAGGTGAGATTGGATCAGCTTAGTCTTAGCAGTCAAGCTAAGGTTTGGTGACTTAGAAAGGCTTCATACCTCAAGTGGGCATTTTACTATTTTTGTCAGGTTTCTAGAGCTTTTTCTGAGAGTATGGCACCTGCCCATTATAGCAGAGGTCCTCATACTATGGTCCGTGGGCTGCATGCGGCCTGCTAAAGCCATTAATCAGGCTCGCACACGTCCACACCACATCGTCTCACCACATCGCCTCACCCAACCTTTGGCTGACTCCACCACCTACCCCGCCTGCACTGTATGTATGTATGTATGTATGTATGTATGTATGTATGTATGTATGTATGTGTTTATAAAATTTATTGATCAGGATAACTTTAACTCTGGGTTGTTTACAACAGGGTGTCCAGCAAAACTGGAAAACAGGGAAATCAGAGAATTCTCAGGAAAATCAGCGGTTTGGGAAATATCAGGGAATGATCAGCGAATTCGTGAAAAAAATGGAATAAATCAGGGGGAAAAACAAGCTGTATTAAAATGTTTAAAAATCTGGGAAAAATCTTGTTTTAAAAAAAACAGATTGTGCTGCCTGGCAAAGTCAAGCAAAAATGAGCACAACTGTGGCAACAACTTGCTTCCTCAGCTGCCGATATTTCTCCATGGCTGAGCCATTTGGTATGATGTCATCTACGACCGCGCCTTTAATTAGATGACAAGTTACATGGAAATGTCAGGAGAAATTTCTAGAGTGTAAAAATATTGATAGAGATAGAGAATTAGGGAATGGATAATAATAATATAATGTTTGCATGTTGATTGTATTATATAAAATGTAGATATTGAAATACTGATATTAATAGAGAATATATTGAAAGTAAAAAACTGTTAAAATAAATACAGTTTAACCATATAAAATACGACGACAGTATAGTTTACTGTAAAAAGAAGAGATTTAGAAGTTGCATTTTTTCATTTTTTCATTTTTTCTTTTTTTCCATTCTTTTTTTCTTTTTTTTTGCTTTGTATGTCTGTTTATATGTATTTATGTTATGTGTGTGTAAGTCTAATCAATGTTCTAAATGTATTTTTTATATTTATATCCAATATTTTTTTTTAAAGGAAATGTCAGGGAAATATCAGGGAATTTCAAAATGCTTTCCCCCTGGACACCCTGTTATAATCATAACGTGTGTACAGTACACACATATATACAAACACGATTGTAAAGCTTATAATTGTAATCTACATAAATACATAATTGCAATCGCCCCCGTTACCATGTGGGAAGACAGGCAGTCATTACATTTTATGTATAGATGATGGACGGACGGATGGACGGATGGAAGGACGGATGGAAGGACGGACGGACAGACAGACAGAGACCGCCGTGTGAAATATAGTTCACTACTAGTAATATACTATATGAATACTTTTAAAGATATCCCAATGGATTTATAAAAGCATGACCTTCAATATTCAGTATTCAGCAATAGAGCTGGTTTGCTCTAATGGTTGGGGGGGCTGGCCTAGAAACCAGGAGACTGTGAATTCTAGTCCTGTCAACTGTCTGATTGGGGGCCAATTATTCTCTGATGCCCAACACACCTCACAGGTCAGGAAAAAGAGGAAGAAAAAGAAATAGTATTGTCTGGGTTTGCTGACTTGTGGGTTTTAGCCTAACTGCAAAAGTCTATTTGCTAAAGTTGCATTCTAATCTTAAATTCCAAAGGAAAATGCCCTATTTTGATTTTCATGAAAGAAACTAAAACCACAGCGCCATCTGCTGGGGCAATAATATCCACGCAAGCATTTTAAGAGAGAGGAAAAAATATAACACCTGAATGGAAATGTGATATACAGGTAAGCAGAAGATAAAATATTATGCCTGCAATCTTTTTATGAAGTTGCACTTCCTTCCAGCTGTTTCTTTTAAAAGCACGTACATTTTAAATTGAATTTCATAATATAAAATACAAATGAAAATAAAGCTAGTATTCTGGCCTGATACCCTACATGGCATCGGACCAGAATACCTCCGGGACCGCCTTCTGCTGCACGAATCCCAGCGACCGGTTAGGTCCCACAGAGTTGGCCTTCTCCGGGTCCCGTCGACTAAACAATGTCATCTGGCAGGACCCAGGGGAAGAGCCTTCTCTGTGACGGCCCCAGCCCTCTGGAATCAACTCCCCCCGGAGATTAGAACTGCCCCCACCCTTCTTGCATTTGTAAGTTGCTAAAGACCCACCTTTGTTGGCAGGCATGGAGGAACTGAGTTGCCCCTAGGCTATGCTAAGACTACGGTAGATTTGTGTATGGTGTGACTGAGTTGTATGGTTTTAATAATGGGTTTTTAATGTGTTTTTTAATATATTGGATTTGTGACGTTGTATTTTGTTGTGAGTCACTCTGATCCTCGGAGAGGGGCAGCATACAAATCTAATAAATTATTGTTATTGTTATTGTTAATAATAATAATAATAATAATAATAATAATAATAATAATTAGTAGGGAGATGAGAAAGGGAAAAGGGTTAAAGACAACTGGGGAAATAGAGAGAAGAAGAAAAAAGTGTTACCATAACTTCCAACTTTTTAAAGTGCAGAGGAATAACAATAGTAAGCTACAGTCTCAACTTTTTACTTTTACATGTTTGTTACATTCTTAGTATAGTAAACATTTCTGTAGTAACAGACTTACCAAGTGATACAGTACTTCCATTTTTTTTTTACTGCATGAAGCACCAAGTATAGAAACAAATTTCCAAATTGAAACAAAACTATAAATATTATTTTCTTTGATTAAAGCAGTCCATTTGGTCATCTTTGCAAGTTCCACGTATTCTTCCATTGTGGGGATTAATGCATCTTTTTTACCTTCTAGGTCAGTGGTTCTCAACCTGGGGGTCGGGACCCCTTTGGGGGGGCCGAGCGACTATTTCATGGGGGTTATCTAAGACCATGGGAAAAGACAAATTTCCCATGGTATTAAAGTTTCTAACACATATTTTTACAATCCGGCCAATCAGGTGTTTACAATGTGAGTGGGGGTCCCTCTCACCTTCCTGCCAATCAGCTTAAAGCTGATTGGTTTAGTTTAGTTTAGTTTTATTGGATTTATATGCCGCCCCTCTCCAAAAACTCGGGGCGGCTAACAACAATCATAAACAATGTACAATAAAATCCAATACTAAAATCAAATTTAAAACCCCTTAATATATAAAAACCAAACATACATACAAGCATACCATATATACAGTTGTGATGGCCTAGGGGGAGAAAAAGTCTTAATTCCCCCATGCCTGGCAGCAGAGGTGGGTTTTAAGTAGCTTACGAAAGGCAAGGAGGATGGGGGCAATTCTGATCTCTGAGGGGAGTTGGTCCCAGAGGGTCGGGGCCGCCACAGAGAAGGCTCTTCCCCTGGGTCCCGCCAAGTGGCATTGTTTAGTTGACGGGACCCGGAGAAGACCCACTCTGTGGGACCTAACTGGCCGCTGGGATTCGTGCGGCAGAAGGCAGTCCCTGAGATACCCTGGTCCAGTGCCATGAAGGGCTTTATAGGTCATAACCAACACTTTGAATTGCGACCGGAAACTGATCGGCAACCAATGCAGACTGCGGAGTGTTGGTGTGACATGGGCATATTTAGGAAAGCCCATGATTGCTCTCGCAGCTGCATTCTGCACGATCTGAAGTTTCCGAACAGTCCCTTAGATAATCTAATATAAGACAGTGTCTTATTTTCGGGGAAACACGGTATGTGGCAGGCCTAACTCTCCAACTCAAATGAGGCTTCGGTCTAACACTAACATTAGAGCCATGCTGACAAAATACACAAAGTGTAAACTATAATGATTATGGGATTTGCCTTAAGGAGGCAACAGAAGAGAGTAGAGAGGTGCCTAACCTTAGCCTATTTTGATACTGCTAACATTGATTTTTAATTTTAATCATTTTCCTATTCTTGTACAGTTGTCCAAAAGAATTCTGATTTTATGTAAATGTCATCTAAAAATTGCTAATGGTTCACTGGCGGGGGACAAAGTGTTTTGTCTACTTTTGTTCCTTATTGATTTGCATTAATTCAATGTCGTGTTGCGTTCAGCCTTAGCTCTCACGGTCTTTCATCATATAATCCTTGGTTAATCATACTTAGCCATTAAACGTACTTTTGAAAAGTCAAAAATGCTCATTAATTTTTCTCTCTTTAGGTGTTTTCAAAATGATCACCCACAATGGGCCTGATAAAAATCAGCCTGGCTTTTCTAAGACACAAAATCACACACAATTAAGAATACTTTTGAAATTAATGAATCAAAAAATTAATGAATCAAACATTGCAGTCAAGCCACTATTTTGTCTCTTTATCCAATTTTTTTTTTTAAAGTAGAAGAGTGGCTCGGAGATTAAATAATTTGTATGAATTGCTGAAATTGGCAAGAACAATAGTGTTAACAAAATTAGAATCTCTAATGCAGTGTTTCCCAACCATGGCCACTTGAAGATATCTGGACTTCAACTCCCAGAATTCCCCAGCCAGAGAATGCCCTGTCTCCATAGCGAATGCTGGCTGGGGAATTCTGGGAGTTGAAGTCCAGATATCTTCAAATGGCCAAGGTTGGGAAACACTGCTCTAATGCACTCTGTAGGCTTTTGTCTGCCATTAGAAAGAAGAAGAAAAAAACTTTTTGACTTTTTAAAGAAATCACTTAAAACAAAAATAAAGCAAATGAAACAAAAAGGCAACATTTATTTATTTATTTATTTATTTATTACTTAGATTTGTATGCTGCCCCTCTCCGAAGACTCGGGGCGGCTCACAACATGTAGAAACAAATCATAAGCAATCAGACAAATTTAAAATATTTAAATATTTAAAACCCCATATGCTAACAGATACACACACAGACATACCATGCATAAATTAAACGTGCCCAGGGGGAGATGTTTCAGTTCCCCCATGCCTGACGGCAAAGATGGGTTTTAAGGAGTTTACGGAAGGCAGGAAGAGTAGGGGCAGTTCTAATCTCCGGGGGGAGTTGGTTCCAGAGGGCCGGTGCTGCCACAGAGAAGGCTCTTCCCCTGGGGCCCGCCAACCGACATTGTTTAGTTGACGGGACCCGGAGAAGGCCCACAACATGGCCTTTTCCTGGACACAAAACTGTTTCAACTCCTACCCTCAAAATGTCGCTACAGAGCACTGCACACCAAGACAACTAGACACAAGGACAGGAATCCAGGAAGTGATCACCTTGGCGTCCTTAGCAACCTGCCGGTGACGTCAAGTCTCTGCCACTGGAATCTCTTCGTGTTCCCCAGCTCCTTCAAAGGGAGGTCTTCACATAAAAATAAACATTGTTGTTTTTATGAAAAAGGACGCTGCAGCGGCGCTGCAAGCAAAGGGCGCTCCTTTCACGTAAAAATAAACATGTGGTGGTCACCTTGGCGTCCTTAGCAACCTGCTGGTTACGTCAAAGCTCCGAACACCGAACGCGACCCCGAACTTTGCCCGAAGTTTCAAAAAGTTTTGGGTTCGGCATACCGAACACCGCAAAATTCGGTATGGACCCGAATTGTGCGGGTTTGGTTCGCCCATCACTATTCATAAATCACTAGGCCAAACTGACTCCCTGTGACTATGAGCAATGACCCAATGTGATTCTTCCCCTCCTTATCAATCGGAGAGAATTATCGGAAAATTCAAGATGGCAGTGGTGATGAAAGAATTGATGCCCCAATCTGTTTTGTACATGCCCACGCAGTGAATATACCAAGGGTAGAATTTCTACTATGTGATCAACATTTTTACCGCCTCGCACACCATCAGGTTCCTGCTTTGCTGAACAATTCAAAGTGTTGGTTATGACCTATAAAGCCCTTCATGGCATCGGACCAGATTATCTCTAAGACCGCCTTCTGCCGCACGAATCCCAGTGACCGATTAGGTCCCACAGGGTTAGCCTCCTTCGGGTCCCATCGACTAAACAATGTCAGCTGGTGGGACCTAGGGGAAGAGCCTTCTCTGTGGGGGCCCCAGCCCTCTGGAATCAGCTCCCCTCTGGAATCAGCTCCCCTTAAAAACTCACCTTTCCCGCCAGGCTTCGGACTTTTAAATCTCCCCCTGACCAATGATTGTTTTAAGTATGAGTGCTGATTGGTTTTCCTTTTTTAAATTAAATTTAATGGTTTCTTTCTTTCTTTCTTTCTTTCTTTCTTTCTTTCTTTATTTATTTATTTATTTCTTGGACTTGTATGTTGCCCCTCTCCGGAGTTGTTTTAATATAGTATTAATTGATTGATTGATTAATTAATTAATTAATTAGTTGGATTCATATTGTTGTTTTGTTTTTGTATATGCTGTGAGCCGCCCCGAGTCCTCAGAGAGGAGCGGCATGCAAATCCAATTAAATAAATAATAAATAAATAATAATAAAATGAGGGGAAAAGTAGCTCTCTCTTTATTTTTAAAAGAGGAAGGCTTTTGTCAAACGAAGTCTTCTGGATGTCATTTTCATGTGGATTCTCTGTATTGCTTACTTTCTTGGGCACCAAACCCTTATAATGTTTATTTAGCCCGAGAGACGCAATCTTATAAGCAAATATTTATTTTGCTGCTGATAACCTTGACGGCTTCACTTCATTAATTTAATTCTGTAGGAAGTGTGTAACCTTTCAAGTGCTATCCAACTATTTCAACGTGAGAGCCCTTCACTTCTTTGATCAAAGGCGCTTCAAATGCCACTCACTTGATCTCAGTCACATAGATTTATGCATATCATCTTGATATTAAATATCCAGAAGGGAATGCAGTATTTGGGAGGATGTCTGGCTAAATTTGAAGTTCAACACGTGTTCATTTTGAATTCTATATGATAGTAAATCTGTGTATTATTATTGACTATGAAGCCAACATACTGTCGGTTATGAAGCCAACATACTGCAGAGTACAGCTAGCAAATCAATGCTGTAAACAGATCATTGATTATTGGCAGTTCACTCCCTTCTCTCCAGGACATAGAATATAAGTGTAACTGAAGCAGAGCCGGGGCTGCCACAGAGAAGGCTCTGTGCCTGGAGAAGGCCAACTCTAGAAGATAGAATTCTTTATTGGCCAAGTGTGATTGGACACACAAGGAATTTGTCTTGGTGCATATGCTCTCAGTGTACATAAAAGAAAAAGATACATTTGTCAAGAATCATGTGGTACAACTCTTAATGATTATCATAGGGGGTCAAATGGAATTTATGTACGCTGAGAGCATATGCACGAAGACAAATTTCTTGTGTGTCCAATCACATTAGGCCAATAAAATTCTATTCTATTCTATTCAAATAAGCAATGAAGAAACAATCAATATTAATAAAAATCTTAGGATAGAAGCAACAAGTTGCAGTCATGCAGTCCTAAGTGGGAGGAAAAGGACTTAGTAAAAAGTTTGACAGTGTTGAGGGAATTATTTGTTTAGTAAAGTGATGGCGTTCGGGAAGGACCCGGCAAGTGACATTGTCCAGTTGATGGGACGTGGAGAAGGCCAACTCTGTGGGACCTAACTGGATGCTGGGATTTGTGCGGCAGAAGACGGTCTCGTAAGTAATCTGGTCCCATGCCATGTTTATCAAACATAGTGGCATAAGCTTCGATCTCTACAGATGTATGTATCTCCTCCTCCCCCAGATAGACTTTTACTCATGCAAGCTATTTTGTAGTGAACCTTTAAAAAATAAAAAACCCTGTGTGAATGTATATAAAGGTAGTCCCCGACTTACGATGTCGATCCGTTCCTACGGGGCGTCGTAAAGCGAATTTCCATGTAAGTCGGAATACTGTATTCCGATTTACACGAAGAGAGGTGACGGTGGTGGCAGCGTCTTCAAGGGACCAGCAGCCGGTTCTTCTCGGGCCGCCCACCGCGGAGATTCCCTCGCCCGAACGGAGACGGCAATGCAGCCCCGAGAAAGAGTGGCTGTCAGTCCCTTGAAGTTGGGTGGCGGCGGTGGCTCCATGGCCGCCCATCGCGGAGACCCCCTCGCCCGAATGGAAGTGGCGGCGGCGGCAGCAGCAGCAGCCTCGGAGACTGCAGCAACGCAGCACCAGGAAGGACGGCTGTTGGTCCCTTGAAGCCGTTGCTGCCTATGTTCAGGCGAGGGGGTCTTCGAAGCCGCCGCCCACTGCGGAGATCCCGTCACCCAAACGGAGGCGGCGGCGGCAGCAGTGGCTTCGAAGCTGTCCCCGGGTCGTCGTAACGACCAAACGTCGTATGTCCAGGACGACGTAACCCAGGGACTCCTGTATATCCAGAGAGAAGCAAACGCTATTCTGGAATACAAACCTCTTGTGATTCAACCCGTCTATTGTTAGGTTTATATAAATTATGACATTATATTGTGATTCTGATATAATATCAGCCAAAAAATTAGAGCTTCCCTTTCTTTTCCCCTTTGGAGCCATAATTCTGCCTTTTGGTTCTGCATGCATAAAAATAATGATGGCTAGGGGGACAGAAATGTGACCAAGGGAACCCATTGTTCCTTGAATAACTTGCGGAGTCAGCTCTGAGGGGGGAGGACCATAGCTTTTTCATGAGTTTTGCTGAAGATCAGCAATTTGGTACGCATGTCTCTTCAGGTCAGGGATTTTTTATTATTATTATTATTATTATTATTATTATTATTATTATTATTATTATTTAGATTTGTATGCCGCCCCTCTCCGAAGACTCGGGGCAGCTCACAACAGAGTAGAACAAATCATAAATAATCCGACTAAGTTTAAAATATTTAAGATTTAAAAAACCCCATGTACTAACAGACACACACACAAGCATATAAATGTATAAATTAAACATGCCCAGGGGGAGATGACGGCAAAGGTGGGTTTTAAGGAGTTTACGGAAGGCAGGAAGAGTAGGGGCAGTTCTAATCTCCGGGGGGAGTTGGTTCCAGAGAGCCGGTGCCGCCACAGAGAAGGCTCTTCCCCTGGGACCTGACAGACGACATTGTTTAGTTGACGGGACCCGGAGGAGGCCCACTCTGTGGGACCTAATCGGTCGCTGGGATTCGTGCGGCAGAGGCGGTCTCAGAGATATTCTGGTCCAATGCCATGAAGGGCTTTAAAGATTAGATTAGATTAGATTTATTGGATTTATATGCCGCCCCTCTCCGCAAACTCGGGGCGGCTCACAACAACAATAAAACAGTACATAATAACAAATCCAATGCCCACCAATCTAATTACAGTTTAAAATTAATAAATTTATAAAACAATCCCGATATATATAAAAACAGACACACAGTCAATCAATCAATGGCAAAACAGCATGGGCAAGAGGGGATGTTTAGTTCCCCCATGCCTGACGGCAGAAGTGGGTCTTAAGGAGTTTACGAAAGGCAGGGAGGGTGGGGGCAGTCCTAATCTCAGGGGGGAGCTGGTTCCAGAGGGTCGGGGCCCCCACAGAGAAGGCTCTTCCCCTGGGTCCCGCCAGACGGCATTGTTTGGTCGACGGGACCCGGAGAAGGCCGACTCTGTGGGACCTAACCGGTCGCTGGGATTCGTGCGGCAGGAGGCGGTCCCGAAGATATTCTGGTCCGGTGCCATGAAGGGCTTTATAGGTCATAACCAACACTTTGAATTGTGACCGGAAACTGATCGGCAACCAATGCAGACTGCGGAGTGTTGGAGTGATATGGGCATACTTAGAAACGCCCATAATTGCTCTCGCAGCTGCATTCTGCACGATCTGAAGTTTCCGAACACTTTTCAAAGGTAGCCCCATGTAGAGAGCGTTACAGTAGTCGAGCCTCGAGGTGATGAGGGCATGAGTGACTGTGAGCAATGACTCCCGGTCCAAATAGGGCCGCAACTGTCGCACCAGGCGAACCTGGGCAAACGCCCCCCTCGCCACAGCTGAAAGATGTTTCTCTAATGAGAGCTGTGGATCGAGGAGGACGCCCAAGTTGCGGACCCTCTCTGAGGGGGTCAATAATTCCCCCCCCAGGGTAATGGACGGACAGATAGAATTGTCCTTGGGAGGCAAAACCCACAGCCACTCCGTCTTGTCTGGGTTGAGTTTGAGTTTGTTGACACCCATCCAGGCCCCAACAGCCTCCAGGCACCGGCACATCACTTCCACTGCTTCGTTGACTGGACATGGGGTGGAGATGTACAACTGGGTATCATCAGCGTATTGATGATACCTCACCCCATGTCCTTGGATGATCTCACCCAGCGGTTTCATGTAGATATTAAATAGCAGGGGGGAGAGGATCGACCCCTGAGGCACCCCACAAGGGAGAAACCTAGAGGTCGACCTCTGACCCCCCACTAACACCGACTGCGACCGACCAGAGAGGTAGGAGGAGAACCACTGAAGGACAGTGCCTCCCACTCCCAGCCCCTCCAGCCGGCGCAGAAGGATACCATGGTCGATGGTATCGAAAGCCGCTGAGAGGTCAAGGAGCACCAGGACAGAGGACAAGCCCCTGTCCCGGGCCCGCCAGAGATCATCCATCAACGCGACCAAAGCAGTTTCCGTGCTGTAGCCGGGCCTGAATCCAGACTGCTGGGGACCTAGATAATCGGCTTCTTCCAAGGACCGCTGGAGTTGGAGTGCCACCACCTTCTCAACAACCTTCCCCATAAAGGGAAGGTTGGAGACTGGACGGTAGTTATTAAGCACGGCTGGGTCCAGGGAGGGCTTCTTGAGGAGGGGGCGCACAAGCGCTTCTTTATAAAGAGATGGAAAAACTCCCCTCCCCAAGGAAGCGTTGGTAATCTCCTGGGCCCAGCTCCGTGTCACCTCCCTGCTGGCCGAAACCAACCAGGAGGGACACGGATCCAGTAAACAGGTGGCGGAACTCACAGCTCCAATGGCCTTGTCCACTTCATCAGGTGTCACCAAGTCAAACTCCTCCCAGACAGATGGATAAAGACGTTTAGCCCCAGTCACCTCGACTGACTCGTTGTCAGTCGACTCTGTTTTACAATTGGAGTCGAGGTCCGCTCGGATCCGAGCGATTTTATCAGCGAAAAACGTGTTAAAATCCTCGGCACTACTCTGCAAGGGCTCCCCAACCCCCCTCTGATTAAGAAGGGAGCGGGTCACCCTAAACAGAGCGGCCGGGCGGGATTCCGCTGACGCAATCAAGGCGGAATGATACGCGCATCTTGCCGCCTTGAGCGCCACTTTGTAAGTCTTAATATGAGCTCTTACAAGTGTTCGGTCGGATTCGGACTTACTCTTCCTCCATCGCTTCTCTAGACGTCTCTTCTGGCGTTTCAACACCCGGAGCTCCTCGTTGAACCATGGAGCTCTACGGGGTCTAGTGCCACGGAGAGGTCGCAACGGCGCAATCCGGTCAAGAGCCTCCACTGCAGCCTTGTTCCAGGCCTCAGCAAGAGACTCTGCCGAACTGTGGACGAGTGTATCTGGAATAACCCCAAGCGCCGTCTGGAAACCATCTGGATCCATCAGGCGTCTGGGGCGGAACCTCCTAATTGGTTCCGCCTCCCTGCGGGGAAGGATTGGAGCCAGGAAGTTAAGCCGCAGTAGGAAATGATCTGACCACGACACAGGCAACATTTCATAACCAACACTTAGATTTCGTGAAATGTTATTTGTAGGTTACTTTTAAATTAGTTCTGTTTATTTCATTGAATGTGTAATTCTCCTTGTCCCCCAAGTGGATTGCAAAATGAATTTGCACTGTATAAATGCAGAATGTGTGTGCCACACATAGAAGAAAATTCAATAATAAAATGGTTTAAAAAAACCCACATGAACAGAATAGCAGTTGCCTCCTTCTGCACAATTTGCCCCCGAGTTAATTTCTTTCTTCAAAAAGCGTTGAACGTTCTTTTTGCAAAGGTTTTTTTTACCATCGGCATTCAATTTGACAATGGAAATAAATAAATTGCTTTCAAGGATTTCGTTGCTCTGGCCTCGGGAGAAAACTGACCCTTGATAAAGCTGTGTGGAGTGGTGAAAGAGGGCACAATCTGGTCTGAAAACTGTTTCATTGAGTTATTGTGGAGGAAAAAACTGGAAGGAAATGACCACTCTGTTTGGAATGCAAACGAATCACTCAAATTCCTATAAGTAGACCATGTGCTTGAATCTAAAGTCAGCACTAGACAATCTGTGTGCCCCCATTGGGTCAACATTTGAGAGATATTTGCTGACCTAAACAGAGAAAGAGAATGACCACAAGCAGGCACAAATTGTTGGAAAGTGGCAGTGACTTCCAACTTTTTATTTATTTATTTATTTTATTTATTTATTTTGTCCAATACACAATAATACACAATGAAAGTTATAGAGGATATAGTAGAGAAGAAATATGAGATATACAAGGATAATGAAGGACGCAAGCCAAATTGTAATTATCTTACGTTTGAGTACAGAATAACCATCTCTCACTTTTATGTTATTTCCTATTTTATTGTGTCTTGTATTTTCTGGACATGTTTTAAGTTTCTATCTTTTGGTAATAATAAAGCATTCATTGACTATCACCAGGGAACTAAGTGGAAAATCAGTACAGAATAGACTAGACTAGACTAGACTAGATTTAAGTAAGGGGAAATCACATCTAATAAGATGTGCAAAAACATCTTGTATAAGAAACTTAGTCTAAAACAAGACGTGTTGAATAGAATAGAATAGAATAGAATTCTTTATTGGCCAAGTGTGATTGGACACACAAGGAATTTGTCTTGGTGCAGATGGTCTCAGTGTACATAAAAGAAAAGATACATTTGTCAAGAATCATGTGGTACAACACTTAATGATTGTCAGAGGGGTCAAATAAGCATTGAAGAAACAATCAATATTAATAAAAATCTTAGGATACAAGCAACAAGTGACAGTCATACAGTCCTAAGTGGGAGGAAAAGGATGATAGGAATGATGAGAAAAAACTAATAGAAAGAGAAGTGCAGACTTAGTAAAAAGTTTGACAGTGTTGAGGGAATTATTTCTTTAGCAGAGTGAAAAAACTGTTGTTGTGTCTAGTTGTCTTGGTGTGCAGTGCTCTGTAGCGACGTTTTGAGGGCAGGAGTTGAAACAGTTTGTGTCCAGGATGCGAGGGGTCAGTCAATATTTTCACCACCGTCTTTTCGACTCGTGCAGTCTACAAGTCCTCAATGGAAGGCAGGATGGCAGCAATTGTTTTTTTCTGCAGTTCAATACAACGGATATTGAATAAGGATGTGGACTGAAGGGCTTTGTAACAGCAACTTGTCTCTCTTCCTGCTTTCGAGTCCCTCTCTCTTCCTAGACTTACCTTTGTGCTGTGATTTCCCTCCGTAATCTCCACGGGATTAGCTGCACTTCCTCCATGGAGAGATTTGTCCACGGGGTTACAGGGATTGCATACAGTTATTTAGCTGCAAAAAAACTCCAAACAATAAGGGGTGTACATAAGTGCACTGGTGTGCCTTTCGTCCCCTGTCCAATTGTCTTTCCTTTCTCTCACTTATCATATATAGAATAGAATAGAATAGAATTTTTATTGGCCAAGTGTGATTGGACACACAAGGAATTTGTCTTGGTGCCTATGCCCTCAGCGTACATAAAAGAAAAAGAGACATTTGACAAGAATCATGTGGTACAACACTTAATGATTGTCATAGGGGTCAAATAAGCAATGAAGAAGCAATATTAATAAAAATCTTAGGATACAAGCAACAAGTTACAGTCATACAGTCAACATGGGAGGAAATGGGTGAAAGGAATGATGAGAAAAACTAGTAGAATAGAAGTGCAGATTTAGTAGAAAGTCTGGCAGTGTTGAGGGAATTATTTGTTTAGTAGTGTGATGGTGTTCGGGAAAAAAACTGTTCTTGTGTCTAGTTGTCTTGGTGTGCAGTGCTCTGTAGCGACGTTTTGAGGGTGGGAGTTGAAACAATTTGTGTCCAGGATGTGAGGGGTCAGTAAATATTTTACCCTCCCTCTTTTTGACTTGTGCAGTCTACAGGTCCTCAATGGAAGGCAGGTTGGCAGCAATTATTTTTTCTGCAGTTCTGATTCTCCTCTGAAGTCCGTGTCGGTCTTGCTGGGTTGCAGAACCAAACCAGACAGTTACAGAGGTGCAAATGACAGACTCAACGATTCCTCTGTAGAACTGGATCATCAGCTCCTTGGGCAGTTTGAGCTTCCTGAGCTGGTGCAGAAAGAACATTCTTGTGCTTTCTTGATGATGTTTTTGATGTATATATTCTCTTCCTTTCATATATCCTCTCCTATAAGTTCACTTTACCCTTATATATATTACCACATGTCTATTTTTCTTCCTATGTATTTGTGTATTGGACAAATGAATGAATAAATAAATAAAATAAAATAACTTGAGGCATAAGAGAAACCCCCCCTTCAAAACCAGCATAGATTGCTTGGGGATTTCGACATAGGTTATAAAAATGGAATTTGTGGAATTAAAGAAAAAAATCGCAGTGTAATTGTTAGATTAGAATTGGCAGATGTACAACTGGGGAAATCTTGTGGCAGTCTAAGAGCTTCGTGACAATATTGCTTGCCATCCTGCGTTGATTCAAACCCCTCGTCGGCCGTACAGCTCCTTGGAAAGTATTCTTAGCCTACTTTATCTCTTAAGATTTGTTTAATGAAAATATTTAAAGAAGAGGCCATAAAAACGAGCAATCACAATGGCAAAGTAGAGGAATTAGAAGCTCTAACATAATGTTAATTTCTTCAGTGGGAAATAAAGAGATTCCAGAATTTAGCAAGGTACCGTATTTTTCGGACTATAAGACACACTATAAAACACACCAAGAATTTGAAGAGGTAAGAAAGGGGGGGGGAAGGGTTTTTGCCCTCCGACAGTGAATGAAATGGGTCATTTTTTAATCCTTTTTTGGGGGGGGGGATATAGGCATTTTTGCTCTTCCCCAGGCCCCAGAAACACTTTGCAGACTGCCCAAACTTTCTATGTTTTTGGGCAGGGCTTCAGGAGGCCAAAAATGGATGGATTCGGTATATAAGACGCAGCAATAATTCCACCCTCTTATTGGGAGGGAGGGCAGAGTGTCTTATACTCCAAAAATACGGAAATTCTGTTTTTCCCAGCAGTGATTTTTGGATTGATTCTATTTATGGCTTGTTAAAGAGAAGGTCCACATTGCTAGTAAGCCAGAAAATTTATTTATTTATTTATTTATTAATCAGATTTGTATGCCGCCCCTCTCCACAGACTCGGGGCGGCTCACAGCAATCATACTATAATGTAAACAAATCTAATATTTAAGTTAATTTAAAACCACAATTTAGAAACCAATCATACATACTAACATACCATGCATAAATTTTATAAGCCTAGGGGGAGGGAAAGTCTCAATTCCCCCATGCCTGATGACAGAGGTGGGTTTTAAGGAGCTTATGAAAGGCAAGGAGGGTGGGGGCAACTATGTTATCTGGGGGGAGTTGGTTCCCAAGGGTCAGGGCCACCACAAAGAAGGCTCTTCCCCTGGGTCCTGCCAAACAACATTGTTTAGTTGACGGGACCTGGAGAAGGCCAACTCTATAGGACCTAACTGGTTGCTGGGATTTGTGCAGTAGAAGGCGGTCCCGGAGATAATCTGGTCCGGTGCCATGAAGGGCTTTGTAGGTCATAACCAGCACTTTGAATTGTGACCGGAAATTGATTGGCAACCAATGCAGACTGCGGAGTGTTAAACATCACACAACAATCTTGAATTGATTGATAACTTGCCTATTTTGGTGGTCTCTGTAAACCTCACATGAAGAAAGTTTATTGAACATTGGTGGTTTGGAGAACAGGAACAAGATTTTGGATGGAGGACAATTCACCTGGAGGATAATTATCTAGGGGAACAGCTGGCTTCCAGAAATTGTGGGTGCTCTATCACTGGATGTTTTAAAGAAGATTATCTGAAATACATAGAAACATATCGTCTATCATCTATCATAGAAACATAGAAGACTGACGACAGAAAAAGACCTCATGGTCCATCTAGTCTGCCCTTATACTATTTTCTGTATTTTATCTTAGGATGGATAGATGTTTATCCCAGGCATGTTTAAATTCAGTTACTGTGGATTTACCAACCATTTTCTCACATTGCTTCCAACTAATAATACTAATAATACTAATACTAATACTAATACTAATAATTTATTAGATTTGTATGCCACCCCTCTGCAAAGGCTCTAAGACTAACCTCAGATTGTGTCCCCTTGTTCTTGTGTTCACTTTCCTATTAAAAACACTTCCCTCCTGAACCTTATTTAACCCTTTAACATATTTAAATGTTTTGATCATGTCCCCCCTTTTCCTTCTGTCCTCCAGACTCTACAGATTGAGTTCATGAAGTCTTTCCTGATATGTTTTATGCTCAAGACCTTCCACCATTCTTGTAGCCCGTCTTTGGACCCCTTCAATTTTGTCAATATCTTTTTGTAGGTGAGGTCTCCAGAACTGTAGTATAAGTTCTCCTACTTGCTGAGTGGGCTGGGTTAGAAGACCTCTAAGGTCCCTTCCAGCTCATTCTATTCTGTTTTATTCTATGATGTTTGCTTTCACTTGGTAGAAACAGACTGTGCATGCTGATTTAAGGTTTACACTGTGAAATCTGGAGTGGAATTGGGTTCCTAATCCATTGTCATTGAAAAAAAAGGAAATTTTGTTTACATTTAGATGAAATGGGTTTATCGCACTTTTCACTGTCCAGGTACACAATCAGAGCAAGTAAACACAAGGTGGGAATGTCCTGCAAAAACTAATTTCCATTCAGATGTGTATTAGGTAGACCGCATTGCAAGATTAATCTGAAGACAAACAGGATAATTTCCTTACTCGGATAAAATACATAAAGACTGTTGGAATTTCTAACTGGAAATGAACTTGGCGGGGTTGAAATAAGAGAACATGAAGGAGAGTAAATATTTGGTAAAGCGAATACCTTTATTCGAAGAGATAGAGGAGATTTTGATGGACTGTGTGGTGGGAGTGCTTGTGTCATAAGGACACGCTGATGAATGAAAGACAGGTGGTTATTATTATTATTATTATTATTATTATTATTATTATTATTATTATTATTACTTGGATTTGTATGCCGCCCCTCTCCGAAGACTCCAAAGAGGTTGTGTTGTGTATACTCCTGTTCAGTTTGGGGATTTTTCAGATTCTGATTCAGAAAGTGGTGATGAATGAGTGGCAGGGCCTGATTTAGAGGCAGAAGAAGTAGGAGACCAACCACAGGACGTTTCTACGGGTTCAGATTCAAGTGAAGGAGAAACAGATGCTAGATGGATAAATCCTTATTTCAGACGCTTGCAGTGGCGAAGAGAGCAAGTGTCAGGGAAGAAATATTAAGGAGAGGAACGGGTTAATTAATTAAGTAATTAATTCATCACGTCCGGGTGTCAACGGAAGAGAAGAGTTGAGTCGTCAATCTGCCGTTAAGAAATTCGGAGTTTTTTTCAAGCAGCTCTGAATGTAAGCAATGCCTTGTGTGCTTCTAATTGCAGTTTTTATGACTCTGGGCTAACTCTGACTAACCATAAATCTTAGAATGACTTGTGGAATGTTTTAATGATTTTGATGTTGCCTTGCCTACCGAAGTTTAAGATAAGAGATTAGCGCTGCGTGCCGAGATGATTCAGTGTGGAACAAAGGAAAGAAAAATAAAGATGATGTGGTGTTTTACAAATATATGCATTTAGCAATCCTTTATTCCAATTATCAGTGGCCTTAGACGGAGATCAGAATAGGTTGGACAAGGACAATTCCTCATTCTCCATCCCATGAGCAGGTCCAGTATGCAGGCAGAATAGATAAGAAGGACATTCTAGATCGGGATGTCAAAGAGCCGAGGTGGCGCAGTAGGTAGAGTGCAGTACTGCAGGCCACTAAAGCTGACTGCTAGATTTGCAGGTCAGCAGTTCGAATCTCATCACCGGCTCAAGGTTGACTCAGCCTTCCCTCCTTCTGAGGTGGGTAAAACGAGGACCCGGATTGTGGGGGCAATAGGCTGGCTCTGATAAAAGGTGCTATTGCTAACATGTTGTAAGTCGCCCTGAGTCTAAGGAGAAGCGCAGCATAAAAAAATCGAATAAATAAATAAAAATAAATAAACTCAAGGGCCGGGGACCAGATATGACCCGCGGAATGCTTAGATTTGGCCCGAGGGGCTGACCTTAAAACAGTAAAGAACTGTCCCATGGCAGGGGTGGGTTCCCCTTGGTGTGGACTGGATTGCCCAAATTGGTAGCAACCCGCTGGTGATATCATGGCTGATGCCGGTCCATGGATGAAGCTATCTTTTTGTGAACTTTTTAACAAAAACTGTTTGGCTCCTCCTCCTCCACTGTATGAAAAAGGGCCTTCCCGCACGCCCATGGGGTTAATACTGACCTTTATTTTTTCACCTGTGTTTTGGGACGATTCCAATTCAAGTGATACCTTGTCTTACAGACTTAATTGGTTCCAGGACGAGGTCTGTAAGGTGAAAAGTTCGTAAGATGAAAACATGTTTCCCATAGGAATCAATGGAAAAGCGATTAATGCGTGCAAGCCCAAAACTCACCCCTTTTGCCAGCTGAAATTGAAATATGTTTATGAATTTGTGTGTGCATGGGGGATTTGTTTCATCATAATTAATAATAATGTGTCTTTTTCCATCCAAACAGGTTTTATTATTGGCTGGGCCTAGCCAAGCACAACAGGGTCCTGATGGGTGACTCGACATCGAGGCGGTCAATCATCGTCTCTCGTTTGCCAATATTCCGGAGAAGTATTAACCGAAGACATGATTCCCTCCCGTCGTCACCAACTTCCAACAGTACTGCTGGGGTCCATAGTTCTTCTCCTTCTAGCACTAACTCTAGCTCAGGTAGCACAGGCAAGCGGAGAAGCCTCTTTCGGACGCCGTCCATCAGCTTCTCTCACAGGAAGGGGAGCGACCAGAAGGCGGAGTCTTCATGCCAGAATGTGGCGGGCGTTTTGAACGGCACCCAGTCAGGCCACAACGTGTTGCAAAAGCTCGGTTTGGAGGAACCCACGAAGAACAGAAGCAGACATTCGGTCAGTTTCGGAAGTTCTCGAAGTAAAAAGATCACGAGGTCCTTGACGGAGGACTTTGAAAAGGGGAGGGAGCCCTCGACCAACAAGAACGTTTTCATCAATTGCATACGTTCCGGGAAGAACGAAAGCGACGACTCTGGCTTTGCAGAGGCCCACACCAAGTCTTCCGTTAAACATTCCACAAGGAGGCTTCTCACCAAGTCCTTCTCAACGCACTACAGATTCTCGAAGCCGGCACCTCCGAGTCAATCGGTGTCCTGCGTTCAACCCTCTTCTTGTTTGCTGGAGATTAAACCCAGTGTCGAAACCGACCCCGTGTCTGCCAAGTCTTCTCCTTCGGAATGTGTAGGCAGCTCTTTGCTTTCCGCTGACCTGACAACGGTACAGACGCCGTCGGAGTTCCTAGCGTTGACTGAGGATTCTGTTTCGGAGGTTGACGGGCTGCCCGCCTGTGGGAACCCGCACCCAGAAACCTTGGCCCACAATGTGTCTACCTCTCAAACCTTTGCTGCTTCTCCTCTTTCAAGGAAAACACACCTGACGGAGAGTATTTCCCCTTCCGTCGAAACTCACAGGGCTAGAAATGTATTGCTCGCCGAAACCAGCGCTTTCTCGGAAATCCTTGATTCAAATCGAAAGCACACGAAAGTGTTATTGCCGGAGCTTTTTGCTAAACACGCCACCCATCCAGAAGAGGTAAACTCAGGAGGTAAAGCACAATTAAAAACCTTTGTCTTAAGCCAGGGAGAGGCCGTCGGAAGTCCTCCACAAGCACAGCGTTTACAGCGGGACCAACAAAAAGCAAGAGTATCACCGGAACACGCCAGGGAAGCCTTTCCTGGCATTGAACCTAAGATGGCGCCTTTGTCTTCTGAACCTCAGTGTTTCCAAACGCAGCAGGCAAATGATATAAACCACGCCAAGGGTATGTATTCTTCAACCATTGCTGTCTTTTGAAAAAATAATAATTAATAATAATTTATTGGATTTGTATACCGCCCCTCTCCGTAGACTCAGGGTGGCTAACAATAATAAAAACAACATGTACAATCCAATAATAAAAAACAACTATATAAAACCAAACACACACACAAACTTACCATGCATAACTTGTAATGGCCTAGGGGGAAGAACTATCTCAACTCCCCCATGTCTGGCGGTATAAATGAGTCTTGAGTAGTTTACGAAAGGCAGGGAGGGTGGGGGCAGTTCTAATCTCCGGGGGGAGTTGGTTCCAGAGGGCCGGGGCCGCCACAGACAAGGCTCTTCCCCTGGGGCCCGCCAAACAACATTGTTTAGTCGACGGGACCTGGAGAAGGCCAACTCTGTGGGACCTTATCGGTCACTGGGATTCGTGTGGTAGCAGGCAGTTCCGGAGGTAATCTGGCCCAGTGCCATGTAGGGCTTTAAAGGTCATGACCAACACTTTGAATTGTGACCGGAAACCAGCCAATGCAACCCACAGAGTGTTGAAACATGTCCATTCATAAAAAATGTCTTTCCTTCCAACTACCGCATGCACAAATAATATTTAGAGAGCAACGGTAATGGGTTGCTAACTGGTACGTGGCACACTGCATACTGGTGGCTCTGGGTGACCGATGGGCGGGTGCCTGCATCTGAGTGAGACAATGCATGGCATGCGCGGAAGCAAAAAATCACAAAAACTTGCTGAAATGCCACGTGCATGCATGCACCCCCCCCTTGTGAGAAGACACACATATGTGTGAGATTTAGGTGATTTTTGCTGATTTTTTTGCTTCCGCGTAGGGCGCGCATCCTCTCGCGAGATTTCGCTTCCTGCACATGCGCAGGAGCCAAACCTCACCCAGAGCTGCTTTCCCAGAAAGCCGGCTTTGCTGGCCGGCACAGGCCTTTCCCGCCGCTCCCCCCCGAAAACCCAATGGAGGTCCAGGATGACAGGCAGGGCGAAGCTGCGTGGAACAACGGGAGGCTCAAGCTTGTGGCGGCAGACCTCCGTTGTGTTTTCGGCTGGGGGGGGCAGGAGGACCTTCCTGACTCCCTCACTCAGCGCTTCCCCCGGATGACAGGCAGGGCGAAGCTGCGTGGAGCAACGGGAGGCTCAAGCAGGCAGCCTCTGTGCTTTCCTTTCGGCGGAAGAGAGCCCAGCAGTGCTTTTACATCGATTCCTTTGTTTTAAGGTCTCTGGCCGCTTAGCTCGTCCGCCGAAAGAAAAGCGCAGAGGCTGCCTGTCATCCTGGGTCGAAGCGCTGGGGGAAGGGAGTTAGGAAGGTCCTCCTACCCACTCCAGCTGAAAACACAACGGAGGTCTGCCGCCGGCGGTTTAAGCCTCCCCCACTGTGTAAAACAGGAGGAAGGAGGGGAAACGGAGGCTTTTGCGCCTTACGCCCAGGGAAGCCCTCGCCCTGATCCACGCAGGAAGCTTTCTCCTCACCACGCCTCTTGCTGGGGGGACTGGGCGGCGTCCTTCTACCTGGCGCATCTTGGGCGGTCGACCCTAAAGCCAGCCTGGCGGCTACCTTAAATCCCAGACATTTTCCTGTGTTTCCTTGTTGTCGTGGCGGCGCAGGGAAGCAGCGGCACGTTTGAAAAGGGCGCCGCTTGCCCGGCTGGCGCAGGGCTTGACGTCAGGAGACGTGAGCTGCCCCGACAGCAACGTGCTTGCCTGGTTTCCACGCGCACTTAGCTGCGGCTTTCAGTTTTTGAACCCTGCCCAGGAGCCAATCGCCAAAGGTAGGCTTTTGCAAAAGGTAGCCGATTGGCTCCTGGGCAGGGTTCAAAAAATGTGCGCCGACAGCTGCAGCTAAGCGCGCTATGGCGCATAACTCAGCTTAGAGGGAACCATGGTCCTTGACTTACAACCGTCTGTTTAGCGACCATTCAAAGTTACAATGATCCATTGTTTTGTTTCCCTGGCTGTCCAATGTATGGGCCCGAGTCTGCGGAGAGGGGCGGCATACAAATCTAATAAATAAATAAAATAAAAATAAATGAATAAATTTTCCAACAGCTACGTAAGAAACCCGGATCAAGGTCTAAGTGGCTGCAGCTCAATCAATTTCCGAGTGATGTACCTTTGATTCAAAGAAACATTTCTGAATGGTGCTAGCAGCATTGATGCTGATTGTAAATAAGCCTATTGTGTCTTACTTGGCAGTGAGTCTTCCCAGTAGTTTGAGTCCATTCCGAGAAGGAAGATTCTTAGAGAAGCGCTTACGGTCCTCTTCAGAAGGCACTGCTGGGAATAGTCGGATGATCCTAAAGCCAAAGGATGGGAACCTAGAAGACATAAACTCTTTAAGAAAGCAGAGAACGAGTTCCCCCTCATCTAAAATGAATAGCTTGGTAAGTCTGCAAAGCCTCAGGGGGCTCGTTGCTTTGTTCCTTCTTGTTTTGCAGGAATAAACACAATCTGGTAGCATAAATGGAAATTATAGTCATGTATCGATGGTCAGATTTTCTGAGCCAAAACTCTTAATGTAAAATACAATTGCACACCTGTGGGCAATTGGACAATTACAATCACAGTTCTAATTTTCTGGCAAAACTGAAAGCACGTATTTTATCTGTAGAAAATGTCCATATTTAGTGTGGAATGCCTCCAGTTTAGAAGATAACTGAGTTTGACCTTGGATGGAATTGATAATATGGATGATGGAGACACATACAATTATCAGTGTCATAACCATGTTCTCTTTGGATGCCTCCAGTGGGAGGGTAGTTTTATATAACAAATCTGGCTGAGAGAATAAAAAACTCCCAGATGATGCGTGAATGTAAATGGGTTTTATCACACTCACAACTTTCTTTGATGCTCTCCCTCTGGGAGAAAAAGTAGAGGCTACTTATCTTGCTAAGTAGAAGGAGATTCTAGTGGAGAAATTCCCTTTTATATACCTGTTTCTTACAACAGAATTAAAAGAGGGAAGCTCAGTGATTCTGGTAGAATTTCAAAGTGTGTGTATTTGTGTGTATGGATGGATAGATAGATAGATAGATAGATACTGTAGATAGATAGATAGATTATTATTATTATTATTATTATTATTATTATTATTATTATTATTGGTTTGTTTTTCCTGCATAAGCTGCTGAGCCTCAATTTGAGTGATTACAAAATAAAATTAAATCCTAAATAAGTGCTAAACATTTTTAAAACTTAAGTTAGGAATGCTGTGTCTGGAATGATTCTGTTTTTCTTTTTTTTAAAAATCAGTTATTTTTAATTTTCATCCTTGCAGTAGCTTCTTTATTCCACAAGATGTCAGTGTTGCTCTGTTTGATCAAAACCAGAAATATTCTTACAACTGAGAGAAGTTGTTCAAGGAAGGAAAAAAAAAACCAGTTTTGGATATCTTAAATTCATTGATTTGGGCCAATTTATAACAATTTCTTGTTGATACAGTTTTGGAGAGAGAATGGTTTGGGGAAAGAAAGCAAATTTGGGAATTGAAATTTTGATCTATGTTTGGGGGTTTCCTACCCAGAGAGAAATTGATTATGAAATTCTTCAAAAATCACATTAGATTTAGTTGTAGGATCAGGGGCAGAAATATTGTTACCAATATATTCTTTCCATGGTTTGGAAATTTCTAATGGACCATCTTCTCAGGGTTTTAGTTTTTGGTGTTTGTGTGTCTGAATGTTAGATTTCATTTCGATACTTATAATGAAAGAAATCTAAAATCAATCTTGTGTAGATTGCTGTGCATAATATATACTGCTCAAAAATAAAAATAAAGGGAACACTCAAAGAACACATCCAAGATCTGAGTGAATGAAATCATCACTCTACGCATGCGTGGATGTGTCATTAATTCTTGTTCAGAATCCAGGGATGATACAGATGACTGATCTCCTCCTGGGCTGTCTGCCAAACTCCCCTCTTCCCTGTCACTCACGCTTCCTTGGTCAGAGGAGGCTTCGTCGGCAGATTCTACTGGGAACAAAACAGGCCTGCGGCATGTGGATGTCTCCCCCACATCCACCTGCACATTCCTTGGGGCAGGAGCTGGGCCAGAGCTAACCACAACACATACATACATACATACATACATACATACATACATACATACATACATAATCAGCAAAAATATGTTACATATATACATATATATTCATTCTGAGATCATGGAGATTCTGTAGTGCAAAATAATATCCCATCATCTTGAACTTCTGCATAAGGTCTTAAAAAATTGGTGTGCAATGATTCAGAAGACATTCTATCAGCAAACAAGGGGTTCATAAGGTGAAAATAGTTTGGAAGAAGAGGCAAAAAAATCTTAAACACCGGGTTCGTATCTCAAGTAAGATGAGTTGCCACTGTACTGTATTTTCTTTTTCCCAATGTGGTATATAACTCAGTTCAACAAACTTCTCTCGCTCTCTCTTCTTCCCCCATTATCTCTTCATTTTAGATTCCCTTTATCTGCCTATAGTGATTAGATACCACGTTGTGGCACTCCTGGGAGTAATTTGGATGAGCAAAAGCATTACTAATAGGGAAAAGTTGCTGCCTCCAGCGAATATGTTCCGTTATTATTCAAAATGCCACCTTACAAGAATGTGATTAATTTCCGATCAGAACTTCCTTTTCACAATGACACACTCGTGTAATGGTGAACATAGGTCGTTGCCTCTCCTGGCCCCAAAATTTCTGATGGGCAGCGAGGTGTTTTCGCCACCCAATTGCCTGGCAAATACTATTAATTATAACCCGACTTGTTTGCTTCAGCGAAGTGTTGTGCGTGTGTTTTGATGGCAATGCAATGAGATAGATAGAATGGCTGGTCTTCAGCCTGAGCTGTCAAACTCCAAATAAGTGATGGGGATGAATTGCTAAATTAGCAGATGTCCAAGAGTTAATGATATGTGTGTCTGTGTGTGAACATATAGGCTTTTATTTATTTCATTCTCGAAATGTCAGTGAACTGAATTCAGACTAAAGTCATACTTCATTTACTTTGCTTTCATTTTAACTATGGATCGTCTGTGCCATTTAAACCTAGGCTAACCGATAATTTATAGATAAGTCATCATTTATCCTCTTAAGAGATTGTTCATGGAAGAAACAATTCAAAAATAATTATGTTGTTCCAAATAAATGCTGCTGCTCCCAAAGTAGGATTTTGGCCTTTTGGGACTTTTAGAATAGGTTCATTAAAATATTTAAAATAACTTCTGCCGCACGAATCCCAGCGACCAGTGAGGTCCCACAGAGTTGGCCTTCTCCGGGTCCCGTCGACTAAACAATGTCGGCTGGCGGGACCCAGGGGAAGAGCCTCCTCTGTGGTGGCCCCGACCCTCTGGAACCAGCTCCCCCCAGAGATTAGGATTGCCCCCACCCTCATTGCCTTTTGTAAGCTCCTCAAAACCCACCTCTGCCGTCAGGCATGGGGGAATTGAGACATCTTCCCCAGGCCTATATAATTTGTATGGTATGTTGTGTGTATGTTTTTTAATTATGGGTTTTTTAGCTTTTTAAATATTAGATTTGTATTTTACATTGTGTTCACTATTGCTGTGAGCCGGCAAGAGTCAATGGAGAGGGGCAGCATACAAATTTAATAAATAAATAAATAAATAAATAAATAAATAAATAAATAATGAATGAATGAATGAATGAATGAATAAATAAATAATTTTTAAAAAGAGAAATAAGACTGATAGATCTCACAAGTTTACTAAGATTTTAGATCCAGCCACTGTTAAATGCACTTGGCTTTCAAAATGCAATAGAAGCTTTATGGTGTGAATTCAGCCGCCATGTGTTATAAAATATAAGGTAGATCATAGCTAATACTGAAAACAGCTGTTTCAAGTGCAGTTCAGAGATAAACATGGTTTAGTCTGTGGAATGAACCAATTTAGATCTGGAGCCATCCTGGCAGCTATACTAGGGAACCCGAATCTTAGCTTCCCATCCAATTGAAAGTTCACATTATTATTATTATTATTATTATTATTATTATTATTATTATTATTATTATGTTAATTAGATTTGTATGCTGCCCCTCTCCGTAGACCCCGTAGACTCACATGCTTCGCCCCCACCCACAAACGTATCAGGTTGCCCATTTAGGTTGTGCCGGAGTGGCAAGTCCTCCTTCCACTTCCGCCCAGGTGGTGGACATATGATGACCTTGAACTTCTCGAAAGAATGCTTTGTGGCTGCATCTGTTCCCTCGTGAAATCACATCTCCCAAGTTCCCGTAAACAGGTCTTCTACAGATAGTGTGAGAAGCCTTTGATTTCTCACCAACCTCTGCACTGTCTTGATATATTATTGCAAGGGTGAAATTCACAAGTTTTGACGGGTTCTAGAGAACCCGTAGTGGAAATTTTGAGTAGTTCGGAGAACCGGCAAATGCCACCTCTGTGGTAGGAATGTAGATTTTGCAGTATCCTCCCCCTGCCACGCCCACCAAGCCACACCCACAGAACCTGTAGTAGGGACAAACAATTCTGTCTCCCCCCACCCGATCTGCTACTGCTAGCTTCAGTGATTTGTGGCTTTTAATTGCAGCCCAGCACTAATATTTAAATTTTATACTTTTGCATTGCAAAACAAATTTATGATGCAGAACGCTGAGGCTTAAATTGAAGGCAATTATCTTTAAGATACAATCACAATACCCCAATTGTCCATGCATAGATCTATTAAAATTGTCCTTCACTTATTGTGCTTTGAAATGAATTTTTGATTAGAGTTTCCCCCTCCTCCCCCTCCTCTCTCTTTAATGCAAACAGACCATTGACTGCAAATCAAAACAAAGTCTTTGCTGGGAAGTGCTTCAAGGGCAGCACAAAACACCAGGGCACAGTTGGACATGGGACAATGACTTCTCTGTAGAGAGTTTTTGTGTAGCTGTGAACCACGGGGTGGCAGCATAGGCTTTTTGTAAGACTGGGAGGAGAGAAACCCAGCACTACAACAAAAAGACAACTTGCCTTTACTGTCACAATAAAGAAACCAAAGCTTTCAAATCAAACGTAAATTATGAGTTTACTTACTGTCTTATTAATATGTGTGATAATACTTAAGGGCCATTTGTAGTAGAGAAATGACTGATTGGGACAGCAATCTCGCCCCCCCAAAAAAGAGAGGAAGAAAAATCAAATTTGAAAGAAAAAGAAGAAGAAACAAAGGTTTTCCACTATATGTCCCAAAAGATAAATAGATCTCTCTCTCTCTCTTTTTCTCTCTCTCTTCATCATCATCATCATCATCATCATCATCATCATCATCATCATCATTATTATTTTATTAGATTTGTATGCCGCCCCTCTCCGAGGACTCAGAGCAGCTCACAAGAAAAACAATACAATGAATACAAATCCAATACTTAAAAATGTCTATGTCTGTCTATGTCTCTATCTGTCTGTCTGTCTGTCCGTCCGTCCATCCGTCCGTGCATCCATCCCTCCATCCATCCCTCCATCTATGAAGGTCTTGGCATATTCGGGTTTCTTCCCATGTAAGTTTCAGATATTCCTGGCCATGTTTAAACAAGGTACCACTCGTCATCTTCAGGCTGGTGCTTTTGGCCTTGTGCTAGGGTGAACATAGCGTGACCTGAGCTGCCTTCCCTCTATAAATACCAGTATGTGTTTGTGTGTGTTTGTGTGTGTATTCCAAACTTGGCAAGAACTGGGTTCCACGCTTCGACAACTCGGTTAGTGACGTCATATTTTTTACAGTCAAGTTTGGAGCGGTTAAATATTAAGTTTAAATCTGTTGTGTGCTCTTGTGTTGTTGTGGTTGAAGCTGAAGTAGTCGCCGACAGGCAGGACGTTGCAGCATATGATCTTGTGGGCAATACTTAGATCTTGTTTAAGGTGTCTCAGTTCTAAGCTTTCTAGGCCCAGGATTGAAAGTCTAGTTTCGTAGGGTCTTCTGTTTCGAGTGGAGGAGTGAAGGGCTCTTCTGGTGAAGTATCTTTGGACATTTTCAAGGGTGTTAATGTCTGAGATGCGATATGGGTTCCAAACAGATGAGCTGTATTCGAGGATGGGTCTGGCAAAAGTTTTGTAAGCTCTGGTAAGTAGTGGGAGATTGCCAGAGCAGAAGCTACGTAGGATCAGGTTTACAACCCTTGAAGCCTTCTTGGCTATGTTGTTGCAGTGGGCTCTGGCACTTAGATCTTTTGTTATTAGTACTGTATACCAAGATCTTTAACCGAGTGGGGATTATCTGTGATAATTTGATTATTCAGTTTGTATTTGAAGTTCTCATTCAAATCAAATCAGATCAGATCAGATTATTCAGTTCGTATTTGGAGTTTAGATTCTTCTTCCCAATGTGTAGGACGGAGCATTTGCTAGTTGAGATTTGGAGTTGCCATGTGTTAGACCACTCAGAAACAGAGTTCAGGTCTTTTTGGAGAGTAGTCGATGGTGTTGAAGAGTTTTACATCGTCGGCAAAGAGGACACAATATATTATTTAATTGCAATCCACACTCCTTTCAGCAAGGATAACAATCCACTGCATTTTCAATTACGATTCATGTAACTGGAAATATATTTTTTTCCCTTTCAACACTGTGCATTTTTTCCGGGATGCAAATGTAGTAATAATGTAATAATAGCTGCTTCTTGTTTTAACCAAGGAAACTTAATTGACATTGATCGAATGTATTAATAAGTGGAAAAGCAAATAGCATAACAGAATTAAGTTTCGTTCCCCATGCTGAGATTCAAATTTATAGCACCTTTTTAAAAAAATTCGTTTAAAGTAGAAAACCCCCAGAATTATTTCTGTTGCAATACATTTCATAAAGGTTTCAGTGAACTTAAAAATGTCACAAGGCTTGTAGAGATTATGAGCCTGGATTTTTTTTTCTTGCCCTTTATTGAAATTATATTTGATAAAGGAAACACCAAGAGTCAAATCAACTGATAAATTATATGAAAGGTAAATGAAAATAGCAGTTCTGTTCTGTCAGGTTAGTTAAACCCTATGGATTATTTTGATGGTTTTTGAGTCTTTCTAATAAGATGATGAGATTAAAAATATATACTGTATATATATATCAAAGACTTTAGAATGATGAAAGATGTTTTTCATTGGTTCAGAAAACACGCCGAGAGCC
Organism: Erythrolamprus reginae; assembly: GCF_031021105.1. NCBI lineage: Eukaryota > Metazoa > Chordata > Lepidosauria > Squamata > Dipsadidae > Erythrolamprus > Erythrolamprus reginae. Next base: position 1,134,603 of record NW_027248506.1, read on the forward strand.
CCTGCTGGTAGCATTGTATTCTATTCTTTGAAGTGAATAAAATCTATGAAATAACTCAGTAGCCAGAGACCGTTTAATAATAATACGATAAAAAAGTATTTTAAAAAGTAGTGTTTTCTTGTACGCTGGTAGCTCTACAGCAGTTGTTATATTCAGTCTATTACTGGCATTATGCCACTTCTGATAATAGCTGTACTGTCCAATGAACTGAGAGTTGTACATTAGTCCCTTTTTGATAGTATAGAGCGATTTCGGCAAAGGACAGTTTATATCTGTGATTTTTCTAAACACGGTTTCCGTAGGGGAATTCTAAAGGGCTTTCTTCAGTTAACTTCAGATATAACGGCAACTAGACTAGGGAGGCTCACAGCATAAAATCAATACAAAATTAGAAATTAAATTTATCTATCTATCTAGAACAGTTTTCCCCCGAACGCCATCACTCTACTAAACAAATAATTCCCGCAACACTGTCAGACTTTCTACTAAATCTGCACTTCTATTTCTACTAGTTTTTCTCATCATTCCTATCATCCTTTTCCTCCCACTTAGGACTGTATGACTGTAACTTGTTGCTTGTATCCTAATATTTTTATTAATATTGATTGTTTCTTCATTGCTTATTTGACCCCTATGACAATCATTAAGTGTCGTACCACATGATTATTGACAAATGTATATTTTATTTTATGTACGCTGAGAGCATCTGCACCAAGACAAATTCCTTGTATGTCCAATCACACTTGGCCAATAAAAATTCTATTCTATTCTATTCTATTCTATTCTATTCTATTCTATTCTAGTCTGTCTGTCTGTCTATCTATCTATCTATCTATCTATCTATCTATCTATCTATCTATCTATCTATCTAACTATCTATCTAACTATCTATTTATTTTGTCCAATACACAATACATATTGAAGAGAATAGACATGTATTAATATATGTAAAGTAAAGGATAGAAGAAAAGATATAAAAATAGAGGAGAAGATATATGAAAGGAAGAAAAGATATATGATATATGAGATAAAGGAGAGACAATTGGACGGGGGATGGAAGGCACACTGGTGCACTTATGTACGCCCCTTATTGACCTCTTAGGAACCTGGAGAGGTCAATTGTGAATAGTCTAAGGGTAAAGTGTTGGGGGTTAGGGGTTGACACTACTGAGTCCGGTAATGAGTTCCACGCTTCGACAACTCGATTGCTAAAATCGTATTTTTTACAGTCACGTTTAGAGCGGTTAATATTAAGTTTGAATCTGTTGCGTGCTCTTGTGTTGTTGCGGTTGAAGCTGAAGTAGTCATTGACGGGCAGGACGTTGCAGCATATGATCTTGTGGGCAATACTTAGATCGTGTTTTAGGCGTCGTAGTTCTAAGCTTTCTAGATTTAGGATTGATAGTCTATTTTCGTAGGATATTCTGTTTCGAGTGGAGGAGTGAAGGGCTCTTCCGGTGAAATATCTTTGGACATTTTCGAGGGTGTTGATGTCCGAGATGTGGTATTATGCACCCCGTACCCTAAAACCCAAGACTTAAAAATTCCCAACATTAAACCCATTCATCCCAACTCATCCAGTCCCAACCATACTTTTAGCCATAGCAAGGTGTCAGTCCTCAACGGCTCCAGGGCTGCAGGCCAAGATGTGTTTTCAAAACCTTAGGAAAGGCCAGAAGGGTGGGGGGTGGGGGCCAATGCGAATCTCTGGGGGGGGGGAGTTCACTCCAAAGTGGGACAATGAGGACAAAGCTGAGATCAAATCACTTCTGTAATCATACCGTTTTTTGAAGACCACAAAAGGAACATCTGAAAATCAAATAGGATCCCCCTTCTGAACAGCTCCTTTCATTCATTCTAATAGGAAATTGGTAAATAACTTACTTAAGCTTGACCTTTACTTTGTAGTGACAATTTCCTGTCTTTCGGTAGGGTTTGCAAGTTAAAAAATGGAGCCTTGCATATTAAATCCGAAGTGACCCTTTACGGGGATATTTATTAATATAACGGTGTAATAAAAAAAACACTATTGCTAAATATTGTTGGGATATTCCCTCCGTTTCCATGGTAACCTGGGCCGATGGCTGCTTCTGGGGTATTAAATCACTCTTTTGATAAAGGCTTTTGCTCAGACGTTAAGACTTTTCATCCTTTAGCGTATTTGTCGTCTTATTGTTCCGCAAATTGTTTCGTTTCTTTCCTTCCCTCCCTCCCAACTCCCTCTCTCTTTGTGTGGTTATGGATGTGTTTATAAAGAAGGATGGGATAACGTTGATGTGGAAGGGACTTCATATCACTAGGCAGATCTGTTCCAGCCACTGTGCAGGTTGGTCGGGAGTGTGGAGGGCTGGCCCGTTTTAAAGTCCTGATTGGAGAAGTGTAGTGCCGAACAAGCCCCTGTAGTAAAGCAGAAAGACAAATCAATTCCTTGCATAAATAAAAAAAAAACCATCTTGCAAACGAAATGTAGAGCAACAGGCAAAGCAAGGGTGGCCGAAGCAGAGCTCGCCTTCGAATAGGACTTGCTGCAACAGTTCTCCTGCTGGCATAATATTATTCCGTTTCATTGTAGAGGAAAGAAAATTTGGAAGGAGCAGTGAAGAAGGAACCACAAAAGAAGAAGAAGAAGTAGAAGAAGGAGGAGGAGGGGGAGGAAGAGGAGGAGGAGGGGGAGGAAGAGGAGGAAGAGGAGGAGGAAGAAGAGGAGGAGGAGGGGGAGGAAAAAGAGGGGGAGGAGGCGGGGGAGGAAGAGGAGGAGGAGGGGGGGAGGAGGGGGAGGAAGAGGAGGAGGAGGAAGAAGAAGAGGAGGAGGAGAAGGAGGAGGGGGAGGAAGAGGAGGAGGAGGAGGGGGAAGAAGAGGAGGACAAGGAGGAGGAGAAGAAGAAGAAGAAAGAAAGAAAGAAAAAATGGAAGAAAGAAGGAAAGAGAGAAAGAAAGAAAGAAACATAGTGTTTTGAATAGATAAAAGTCTAAGGCCAAACTATGGTTAGGTAGAATAAGATGCTTTGGGTTGCAATTTCTCAATGTATTTATTCCTCCATTCATGCACGGAAATAGGTATATGTCACATGTTTTGGCTGAATTTGAAAATTAAGGGAGACTAGGATAGATCTATTTTGGCCTTATTTTGGCCTCATCAGCTAGCCATACCCTCACTGGGATTTAAACCTGCAACCTTTGCCTTGTAAGGCAGAGAATTAACCTCTAGGCTACAGTATCCAATCCCTTCAGCTCTGTATCAAGGAAGGTTACACCCACAAAATAAGCCATGCTCACAGCATGGTAGTAAAAATATTTGCAGCCCTTCCCTGGAGGAGAACATTGGAAAAGTGCAAGATTGATTATATGTATTTATACAACTCTATAAAGGGAATTTGAATCCATGTAATCAATGTCTCTTAATTACAGATGTATCAATCATAGTTTGACCACAGTTAAAGTTTTCTGTCTCACTGATACCATTTAATAATAATAATAATAATAATAATAATAATAATAATAATAATAATAATAATTTATTAGATTTCTATGCCGCCCCTCTCCGAAGACTAGGTTTTGCATGTTTCAAATAAGTTTTGGAAGAACTGTTTTGATCCTTATCCATCCACAACATATCTGCGCTATTTATTAAAGTAATCCATTATTCTTTAGACGGCAGCCCTTTCTAGACTTATAACAAAACTTTAAAAGAGGAGCTCTTTAATAAAAAAAAGAAGTCTTTTTATGCTGGCCTTTCAAATCCTTTTTTGAAACATTCAATTTCATGAAATTAGGCCCCTTTGAACTGAGTGGATTTGAGGCTGCAATTCAGCAGCTATCGGGACTATCATAGCTCAGCTGCAGGAATCTTGAATAGAATAGAATAGAATAGAATAGAATTTTTTATTGGCCAAGTGTGATTGGACACACAAGGAATTTGTCTTGGTGCATATGCTCTCAACGTACATAAAATAAAAGAGACATTTGTCAAGAATCATGTGGTACAACACTTAATGACTGTCATAGGGGTCAAATAAGCAATGAAGAAGCAATATTAATAAAAATCTTAGGATATAAGCAACAAGTTACAGTCATACAGTCAACATGGAAGGAAATGGGTGATAGGAATGATGAGAAAAACTAGGCCACGGAATAGCAACCAAGGTAAACAGAGCATTCTCTTTGTTGCCACTGAGGGGTAGTTTGATTTTTTTTCATGCTTCGGATAGCACTTCTAACCATTGTTCTTTATTAAGTGTGTAAATGTGATAAATATTTTTAAAAGGGAGTGCCAAGTACGAAACGAGTACAGTGTTCCCTTGATTTTCGCGGGTTCGAACTTCGCGAAACGTCTATACCACGGGTTTTCAAAAATATTAATTAAAAAATACTTCGTGGTTTTTTCCCCTATACCACGTATTGTCATTACCAAACTTTCGTCTGCCTTTAAAAAACATTTTTTTAAATAAACTTTAATAAATAAACATGGTGAGTAGTGATCTAAATGGCTGCTAAGGGAATGGGAAATTGTAATTTAGGGGTTTAAAGTGTTAAGGGAAGGCTTGGCATACTGTTCATAGCCAAAAATAGTGTATTTACTTCCGCATCTCTACTTCATGGAAATCCGACTTTTGCAGGCGGTCTTGGAACGCATCCCCTGTGAAAATCGAGGGAACACTGTATATGTTGTGGCAACTATTATAGGTTTTCAACTTTCCAATGAACCAGGATGGAATGAAGGGTGGGATGGAATATAGGCTTCAGACATCAATAAGATGAGCTGGGAGACCCAAGGACACTTTTGCAGGTGCCTGTCAAACTCAAAGACTTTTTATCATAACAATATGATGATAATCAATTGGACAATGTGACCTCAATAATAGGGGGAGGGAGAATTCACCATGCTCTCTACATGGGGCTACCTTTGAAGAGTGTTCGGAAACTTCAGATCGTGCAGAATGCAGCTGCGAGAGCTATCATGGACTTCCCCAAATATGCCCATGTTACATCAACACTCTGCAGTCTGCATTGGTTGCCGATCAGTTTCCGGTCACAATTCAAAGTGTTGGTCATGACCTATAAAGCCCTTCATGGCACCGGACCAGAATATCTCCGGGACCGCCTTCTGCTGCACGAATCCCAGTGACCAGTTACATCCCACAGAGTGGGTCTTCTCCAGGTCCCGTCAACTAAACAATGGTGGGACCCAGGGGAAGAGCTATTCTCCCATTTCGATTTAACAAATGATTTTATTTTTTTCTGAAAACTGTGTTTTCTGAAAGGAAGTGTTTTATTATTCCTGTAAGTTACTTACAGTAGTTACAATTCTTGTAGTTAACATTGCTGTAAATGGATTTTATATTTTTAACATTGCTGGTTGTTTTTCTGACCTTAGTCAGTGGAAATATTTAATTAGTTGTAGTTATAAATATTTTCGGTCCTTTTAACTGGAAAATTTAACTCTAAAATGTTTCTGTCATTTATTGATTTTTTTCCTGTTGTACCTATGTATCTGAGTTTTTTGTTGGTATGTTCAATAGGTAAATTACTGAAATGAAAGGTACCCACAAACAAGTACCGGTACATTTAAAACTATCAATATCATTTTACCTTATCATCCATGCTAAATTGATTGGCCACGTTTTCCAGAACAAGAAAAAATTAAAGCATATTTTAAAGCTAAAATGCAGAACTTTGCAATTTTTGAAGGAATATGATTCTTGCTCTCCCCCCTGACCATTTTATATTTTACTATTTCTTATTTTACTTAAATTCTTCTTCTTCTGAAAAATTATTTTCAAGTGGAAAAATGCCATATGTATTTTAAGCACACTATATTTTAAATTGATCCCTTAGGGGTATTTTCTGGGGGGAAGGAAACCCTCAGCAAGTCATTAAGATTATCATAAATTAAATTGTATTGATTGCATTGCAAAGTAACAGTTGAAAACCGACAAAACAATGGCATAACAATACAGATTATTTATGTTGGAGGGTGGCAACTTTAATTATGAGTGCAGCCAAAATTAACTGCTGAACAACGCGGCAGACACAGTAGAAGCCTAAGAATTTGTGAATAAACATCTGGTATTAATGGGATGTGGATTCATTATGATGTTCACAATCAGAACACAGAATGTCACGAGCATTAGTCAAGATTTTGTAGCCATGTTGCTGTAATTGGATAGTAATTGGCATCATCTGAATAAGAGAATGTTGGTTCATAAAAGGAGGCAATAAATATTTTTCTATATGATCTGTAATAAACAAGAAAAGGCCGATATAAATGGCTGAGCGAAACTTAAGAGAATGAGTGACTCATTCCTAATAAGAGAATGCATGAATGATCTTTGAATGAGTTCTAGGAAAGTGTTAGAACCATGTTTCTCAACCTTGGCTACTTTAAGGGGTATGGAATTCCAGCGGTCAGAATTCCAGCTGTTGGAGCTGGGGAATTCTGGGAGATAAAGTCAGTGCTTCTTAAAATTGCTCAAGTTGAAAAACCTTGTTCTGGAGGTTTTACATGTAGCTATTACAAATGCAGTTCTGAATTTGGCTAAATCGGAATGTTGGGAAAGAACCCAAATCAACTGGTACCTCGTCTTACCAACGCCTCTACTAACGAACTTTTCGAGATACGAACCCGGTGTTTAAGATTTTTTTGCCTCTCCTTCCAAACTATTTTCACCGCTGCTGGGAGTCTGTGGAGAGGGGCAGCATACAAATCCAATAGACAGACAGACAGACTAGATAGACAAGATAGATAGATAGATAGATAGATAGACAGGTAGGTAGATAGATAGATAGATAGATAGACAGGTAGGTAGATAGATAGATAGACAGGTAGGTAGATAGATAGATAGACAGACAGACAGGTAGGTAGATAGATAGATAGATAGATAGACAGGTAGGTAGATAGATAGATAGATAGATAGATAGACAGGTAGGTAGATAGATAGATAGATAGACAGACAGACAGGTAGGTAGGTAGATAGATAGATAGATAGATAGATAGATAGACAGGTAGGTAGATAGATAGATAGATAGATAGATAGACAGGTAGGTAGATAGATAGATAGATAGATAGATAGACAGGTAGGTAGGTAGATAGATAGATAGATAGATAGACAGGTAGGTAGGTAGATAGATAGATAGATAGATCCATCCATCCCCACCTCCGGACTTCTGTTGCCAGCCGAAGCACCCGTTCTTGTATTGCTGGGATTCCCCTGAGGTTCCCCTTGCTGGGATTTCCGTCATTTTTGCCAGTGCTGCTTTGAATCTCAGCGAGGGGAGGCTCAGGGAAATCCCAGCAGTATAAGAACGGGCACTTCAGCTGGCAACGGAAGTCCGGAGGTGGGGATTCCCAGCAGCGCAAGGCAAAAGGGGTGACTTTTGGGATGAGGTTGCACGCATTATTTGCTTTTACATTGATTCCTATGGGGAAAATTGCTTCGTCTTACGAACTTTTCTACTTACGAATCTGGTCACAGAACGAATTAAATTCGTAAGACGAGGCACCACTGTATTGGCTCTGTCTTATTGTTTCAATTCGTCATTAGAGGAAGTGGAAATGTTACTAGAGAAAATGAAACTTCTACAGCTCCACTGAAGTTTGTGAGAAACTGGAAACTTTCAAGGATAATTTAGCAGGTGGACAAGTGGGACAAGTTTGCCTAACAATAGGAACTTGTTTACTTGGTCTACATAGAAACCTAGGAGGTTGGGCTGGAGAAATCATTCTTTAATACTATGTACAAAGAGTTAAAAAACTCAGAATTGGTTTTACTTCAGCCTTCCAATATTCAATAAACTAGTAAGTTTTTCAGAAAAGAAAGTGATTCTAGATTTTTATTTGAATAATCATCATTGCTGGCTGTTGAAACAGATGGAACCATATAGTTAAATGGAGCCTATTGAATACTATTCTTTTCTGTTCTTTTTTTTTGTTTACTTTGATTTGATAAGGCAATCCCAATATTCCAGTTGCAAACTCCAAAAGTGGTGCTTAAAAATAATAAATAGAACTCTTTGCCTATGTGGTATCCTTTTTTCCCTGTGTTTTTCAATCTTTTTTCCTACTCTAAAACTGCCAGAAGAGGGTACCTTCTACAGAAAAAAACACTATATTTTAATTTATTTCAATTTCCACGAGGAAATGCTCTTACTTTCTTTTATTTTCTTTTCCTCACTAATTCCAATTCAAACAATGGACATACATTACATTCGTTGGCCAGGGGGCTAGAGTCTAGTGGCCCCAAGCCTAGTGGCATAGATGAGTCTTCAGACTCTTACGGAAAGCGAGGAGGATGGGGACAGTACGAATCTCTGGCGGGAGCTGATTTCAGAGGGCCGGGCCCCCCACAAAGAAGGTCCTTCCCCTAGGCCCCACCAAGCGACATTGTCTAGTTGACGGGACCTGGAGAAGGCCGACTCTGTGGGACCTAACCGGTCGCTGGGACTCATACCGCAGGAGGCACTCCCGCAAGTAATCTGGTCCGATGCCATGTAGGGCTTTATACATTTATTTATTTATTTATTTACTTACTTACTTACTTACTTACTTACTTACTTACTTACTTACTTAGTTACTTACTTACTTACTTACTTACTTACCTACCTACCTACCTACCTACCTATCTATTCATTGGATTTGTATGCCGCTCCTCTCCGGGGACTTGGGGCGGCTAAGAGCAATAATAAAACAGTACAATAATAATCCAATACTAAAAACAATTAAAAACCCATTAATATAAAAACCAGACATATAGACAGACATACCATGCATAAAATTGTAAAGGCCTAGAGGGAAAGAGGGTCTCAATTCCCCCATGCCTGACAACAGAGGTGGGTTTTAAGTAGCTTACGAAAGGCGAGGAGGGTGGGGGGCAATTCTAATTTCTGGGGGGAGTTGGTTCCAGAGGGCCGGGGCCGCCAACCCTTCGAATTGCATCTGGAAACCAAGGCATTGGGACAAATTCCAGTGTCAATCCTCCTTCGACCAACATTGTTGCTTCTGCAACCTACTTAGATTGAGGGAAGCTTAAAGTTGATTCTCAAAGCTCAGAGTTTGTTTCTCTCTCTTCCCCACCCCACCCCTTGGAAAAAAAACCCCCGATTCTGCCTTTTAGAGTTATAAAATAGAGTTATCAGCCAGCTTGCAGATGCCTAAATCCACTGCGGAGGTATTTTACCTGCATTGTTTGGTGACATCACAGACACTTTAGTATAAGGCAGGAGTCTCAATACAAATACTGTATAAGTGGTTGAGCAAAACAGCAAAGCTTCATTTTAGCTTCATTTTACATGTACAGCGGGGATTAAAATCAGCATGTTTAGCAAAAGAAGGAAGTCATATTTTGGCATTTCTAAGGGGCTATTTCGAAATAAATGGAGAGTTTTATTAAGGCGTTTTCCCCGCAAGCGGTAATTAAACCTTTGAGGGAGGGAAAAAAGGAGGCGAACAGGTTAGGATTCATCTGTCAGCATTTCTTTGGACTAGTGATGATAAATGTCTCCTTCCTTTCCTTTCTTCTTTCCTAACTAACCGAATGTGTTTATTGGGGAGATTTTGAACTGGAACTTAACACATAGTGTTAAAAAACTATACAAACACGCGCACAGGGACACACGTATACTGCTGAAACTTTGCATATCCTGTTAAATCAAAGTTCTAATGAGAGCCACTATATCCGTATTTCTTAAATTCTACATGATGCAGTTAAAAGAGTTTCTATGACTCTTTAGTGCTGTCTGGGGTCATCTAGATTTTTTGCAGTTTGAACTGGTTGATAAGATAAGAACCGGGTGTTCAAGATTTTTTTGCCTCTTCTCAAGGATCATTTTCCACTTACAAACCCGCCTCCAAAACTGTAACTGGAAAAGGCAGGGAGAAGCCTCCGTGGGGCCTCTCTAGAAATCTCCTGGGAGGAAACAGGGCCCAGAAAAGGCAGGGAGAAGCCTCCATGGGGCTTCTATAGGAATCTCCTGGGATTGTTTGGTCGATGGGACCCTAAGGAGACCAACTCTGTGGGACCTCACCGGTCGCTGGGATTCATGCGGCAGAAGGCGGTCTCGGAGATAATCTGGCCCGGTGCCATGTAGGGCTTTATAGGTCATAACCAACACTTTGAATTGTGCCCGGAAACCAATCGGAAGCCAATGCAGTCCGCGGAGTGATGATGAAATATGGGCATGCCTTGGAAGGCCCATAACTGCTCGCGTGGCTGCATATTGGACAATTTGAAGTTTCCAAACACTCTTTTATATTCATTTTATTCATTCATCAGTTTATTTATTCATTCACCAGTTTATTTATTTATTTATTTATTTATTTATTTATTTATTTACTTACTTACTTACTTACTTACTTACTTACTTATTTACTTACTTACTTACTTACTTACTTACTTACTTACTTATTTATTTATTAAATTTGTATGCCGCCCCTCTCCGCAGACCTATTCATTCATTCATTCATTCATTCATTCATTCATTCATTCATTCATTCATTCATTTGATTTGTATGTCGCCCTTCTCCAAAGATTCAGGGCAGAGTTGAACATTTAGTGCCTGATCCCCTTCCTGCTACCTACATGGTGATAGCAGCTGATGTTTTCTCTTTGTGCTCAGAGAGAGAAATATCTGTAGCCAACTAGGATCGAACTCACAACCTCCCTGATTGTGAAGGGAGAGCTCCACCTCTACCCTACCACGCCGTTCTCCAATTTTCTTTCCATAGAAATAATTGATTTATATTTGAAAACCATCGTAGCATGTGTCGAAAGTTACTTAGCTTAATATTCAGACTCACTGAGCTTTACAGTTTAGGAGTCAGTTTACATTTAGAATAATACTTTACCCTATTCGGAGTTTCAAATTATCTTTCCCCCACTAACTTTACTTATCTGAAAAAAAACTACAGAAATACTGTTAAAATTAAATAAGTTCCCTGAGCCAGAAAAATGCTATTTATTTAGGCAATTATACCACAACTTAAAAACAGCAAAAATCACATTAGCAGATTACACAGATAATTTAGCATAATTAGTACATTTCTACATCACGTCTTATGAGGTATTGTTTAAAAGCATCATCAAAAGAATTAGGCAAGGAACAAAGGAGTCCGTTTTAGTTAACTTGGTGGCTTCATGTGAATTCTTCTTTTATATTCTTTACAGTCTAATATTTATTTCGTGGTTCGTATCTCATATTCAAGAGATGTTTACGAGCAGATAATTCAAGATAATCCCATTGTGCTATACAGGTCATTACATATTCTGGTATCGCAGTTAATTTTATAGCCGTCAAACTATATTCTATATAACATATTTTTGGTCATAATGAAAATGAAGTGCAGACTAGTATAGATTTATTTCGAGCTATTTATCTCTCATCAGCTAGCCATACCCTTACTATGATTTGAACCTGGGCAGTCTGCCTATAAGGCAGTAGCTTTTAACCTCTAGGCCACAGGTTCTACTCCTGTCTCAGCTTGCACTAGGAAAGAGTTGGATATGTTTTTTTTCCTGTCGAATCACCCTAGTATGCCCAAATATGGGAGGGAGCATACGGCTTCCTTCTTGCCTCTGAGGGTATGGCTAGCTGATGAGAGATAAATAGCTTGAAATAGATCTATACTAGTCTCCCTTCATTATGAGCAAAATTATGTTACATCCATCCATCCATCCATCCATCCATCCATCCATCCATCCATCCATCCATCCATACATACATACATACATACATACATACATGCTGTTCTGCCAGCGTGTCTCAACTGCCCGTAATTACAGGGTAATTAGTCCAGGAAGACACACACCACACGTTAAAAGGAAAACCCAAAAGTTTTTATAAACAGAACAACAGAAACAGCTCCCTTTTTAAATGTCAAAGGGATTTTCTGGTACACACAAGGCACAGGTTAAATGCAGTCCAATTGCTCACCCAATAACTGGGAAATTGAGTCCAATTCCAAAGTCCAGAGAGTCCACACACAATCTTGAACAGCACAAAAACCAGGCCTATACAATTTATGCATGGTATGTTTGTGTGAATGTTTGGTTTTAAATAAGGGTTTTTAATTATTTTAAACATTAGATTTGTTATATGCTGTTTACTACTGTTGTTAGCCGCCCCGAGCCTGCAGAGAGGGGCGGCATACAAATCTAATAGATAGATAGATGATAGATAGATAGATAGATAGATAGATAGATAGATAGATAGATAGATAGAAGTTATTCTAGTTGGGGCTTTATATCTGATGAATCTGTTAAATATTCCATGGATCTCAACTTAATACATGTTGATGGGACCGTACTGAAAATATTCCCTTTGGTGTCAATTTCAATTTATGTACTGTATATTCTTCATGTCCGTGCCCGGTACCCGGTGCCTGCTGGTAAACCAGTTCTTCATTTAATTTGCATTAGTTCCAGTAAACCCATCACGTTGCTGTTTCTGTGCTGCAACTCTTGATCTTTTATCCTCTTCCTCCTTAACATATCCTATTTTCTGGGCATATTACAGGATGTATTGAATAACCTGGGCTCTTGTGACCTGGATGAAGATGACTTGATGCTTGATTTGGAATTCCTAGAAGATCCACAGCACCGACATTCTGGTAAGCTTTTAAAAAATATAAAGCTGGGATTATTATTATTATTATTATTATTATTATTATTATTATTATTATTATTATTATTATTATGTTATTTATTAGATTTGTATGCTGCCCTTCTTTGACAACTATAATATTTATAGTTGTATATACAGTGATACCTTGTCTTACAAACGTCTCATCATACAAACTTTTCGAGATACAAACCCGGGGTTTAAGATTTTTTTTGCCTCTTCTTACAAACTATTTTCACCTTACAAACCCACCGCCACCGCTGGGAAGCGCTCGTTTTTGTGCTGCTGGGATTGCCCCAAGGCTCCCCTCCATGGGAAACACCACCTCTGGACTTCCGTGTTTTTGTGATGCTGCAGGGGAATCCCAGCAGGAGAATCCCAGCAGCACAAAAAACAGGTGCTTCGCTGGCAACGGAAGTCCGGAGGTGGGGTTTCCCAGCAAGGGGAGCCTCAGTGAAATCACAGCATCGCAAAAACACAGAGGTCCGGAGGTGGAGTTTTGAGGATTTCGGTGTTTTTGCGATGCTGCGATTTCACTGAGGCTCCCTTCGCTGGGAAACCCCAACTCCGGACTTCCGTTGCCAGCAAAGCGCTCATTTTTGCAATGCTGGAATTCCCCTGCTGGGATTCCCCTGCAGCATTTCAAAAACACAGAAGTCCGGAGGTGGGGTTTCCCATGGAGGGGAGCCTCAGGGCAATCCCAGCAGCGCAAAAACGGGCGCTTCGCGTGGCAAAAGGGGTGAATTTGGGACTTGCAAGCATTAATTGCTTTTCCATTGATTCCTATGGGAAACATTGTTTCGTCTTACAAACTTTTCACCTTAAGAACTTCGTCCCGGAACCAATTAAGTTTGTAAGGCGAGGTATCACTGTATTTGGGTTTTGTTTAATTTTGTTTAATTTTTAAAATCTTTTTATTTATTTTCTTTGACTTTTTTGGTATCTACCTTTGGATTTTCTTTTTAAATTGTGAAAACGAATAAAGAATATTTTAAAAAGAAAATACAACGGCTTAAATACTTTTTGTCGAATGAGCTTTTGAACTCTGAGTACTTTTTCAGGAAGCGAGTCGTAAATATGATTCTTAACAGGGAAAAAGAAGAATAGAGGATGCACCTAATTTAAATGGCTTTCAAGTGCATCTAGTTCAGATTGCTTTAGGCAGTTGGCAAAGACAGCGTGATTTCCCCCAGATGCTGTTTTTATTTCCTTAACAGCATTCATAATGCTGTTTTTATTGAAATAAAATCATACATTTTTCCCTTTGTAAGATTAATACTCACATCTTCCTTTGGTTCTTTCTTATACACTTGAATCTTAACTGTATGGAGACTGGGAGGTTAATGCTTCTTCAGATGTTTTATCCCAATAAATAAAGAAGGGACACCCTGGTAATCTCTCCAGGGTTTTGTTTTTTCACTTACATTTTTCTTCTTACTCTTTCTTTCACTTTCATCAGTAATGCTTTTATATCATTTAAAAACTTATTTTATATTATCAATTTAGCTTTCGGCCTTGCGTAAGCAGGATTTTTAAAAAGATTGTCAGATATTTGTTTAAGTGTTTTTTCTATGGTTTTTCGTGTCATTCTTCTTAAGAACCTGTGCAGTTTTCTGAAATAATTTTCAGAGCTGCTTTACCATTGCCTCCTCCCTGGGTCTGAGAGAGAATGACTGGCTCAGCTAGCTTTTGTGCTTAAGGAAGGACTAGAGCATGTCTACTCTTAGTCCAATGTTACACCAAATTAGGTCTCATCACTCCTTCGGTACTTTGTAAATACAGTAGTCCCTCGCTATACCGCGCTTCACCTACTGTGGCTTCACTTCATCGCGGGTTTCTGAGGAAGTCGATCGGCAGATTTAAACAGCCCGCCAAACTCGATCGGCAGTTTTTTTTAAAAAAAATAAAAATCTAAAATTGTAAATACTGTATTTAAATACTGTATCTAAAATAAATACTGTGTGGGAAGGGTTTATAAACACTTAAAACAATGAAAACTTACCAAACAATTACAATATAAATACTTAAATAAGTACTATCAGTCGATAAATTCCCCATTGCGGATTTCACCTATCGCGGCCAGGTCTGGAACGTAACACCAGCGATAGGTGAGGGACTACTGTACTAAAGAAACCATTCTCAGGAGCTGTTCTGGTTAACATCAACTGATTTTTTTTTTCCGAACGCCATCACTCTGCTAAACAAATAATTCCCTCAACACTGTCAGACTTTCTACTAAATCTGCACTTCTATTCTACTAGTTTTTCTCATTATTCCTATCACCCATTTCCTCCCATGTTGACTGTATGACTGCAACTTGTTGCTTATATCCTAAGATTTTTATTAATATTGCTTCTTCATTGCTTATTTGACCCCTATGACAATCATTAAGTGTTGTACCACATGATTCTTGACAAATGTCTCTTTTTATTTATGTACGTTGAGAGCATATGCACCAAGAGAAATTCCTTGTGTGTCCAATCACACTTGGCCAATAAAATTCTATTCTATTCTATTCTGATGTCTATCAAACTGCTGTAGCTTTTCTCTGTACAACAGGGGGCGTCAAACTTGATTTCATTGAGGGCTGCATCAGGGTTGTGTTTGACCTCGGGGGGGCTGGGGTGGATTTGGCCAGGGTGAGCATGGCCAGCTCAACGTCACTTGTATTGGGGCACCTGTGGTGGCTCTGCCAGATAAAACAGGCTCCTAAGATCCGTTTTCGGCTGTGACAGCCTCCGGCAAACCTCTGCCAGTGAAAATAAAGCTTGGGAGGGCATCACACAGCCCTCTGAGGTCCAGTTTTCATTGGTGCTGTCGGCCAGTCCTTCGCTATTTCCAGAGCAGCCCCACAGGCCAGATCTAAGCACCCCACAGGCCGGATCTGACCCCTGGGCCTTGAGTTTGACACTTCTGTTTTACAATTTGAAGATGAACCAGTTTAGTCTAGTGCAGGGGTGGGGGATTAATTTTGACATGGGGCCACATGAGAAATTGGGATGGTTTTAGAGGGCCGGACTAATATAACTCCGTTCTACCCTGACCTAAATACCCAGACCCACTGTACAGACCCCTAATTGTTTGTTTACGGCAACACGGTGCACCACAGTCACTGCGCTGGAGTGTTTGTGTGGTTTCTGTGCTCGGTCGCTCTCGGTAGGAGGTCGGGGTCTGATCCAGTGCGAGGATGAAAGAGCTCACCGTGTCTGCTGGGATTCCTCCAGTTCCTGCTTTCCTCATGATTCATCAGGAAAACAGGAACCGGAGTAGTTCCGGCAGATGCGATGAGTTCTTTCATCCTCGCACTGGAGTGGACCCCAACCTCCGCAGACCAGTCAAAGATAGCAGGTAGTCCGGTCACAGACAGCAGGCGGGCCGGATGCGGGCCGCGGGCCGCCCCTTGCCCAGGTCTGGTCTAGTGGAAAGGCACTACACTAGAAACTAGGGGGACATGACTTCTAGTCCTGCTTTATTAAGACCTAGAAGCCAACAGGGTGATTTTGAGCAAGTCCACAGTCTGCATTGATTGCCGATCAATTTCCGGGCACAATTCAAAGTGTTGGTCATCACCTATAAAGCCCTTCATGGCACCGGACCATGGTATCTACGAGACCGCCTTCTGCCGCACGAATCCCAGCGACCGGTTAGGTCCCACAGAGTGGGCCTTCTCCGGGTCCCGTCAACAAAACAATGTCGTTTGGCGGGGCCCAGGAGAAGAGCCTTCTGTGTAGCGGCCCCAACCCTCTGGAACCAACTCCCCCCAGAGATTAGAATTGCCCCCACCCTCCTCGCCTTTTGTAAACCCACCTCTGCCGTCAGGCATGGGGGAACTGAGATATTCCCTTCCCCCTAGGCCTTTACAATTTATGCATGGTATGTTTGTTTGTATGTATGTTTGGTTTTACAAATAAGGGTTTTTTAGATGTTTTAGGATTGGATTTACATGCTGTTTTTGTTACTGTTGTTAGCTGCCCCGAGTCTGCGGAGAGGGGCGGCATACAAATCCAATAAAGAAATAAACAATAAATAAAATAAGTCACACTCTCTCCGACCAACCCATCTCATAGGCTTGTTTGTTGTGGGGAAACATAAGAGAAGGAAAGTGTGTTAGATATGCTTGCCACCTTGAATTACTGTATTTGTAAAAACAATAAAGGTGGGAAACAAACAAGGAAGGGCCCAAGGCATATGTTTTCTTTTTCTTATAGAGAGCAGCTGTAGGGAGTTAACTACAAAGTACTTGGAATGCAAAAAAAACCCTTCTTGGTAGATGTGATAAGTATTTATTTGGAGTTTCTTAGTGTTTCCAGAAACCTGTCAATACTGGATGCTTAAAAGTTAGCTTGATAAATCAAACATGATGTGCCTAAGGGGTGCCTGCTTATTACACTACATAAATTAGGAGCTTAAATGTTTTGAAAACACCACAGTAAATAGCCACGGCAGCTTTGTAGGGTAGGTTACTGTTTTTATACGTTGAAAAGCCTATCAAGCACTTACACAAAGAAAACGGTATTAAATTAACCTCTCTTGTTCTGAGGTTTTTCTTCTATTCTGCTATTCAAATCTCTCTCTCTCTCTAACATTTCAACGTTAAATTCGTAAATCAAAACATTCCGTGTATAAATAAAGAGCTTATATTTCAGTTATCAGAGGAAAGGATTATCGGAACAAACGGCTGGCATAACAGTGGATATCAGATTTATGCAATAGGAATTTATTAAATATATTCTCAAGGAAAAAAGTGTTACTCTCTCCCAAAAGAGAGTAAGATAGAATACAAATAGCTGTAGCACTACTAGTTCTAAGTACCAGTTGGAATCTGTCTCCCAATTTAGATTAGAACATCTGTCTAATGGCTGACCCAGATTGAATCCTGCCACATAATCCCGGGACACGTCTATTTTTATTTCATTTTCATTTCATTTTATTGGATTTGTATGCCGCCCCTCTCTGTAGACTCGGGGCGGCTAACAACAGTGGTAAAAACAACATGCGACAATCCAATACTAAAGTAGCTAAAAACCCTTATTTTAAAACCAATCATACATACAAAACGTGCCATGTATAAATTGTAGAAGCCTAGGGGGAAAGAATATCTCAGTTCCCCCATGCCTGACGACAGAGGTGGGTTTTAAGAAGCTTACGAAAGGCAAGAAGGGTGGGGGCTATTCTAATCTCTGGGGGGAGTTGGTTCCAGAGGGTCGGGGCCGCCACAGAGAAGGCTCTTCCCCTGGGTCCCACCAAACGGCATTGTTTAGTGGATGGGACCCAGAGAAGGCCCACTCTGTGGGACCTAATCGGTCGCTGGGATTCGTGTGGCAGAAGGCGGTCCCAGAGATAGTCTGGTCCAATGCCATGAAGGGCTTTATAGGTCATAACCAACACTTTGAATTGTGACCGGAAATTGATCGGCAACCAATGCAGACTGCGGAGTGTTGGTGTGACATAGGCATATTTGGGGAAGGCCATGATTGCTCTCGTAGCTGCATTCTGCATGATCTGAAGTTTCCGAACACTTTTCAAAACTTCATTTGTGAGGATTGCAACTGATTGAAGTTCGCATGTCCTTTGTTTCATCTGTAATCACTGGTCTGCAGAACTTTTATACTGTAGAAGCTTTTTATCGCTCCGTGCCATTTAGAAAAATAATAAAAAAATATTAAATGGCTCTCCTTTTTTGGGTCATTTTAAAGTTTAATGTTGTGGCATGGTGGCTATTTTAATAACACCGTGTAATGAGTTGTTGGTGTAAAATGCCGATGAAATAATTAAGGTCTCTGGGTTAGCCTCCTAACAGGTGTTTGTTGAAAAGGTTTTGTTCTTTCCCTGCTAATCAGGAGGTTCTGAAATGCTAGGTAACATTTTAAAACTTCTGAATCCTGACCTAACAAACTGTACTGATTAGTAGTAGACTCTTAAGAGGTGAATCAAGAGTATTTTCACTTTGGAAATACTTAGTTTCCCAAATAAGCTTCTTTTTTTCCAATACGACATATTGCAATTGATTAAATATTAATCAATATTGAATGAGTACGTGTTATGGGGTGTTTTTTTCTAGGTATAAAAATTTTCTTTATTTCTTTCAACACACAATAAAACAACATGAACAATAAAAAACACAGAATCGATGCTTAAATAATAATTAATAATATTTCTTAGATATGTTAAACATTCAGAGAGAGAAAAAAGCGCTAATAATACTTTCAATATGTACTTTTTATCCTCTTCTTTGCTAAGTTAATTAAAATTAACCACATGAGATATATTTCATCTACAAATAACAATATTATAAAATCTAGTCCCTTATATTCCCTTTTTCTATTTATAATAAAACATAAAGGTCTTAACATCTTAACTCAACATCTAATTTAATCCTTTCATCTCTGTGTTAACTCCTTATCCAATACTGCCACTAGTCCTTATTTCATCATAGAAACATAGAAACATAGAAGACTGACGGCAGAAAAAGACCTCATGGTCCATCTAGTCTGCCCTTATAATATTTCCTGTATTTCATCTTACAATGGATATATGTTTATCCCAGGTATGTTTACATTCAGTTACTGTGGATTTACCAACCACGTCTGCTGGAAGTTTGTTCCAAGGATCTACTACTCTTTCAGTGAAATAATATTTTCTCATGTTGCTTTTGATCTTTCCCCCAACTAACTTCAGATTGTGTCGCCTTGTTCTTGTGTTCATTTTCCTATTAAAAACACTTCCCTCCTGGACCTTATTTAACCCTTTAACCTATTTAAATGTTTCGATCATGTCCCCCCTTTCCCTTCTGTCCTCCAGACTCTACAGATTGAGTTCATTAAGTCTTTTCTGATACGTTTTAAGCTTCAGACCTTCCACCTTCCATCATCTGGGTCTTTAATAGATTAAAATTAAATCATCATATATTTTTCAAAAGTAAGTAAAAGAAAATACTTCTCAATTATTTTTAGTTTCCAACCATTCATAAAACTTTCCCCAAATCTTATAGTAATCACACTCCTCTTTATCTTTAAGTTTTAAAGTAAGCCTATTCATAATAAAATTTCCCTCTCGGCTTCTGGGCAGGTTTGGAAAACTCTGAGTTGATGATGATTTTTAAGTGAGCGATTGCTCACTTGCTCAGCTTAGAGGGAACTATGGATACAAATTTCAGACACACACACACGTTTTAAAATTCAAAACAATGTTCTTTATAAGGAAAATTCACTTAAACTAAGCCCTCTTTTGGTATAGCAAAGAGCACTGGTCTCCAAACAAACTGGTAATTTGTACAAGTCCCTTATCAGTTCTGTGATACTTAGCTTGCAGCTGGGAGGCAATTCACAGTCCTTCTTCTTTCACAAAGTGAAACACACTTTGCCCTGGTTTAGTTTCAAAGCGGGGAAAAATCAGCACACAAAAGGTCAAAGTCAGTAAAGCAGTCATGAAACACAACGATCAGATAATCCTCCACAATGGCCAAACCCACAGGCTGCTCTTTATAGCAGCCTCACTAATGATCACAGCCCCACCCAACCACAGGTGGCCTCATTTTCTTTGATAATAATCTCTCAGTTGTTGTTGCCTATGCATCGCTCTCTGCATGCGAGGTTGTATCATTAATTCTTGTTCTGAATCCAAGGAGGAGCTAGATAATTTATCTCCTTCTGAGCTGTCTGCCACACTCTCCTCCTCCCTGTCAGTCATGTCTTCTTGGTCAGAGGAGCCTTCATCATCAAATTCCACCGGGGGCAAAACAGGCCTGCAGCATGTGGATGTCTCCCCCACATCCACAGTCCTTGGGGCAGGAGCTGGGCCAGAGCTAACCACAACAAAGTAATCTGGGCCCATGCCATGTAAGGCTTTATAGGTCATAACCAACACCTTTATGTTTGTTATGACCTATAAAGAAGAACATAAGCTGAAATATTGAAGAAACATCTCACTAAAAAGCTGTAGAAAGCTAATTTCAAATTGTTACCAAGAAAATTATGTACATGTGGCAATGAAGCCATTGGAACAGGAATATTACTCCAAGGGGAGGCATCATATTTTTATGACATAAGAATCCAAAGGATGAAAATGACATAGGTGAGGGAGGTTTTTCACTCGATCCCTTCTCCCTCAGCAGCAAGGTATGGAAGAGAATTACCTGATGGATAATCTCAAGTTTGCTTAAAATGAGACAGGAAATTTAATTAGGCCTCCTGTTGCTTTTGTCACAAATTGTTGTACCTTTCTTGAGATTAATTCCTTTGGCGATCAGTGGAGACTTTAAAGCAAAATTGTCCCAGAATTTGGATGTTAATCAATTTAAGAATTGGCAGCCGCAATAGCTGGAAAATTTACTTTTTGAAAGGAAAAGTTTTATTGGGCATCCTGGGAGAATTCTCATAAATCAAAATAGCCCCTAAGCCAGTGTCTGCTGGTACACAGCCAAATGAAAGTGTTGGTGTAATGACCCAAGGATGTCAATTAGGAATTAATTAAGGAGTTGCTAAATTATTTTGGAGCTTGATGAACAAGGCTGGGTGCAAAACGCTGCAGTGATTTAGGAGCTGTATGTATAAATTAAACCTGGCAATATTTGTTAATGTTTCAAGTGGGGAAAAGAAACAATTGAAGTGCCACAGAACGCCAGCGGCTGTGCGTATTAAACATACATATGAAATGTGTCCAGAAAGAAAATATACCAGGACTTAATAATGAAAACAACAACAGCAACAACTGAGTCCTGTCATTGAATGCAGAGTAGGAAAAAGAGTTTGTAAGACTGGGAGATTATGCAAGGCGTATTATGCAAACAATTTCATAAGTAGCATCACATCCCGGTATAATCCAGAAATAAAACTCAGGATGTGGCTGCCACACATATATATAGAAACAGATTTAAGCAAGCCAATCTTTTTCCCCTTTGTCTCGGATAGAAATTGACATTTTATATTTTGTGTTGGCGTCTTCTTTGTCCTCTATTGTCTTAATGTTAGAATGTAATGATCTTGGATGTTTGGGATAGCAGTGCTAATATTGATGTTATTTTTTTTTTCATCTTACTGTCTAGACCAGTGATTTATTTTATTTATTTTATTTATTTTATTTATTTATTTATTTGTTTGTTTGTTTGTTTGTCCAATACACAATACATATTGAAGAGAATAGACATGTAGTAATATATATAAAGAAAAGGATAGAAGAAAAGATATAAAAATAGAGGAGAAGATATATAAGAGGAAGAAAAGATATATGAGATCTTGGATGTTTGGGATAGCAGTGCTAATACTGATGTTATTCAAAGTTTTCGTTATGACCTATAAAGCCCTTCATGGCATCGGACCAGACTATCTGTGGGACCGCCTTCCGCCACACGAATCCCAGCGACCAGTTAGGTCCCACAGAGTTGGCCTTCTCCGGGTCCTGTTGACTAAACAATGTCATTTGGTGGGACCCAAGGGAAGAGCCTTCTCTGTGGCGGCCCCGGCCCTCTGGAAGCAACTCCCCACAGAGATCAGAATTGCCCCCACCCTCCTCGCCTTTCGTAAGCTCCTTAAAATCCACCTCTGTCGTCAGGCATGGGGGAACTGAGATATTCCCTTCCCCCTAGGCCTATACAATTTATGCATGGTATGTTTGTGTGTATGTTTGGTTTTTAAATCAGGGTCTTTTAAATTATTTAAAATATTAGATTTGTTATATGTTGTTTTTCTATTGTTGTTAGCCGCCCCGAGTCTACGGAGAGGGGCGGCATACAAATCTAATAAATAAATAAATAAAGGAGAGACAATTGGACAGGGGATAGGAGGCACACTAGTGCACTTATGCACACCCCTTACTGACCTCTTAGGAACCTAGAGAGGTCAATCATGGATAGTCTAAGGGAAAAATGTTGGGGGTTATGGGTTGACACTACCGAGTCATCCTTTTCCTCCCACTTAGGACTGTAGGACTGTAACTTATTGCTTGTAACTTGCTAAGATTTTTATTAATATTGAATGTTTCTTCATTGCTTATTTGACCCCTATGACAATCATTAAGTGTTGTACCACATGATTCTTGACAAGTGTCTCTTTTTCTTTCATGTACACTGAGAGCATCTGCACCAAAGACAAATTCCTTGTGTGTCCAATCATACTTGGCCAATAAAGAATTCTATTATATTCTATTCTATTCTATTCTATTCTGTTCAATCAATTGAGTTTTGTTTTTGCTGGGTGTGAACATTACTTGTAATGTGTTCATTAACGCTGCAGGAAATGTTGATAGATTGTTAGAAACAATACTGTAGTATAAAATTATTGAGCAATTAGATTACATAGTTGATCCATTGATTGATTGATTTATATTAATCTCCATATAAACCTGGTCCCCTCTCCTCTTTTAAGGCTTTCCTGTCATAAATATTATTATTATCAACTGTCAATTATATATATTTTTAGAAAGAGACTATGGATGATGCACTAATTAAACCAAACCAATACAATTCCTGCTTTTAGAAGGGCCAGTATTCCTAAATTTCTGAACAAGACCCTGAAGGGCAGAAACTCACTGAGATGAACAATATAATCATTACATGAGCTGCAGGGTAGAAAAGAGAAACCGTTTAATGAACAGCCTTTCCTCCTTCTGATTATTACAAATTAACATACAACCACATTTGCTTAAAACAATTGCCAAATGTTTTCTGTTGTTTGGACAATAAAGCATTAAGAATGTTCCAGGTGCTAATTAATGTGTTTACAAAGAGTGAAGCTAGGCTTTCTCTGATAAGTGGTGATGCCTTTGGGCTGGTGCTGTGCTAAATTCTCAGTTAGGTGTATAACCAGAGAGAAATGAATTTAATATACTAGAATTATGTTAACTTTTTATGTTAGCATTAATTTGCTTCTTACCTAATTATAACAATTTCATTATCCCCTTTCCTCATAATTTCTTACAAGAGCATCCTTTGATCTTCCACTTTTAAGGGAAGCCTTCATTAAAGACAGCCTGGTGTCATTGAATGTAGTCTGGATTCCCAGAGGAGCAAGTTAGTTTATGTCAGGGAAAAAGGATGAAGATGGCCCCTCCCTAATAGTTCCCAGACAGCCTGCTTCACGTGGGTGGTAGTTCTCCATAGTAGGTGGAGTATGAGATGACACTGTCCATTCAGCCTATCTATCTATCTATCTATCTATCTATCTATCTATCTATCTATCTATCTATCTATCTATCTATCTATCTATCTGGCTATCTATCTGGCTATCTATCTGGCTATCTATCTGGCTATCTATCTGGCTATCTATCTGGCTATCTATCTGGCTATCTATCTATCTATCTATCTATCTATCTATCTATCTATCTATCTATCTATCTATCTATCTATCTATCTATCTGGCTATCTATCTGGCTATCTATCTGGCTATCTATCTATCTATCTATCTGGCTATCTATCTGGCTATCTATCTATCTATCTATCTATCTATCTATCTATCTATCTATCTATCTATCTATCTATCTATCTGGCTATCTATCTGGCTATCTATCTGGCTATCTATCTATCTATCTATCTATCTATCTATCTATCTATCTATCTATCTATCTATCTATCTATCTATCTATCTGGCTATCTATCTGGCTATCTATCTGGCTATCTATCTATCTATCTATCTATCTATCTATCTATCTATCTATCTATCTATCTATCTATCTATCTATCTATCTGGCTATCTATCTATCTATCTATCTATCTATCTATCTATCTATCTATCTATCTATCTATCTATCTATCTATCAGGTCGGCTAACAACAGTAATAAAACAGCATATAATAATAATCCAATACTAAAAAGAGTTAAAAACCCATTATTATAAAAATCAAACATACATACAGACATCCCATGCATAAAATTCTAAAGGCCTAGGGGGAAAGGGTATCTCAATTCCCCCATGCCTGGTGGCAGAGGTGGGTTTTAAGCAGCTTACGAAAGGCAAGGAGGGTGGGGGCAATTCTAATCTCTGGGGGGAGCTGGTTCCAGAGGGCCGGGGTTGCCACAGAGAAGGCTCTTCCCCTGGGTCCCGCCAAGCGGCATTGTTTAGTTGACGGGACCCAGAGAAGACCCACTCTGTGGGACCTAACTGGTCGCTGGGATTCGTGCAGCAGAAGGTGGTCCCTGAGATAATCTGGTTTGGTGCCATGAAGGGCTTTATAGGTCATAACCAACACTTTGAATGTAGCTGCTCCGTTCATTTATTTTTGATGACCGACAATTTGTGCCCCTTTCTCTGATGGAGTCAGACATTTTAGAGTGCCACAAGGCTCTCTGTGTTCCGGCGGCCATCTTGTTGAAGGGCAAAGGTACTTGGTGGAGGGGCGGCCATTTTGAGTCCACGAAGGGACCAAGTTTGCAGTGGTGGCCATTTTGAGTCCTCTAAAGCAGTGATTTTCAACTTTTTTGAGTCGCCGCACATTTTTTACATTTACAAAATCCTGGGGCACACCACCAACCAAAATGACACAAAATGACACCCTAAGACACTCTCCTCTCTTTTTCCATCCCTGTTTCCTCCCCCTCTGTGTGTGTGTATACACACTTTTGAACCATTTCCAAAAAAACAGGTGAGGGCTGGGGTTTTTTTCTCTCTTATTCTTTGGGTGCTTTTTATCATATGCTTTAAATCAAGAGTCACTTCTCTCTCTCTTTTGTTTCTCTCTCTTTCCTCTCATTCTCTGCCTCAATCATTTTCTCACTCCCCTTTTTTCCTCCCCTTTTTGCTCATTTCTCTCTCTCTCTCTCCCTTCCTCTCGTTTTCTCTTTCTCTCTCTCTCTCTTTCTTTCTTTCTCTCTCTCACTCTCTCTCTCAGCAAAAAGTTGCAAGACCGGAACCTGAGCTTCCTTCTTCGCAGCACACCTGACCATGTCTCGCGGCACACTAGTGTGCCACAGCACACTGGTTGAAAAACACTGCTCCAAAGGATATTGCACGAGGCGGCAGCCATTGTTCTGGCTCACCTGGCCTTCTCAAGGCTTCTAGTATGACAGATGACATTGCCCCCAATCCATACAAAGGCGGAAGAAGACCCACATTCTGCATGCGCAGAAACATTTCGGGCAAGTGGGCGGAGCCTTCTGCCACCGGTGCTACCAATTCTTAGAACCGGGCCAAACTGGGACCAACCCACCACTGGTCATGGCCTTATGTTACTAAAGGGAGTTTTAGTTAGTAGAGTTCAGTGTCCAAGATTCTATACAGCTATTATGTCTCTCAGGAGACAGATTTAGATAATTAGATCAGTGACCTGATTTGACTGGAGTAGTTTCATGCGTGTAAATTTGTGTAAATTTAACGGAGAAAGTTATTCTGCCTCAGAGTCCTACAACCCAGTCATAGCACTATATCCTTCTCGCGACTGAATTCCCAAGGGCCCTGAGTGTTTTATTTTATTTATTTTGTCCCATACACAATAATACACAATGAAGATTATAGAGGATATAATAGAGAAGAAATACGAGATATAGGAGAGACTATAGGACAAGGGTCGGAAGACATTCTAGTGCGCTTAGGAATCGGGAGAGGTCAACTGTGGACAGTCTAAGGGTAAAATGTTGGGGGTTAGGGGATGACACTACAGAGTCTGGTAATGAGTTCCACGCTTCAACAACCCGATTACTAAAGTCGTATTTTTTACAGTCAAGTTTGGAGCGGTTAATATTAAGCTTGAATCTGTTGTGTGCTCTTATGTTGTTATGGTTGAAGCTGAAGTAGTCTTTGACAGGCAGGACATTGCAACATATGATCTTGTGGTCAAATACTTAGATCATGTTTAAGATGTAGTTCTAGGCTTTCAAGACCTAGGATTGAAAGTCTAGTCTCATAGGGAATTCTATTTCGAGTGGAGGAGTGAAGGGCTCTTCTGGTGAAGTATCTTTGAACATTTTCAAGAGTGTTAAAGTCTGAGATGCGATATGGGTTCCAAACAGATGAGCTGTATTCGAGGATGGGTCTGGCAAAAAGTTTTGTAAGCTCTGGTAAGTAGTGAGAGATTTCCAGAGCAGAAGCTACATAGGATTATGTTTACAACTCTTGAAGCCTTCTTAGCGATGTTGTTGCAATGGGCTTTGGCATTTAGATCTTTAGTTATTAGTATCCCGAGGTCCTTGACCGAGTCGGGATTATCTGTGATAATTTGATTATTCAGATCATATTTGAAGTTCTGATTCTTTTATGAAGTGCTTGTGTATCTTAGCACAATAAAACTGATTGTGAAATTCGCAACTACAATGTGTAGCCTGGCACTAGAAAGGCATTCCATAAATTCGTGGAGGAGTTTGTCAATAGCTGTTAGTGCTGAAGATTCATTCCCGAGAATACCAACTGGGAGAAACACTGAAGGCAGGAGATAAAAGTATATCTTTTGTTTTGGCACATCCCGCAGGAATCTGTTTGAGAAAGACAAAATGCTGGAACGACAATGGATCCTGATCTGATCTCGAAAGGTTATTCTTCCGTGATTTTTAAAAGCAAAAAAATAGATCATTTCCCTTCCTTCTGTGAAAACCACTATTCGGATAAAGGTCACTGTATTATATTTCTTCCCCCAAGCTTGGAATCGAAATTCATTTCTAAATCAATCTTATTGATTCTACTTCTGCATCCATTAGTCACAATGTAGTTTATAATTAAACACTAGAAAACAGCAAATAAATTTAAACAGTAAATATTATGGATGGATCCTACAAACTTAATTTGGTCCGTGACCAGGTTCTTAATTAGAAAAGTTTGTAAGAAGAAGCAATTTTTCCCATAGGAATCATTGTAAATCCAAATAATGTGTATGATTGGGGAAACCACAGGGAGGGTGGAGGCCCTGTTTTCTCCCAGGAGATTCCTGCAGAGGTCCCATGGAGGCTTTCCCCTGCCTTTTCAGGCCCTGTTTCGTCCCAGGAGATTGCTAGAGAGGCCCCATGGAGGCTTCTCCCCGCCTATTCCGGCCCTGTTTCCTCTCAAGAGATTCCTGGAGAGGCCCCACAGAGGCTTCTCCCCACCTTTTCAGGCCCTGTTTCCTCCGAGGAGATTCCTAGAGAGGCCCCATGGAGGCTTCTTCCTGCTTTTCCCAGCTCTGTTTCCTTCCAGGAGATTCCTAGGGAGGCCCCACAGAGGCTTCTCCCTGCCTTTTCCGGTTACAGTTTCAGAGGCTCGGGTTTGTAAATGGAAAATGGTTCTTGAGAAGAGGCAAAAAAATCTTGAACACCCGGTTCTTATCTAGAAAAGTTCATAAGTAGAGGCGTTCTTGTGTAGAGGTACCACTGTATATTTTAAATGAACAATATGAAGCTTGTTGTTGAACAACATTCCACAAGCTGCATGTGTGTGTGTTTGTGTGTATGTGCATTTGTGCATGCATTGAGTGTGTTCTTGTCAGAACCAAGGAGTATACTGCCAGTCATGTAAACAGAACCTGCATTAACACAAATGCTTTGCTCTGTCTTTGATTTATAAATGCTGCTAATGCAAAGACTCACAAGTGTTTCCACTCAAACAAGTATGTAAATTATCCCAGCATTTGCAGGCAATTGTATTCCACTTTGCCTTTGGACTACGTTTACCTTCCCTGAGAGAGTTTACAGAAAGAGTGTCACAGCACTGGTGAATGACACTTTGAAAATCATAACTTCATGTTTCTTGTTTTTATGAACCTTTTTTTCACTTAGATAAGGCTGCAGCTGGTATTGGAGCCTTCTCAAGCTCCATCTGAGTATTGCATTGGCAGTTCTGTGTTAGCAAATACTTCAGAAGAAAAGGATTTAGGGGTAGTGATTTCTGACAGTCTCAAAATGGGTGAACAGTGCAGTCAGGTGGTAGGGAAAGCAAGTAGGATGCTTGGCTGCATAGCTAGAGGTATATAACAAGCAGGAAGAGGGAGATTGTGATCCCGCTGTATAGAGTGCTGGTGAGACCCCATTTGGAATACTGTGTTCAGTTCTGGAGACCTCACCTACAAAAGGATGTTGACAAAATTGAACGGGTCCAAAGATGGGCTACAAGAATGGTGGAAGGTCTTAAGCATGAAACGTATCAGGAAAGACTTCATGAACTCAACCTGTATAGTCTGGAGGACAGAAGGGAAAGGGGGGACATGATCGAAACATTTAAATATATTAAAGGGTTAAATAAGGTCCAGGAGGGAAGTGTTTTTAATAGGAAAGTGAACACAAGGACAAGGGGACACAATCTGAAGTTAGTTGGGGGAAAGATCAGAAGCAACGTGAGAAAATATTATTTCACTGAAAGAGCAGTAGATCCTTGGAATATCCTTCCACTGAGCAGCATCCTTTTCAAATGGAGTGGAAACCAATGATGGGCCTGCCGAGTCCTTAGTGTGAGTTTTGAGTTCAATGCCAGTTAAACCCGACTCGAGTGAATGAAAAATGACGTAGGCAATGTGATTTCAGTTGATTATACATTTTTTCAGTATCTGCCGCTCCTGTTCAGAATGCAGAGAAGAGCGGGATTCCACCCAGCTATTCTGGTATCATAATTGAACAGATTCTGGAACTGTTGGGCTCTCCTTCTGGCCCCTCACTTCTAAGCCTTAGTTGCACAGCTGTTGATGTGGGCCATAAACTTTGGACTGCTGTCTCCACAAGACTGTGGTTCCATGTTGCAGGGGGAGCTGCAACTGCCTAAACCAGTTTAGCGTGGTGAAGGATCCCACTAAGCTTCCTGACAGTAAGTTTATTTATGTTATTGATTGATTTTGCCCCATGCACAATTTACTAAATCTGCACTTTTATTTCTACTAGTTTTTCTCATCGTTCCTATCATCCTTTTCCTCCCACTTAGGACTGCATGGCTGTAACGTGTTGCTTATATGCTAAGATTTTTATTAATATTGATTGTTTCTTCATTGCTTATTTGACCCCTATGACAATCGTTAAGTGTTGTACCACATGATTCTTGATAAATGTCTCTTTTTCTTTTATGTACGCTGAGAGCATATAGACCAAGACAAATTCCTTGTGTGTCCAATCACACTTGGCCAATAAAATTCTATTCTATTCTATTCCAATTTCTATTCTATTCGATTCCAATTTCTATTCTATTCGATTCCAATTTCTATTCTATTCGATTCCAATTTCTATTCTATTCTCTATACAGTTTGAACAACAACAACTATACAGTCTCAAAATGGGTGAGCAGTGTGGTCGGGGGGTAGGAAAAGCAAGTAGGATGCTTGGCTGCATAGCTAGAGGTATAACAAGCAGGAAGAGGGAGATTATGATCCCGCTATATAGAGCGCTGATAAGACCACATTTGGAGTTCTGGAGTTCTGGAGACCTCACCTACAAAAAGATATTGACAAAACTGAACGGGTCCAAAGACGGGCTACAAGAATGGTGGAAGGTCTTAAGCATAAAACGTATTAGGAAAGACTTCATGAACTCCATCTGTAGAGTCTGGAGGACAGGAGGGAAAGGGGGGACACGATCGAAACATTTAAATATGTCAAAGGGTTAAATAAGGTTCAGGAGGGAAGTGTTTTTAATAGGAAAATGAACACAAGAACAAGGGGACACAATCTGAAGTTAGTTGGGGGAAAGATCAAAAGCAACGTGAGAAAACATTATTTTACTGAAAGAGTGAACCAACTTCCAGCAGATGTGGTTGCTAAATCCACAGTCACTGAATTGAAACATGCCTGGGATAAACATAGATCCATTGTAAGATAAAATACAGGAAATAGTATAAGGGCAGACTAGATGGACCATGAGGTCTTTTTCTGCCGTCAGTCTTCTATGTTTATATGTTTCTATACAAAACTCATTTCAGCTTATCTCTTTGCGAAAGAATATTTTATACAGAAATATTAAAATACAGAACTCATTTCAGCTTATCCCTGTGCGAAATAATATTTTATACAGAAATATTAAAAGTATGTTTCAGTATACATTCCATGGTTTGCTATCTTTAATAATTGATTTAATGCAGCTGTGACGTTTGACTTCCATGTAATTTTACATGCATGTATAGTCGTCTTTGAAGAAAGAAGTAACCAAGTGAAACTTCAGGCTCGATGTATCTAAATCATCTCAATTTACTATTTGCATTTTTTAAACCACCAGCAATGCAAATAAGCAGCAGATAACAAAGAAAACGGGGGCAGTTTACAAGCATAGCAATGAAGGAATTTCCATTACTGGTTTTTAGCAATTACAGAGAGTTTATCATCTTTGCCATATTATTTTCCTTCATTTTGCCTGTTATGTATTTTTTAAAAACTTGTGAACCTCTCAGTTGTTTTATGCAGTCAATCAACGTCTAAATTTAACGAAATAAATAACAGGCTCTAATTTGCCGGTTTCCAGTAACAACTATAGATACACAAATTATATACGGAATTTGTTTTTAAATGGTAACTATGTCGTAACATAATAGAATTTGGAAGGCTCATGGGTAACAAGATTCTGAGCAGGATAGTTGTCCAGATAAGAGAGGATCAAATCAGTTAATCGTGGAGTTGCATTTCTCAAGCAGTCTATTCAGAATTGCTATGAGAATCAAGCCGTTACTGTAGTTTGAAATCACCAACAGACTGGAATTGCGACGTTAGTGACGGCAACTTTCTCTGTCTCATAGCAATCAGATCTCAGACTGTCAAGCTACAGTGTCAACTGTTGAAACGACTCTACCCGAAGCCATATTTTGCTTGCTTTGTTTCTTATTTATTTATTTTATTTTATTTATTTATATATTTATTGGATTTATATGCCACCCCTCTCTGAAAACTCGGGGCGGCTAACAGCAATCATAGACAGTATACAGTAATAATCCAATACTAAAAGCGAATTAAAAACCCCTTAATATACAAAACCAAACATACATACAAACATAACATGCATACAATTGTAAAGGCCTAGGGGGAGAAGAAATCTTAATTCCCCCATGCCTGGTGGCAGAGGTGGGTTTTAAGTAGCTTACAAAAGGCAAGGAGGGTGGGGGCAATTCTAATCTCTGGGGGGAGTTGGTTCCAGAGGGCTGGGGCCGCCACAGAGAAGGCTCTTCCCCTGGGTCCCGCCAAGTGACATTGTTTAGTTGATGGGACCCGGAGAAGACCCACTCTGTGGGACCTAACTGGTCGCTGGGATTCGTGCGCCAGAAAGTGGTCCCTGAGATAATCTGGTCCGGTGCCATGAAGGGCTTTATAGGTCATAACCAACACTTTGAATTGTGACCGGAAACTGATCGGCAACCAATGCAGACTGCGGAGTGTTGGTGTTATATGGGCATATTTGGGAAAGCCCATGATTGCTCTCGCAGCTGCATTCTGCACGATCTGAAGTTTACAAACACTCTTCAAAGATAGCCCCATGTAAAGAGCGTTGCAGTAGTCGAGCCTCGAGGTGATGAGGGCATGAGTGACTGTGAGCAGTGACTCCCGGTCCAAATAGGGCCGCAACTGGTACACCAGGCGAACCTGGGCAAACGCCCCCCTCGCCACAGCTGAAAGATGTCTCTCTAATGTGAGCTGTGGATTGAGGAGTACACCCAAGTTGCGAACCCTCTCTGAGGGGGTCAGTGATTCTTAGTGGCCATACTTAGAGGGAAACTTATGGAATGTAGAATGTTTTCCGCCAGACAAAGCAACAACAATGCTCCTGAGATCCAAGGTCAAATCAACATCAGGAGGGACTGCTGAGAAGTTCATCACCTGCTTGGTGATGAACTTCATGACCTGTGACCCAAGGGGTGTGGACAGTTTCTATTTATTAATTATACCAAAACCGCAGAAATGATTCAGTATTGATTTCACCTTTGTGCCGATAAGATGTACCCAATAAACAGGATTTTTGAGGAAGCCAAGGCCTCGGAGTCTTGAATTGGTCGGCAGCATTTCTTGGAACCGTGACATATAGTCCTTTAATGGTCTAAGACTCAGCATCTTGACCAGGGAGCCAATGTATTCCTTCATGACAAAGTAGATAGGTAAAAGATGGAAACAGGATTTTTTTTTTTTAAGATATATAGTTATACCAATTGCATGTTTTTCTATGCTGTGAGAATTTCTCAGCTTTTCTGTTTTTGTTTGCAGGCTCTATATTTATAAAATTGGAAGAATGTGACAAGAGTTTGGCAGGCATTCTGGAAACAGTAATTTTAAAAAGAATGAATGAGCTTTAGTTTGAAATACCAGCATTAGCAAGAGAGTTACCAACTTATACGTACCATATTTTTTGGAGTATAAGACACACCTTAGTTTTTGGGGAGCAGAATAGGGAAAAGAATCTGCTTACCAGGAATTCATCAGGCTAGCGTCCTTAGCCAGCACAATATTTTATCCCCTGGTTAAAAAAAAACCATTTTATTTGGAGAGAGTAACAATGAAAGAGCTTCTTATACTTATAAAATACAGCTTCTTATAAAATACAGTAAGTTAGCTCGCTTGATCAGGAATTTTTTTTTATACAAAGGAATTAATAATTAGGTTTGTAATTTGATTAATTTTGTTTTGATTAAAAACAAAAAAAGTGCTCTTACTTGAAGTAAATAAAACAAATGTATATAAGATTTTAATGAAACGGTTCTCTGTCCAAATGCAGCAGAAAACCATGTTGCAAATTTTGGGTGTTATTATTGGTTTTATTTTTCCCCTTTTGACTACGCTACTGCAAGACGTTTTTAATGGTTTCTTTTTAGGGGTACTTTGTTAATAGGCATTAATTATTTGTAAAGGGTATTGACTATACATGAAAATTGATATGCAAGTGACTAGGAGAGATTCCAATCATTTTAGCCTAATCAATGTGAGGTACTAAAATTATTCACTTCTTTATTCATTTTATAGCACTGGGTGCAAAACATAAAGCCTATTCTAATCATACAATTATTTAGATCTGCGAATGGAATTCTGTCAGAAATGGCGACAATGCCCTGTAGAGATGTTCAGTTAAAAGATGAGTTGCACCTTTTCATATTTTATTTATTTATTTATTTATTGGATTTGTATGCCGCCCCTCTCCGTAGACTCGGGGCGGCTAACAACAATGATAAAAACAGCATGTAGCAATCCAATTAATAAAACAACTAAAAACCCTTATTATAAACCAGACATACACACAAACATACCATACATAACTTGTAATGGCCTAGGGGGAAGGAATATCTTAACTCCCCCATGCCTGGCGGCATAAGTGAGTCTTGAGTAGTTTGCGAAAGACAGGGAGGGTGGGGGCAGTTCTAATCTCCGGGCGGAGTTGGTTCCAGAGGGCCGGGGCCACCACAGAGAAGGCCCTTCCCCTGGGGCCCGCCAAACGACATTGTTTAGTCGACGGGACCCGGAGAAGGCCAACTCTGTGGGACCTTATCGGTCGCTGGGATTCGTGCGGTAG
This sequence comes from Erythrolamprus reginae, assembly GCF_031021105.1. NCBI lineage: Eukaryota > Metazoa > Chordata > Lepidosauria > Squamata > Dipsadidae > Erythrolamprus > Erythrolamprus reginae. The sequence continues at coordinate 1,168,558 of NW_027248506.1, forward strand.
CAGGCGGTTCCGGAGGTAATCTGGTCCCATGCCATGTAGGGCTTTAAAGGTCATGACCAACACTTTGAATTGTGACCGGAAACTGATCGGCAGCCAATGCAGGCCACGGAGTGTTGAAGAAACGTGGGCGAATCTTGGAATCTATTCAAAGGTGATTGTGTCTTTGTAATGGTGTTTGGGAACGACCTTCGGAAACAGGGCAACAAGACACAGTCAAGGAAACAATTTAAGAAAAATCTTAGCCCGCAGCAGGAATGTGAGCAGGAAAACCTTCCTTACTTGCAAGATTCTGTTAATGCAACCTTATAGTAAAATTAAATTAATTCTTCTGGCCCTGTTTCCAATCTGGTCTACCTTATAAGACTGACAGTTATAGCGGCTAATACTCTTAAAAATGAAATGTAGAAAACTCTGGGAAGCTTTTTGCCAAGAAGAAAAAAAAATCAATAGGAAAGGGGATGAGTTGAACATTTGTTATTGTATTTAACTTCTGTTTCTTCCCAGGTTTGAACTATTATACAGCGGCGTTATCGTATCTTATAACAGGAAAGCCATTTGTACAGCTTTATTGCTTGTTATTTCAAAAATCCGATTGCCCTGCAGTCTTAAACTTGGTGGATTCTTTAGCTATCATAACAATAATGTATTAATAATCACCCTAAAACTGTTTGGGTCATAACTTGTGAAAGCAAATTGGTTCAATAGATTTATTATCTCTGTGTGGCCATGAAATGGCCTTGCCTATAATTGCATATCATTTGGATTGAAACCAGCACGCAAGCTCTTGTAATGAAAGTTAGGGTTAAGTCAGATACAAAAGTAAGATCACAACTTTAGCTATCTTTTTTTTCCTTACAATATTTTACCATTATTTTCCAACGTTTGTCTCATTTTTTCTGTTCAGAACAATCCTAGAAGCTGGGTTTGGGCTTTGAAATGGAGCCCCCTTTTGAATCTTGCTGCTACTCTATTGTGGTCTTTTCTGAGTTAGACTTCAAGTCAACTAATATTTCACTGCTTGTCCTCTCTTTATCACCCACGGAGTTATAAAGAAACTGGAAGCTTTGCCTATCCACACACAAGGCAACTATCCGTAGTTACCAAACTAAACATCTAGGGTAGTTTGAGTTCTAGAGGAATTCAGTCAGAAAACCCATCATTAATACCTGTGGCCGGTTGCTACTGGTTCATCCCAGATTTATTATTTATTGATTGATTGATTTTGTCCAATAAATGAGGGTTTTAGTGGGTATACACATAGTAAAATACATGATGAAAGTTATAGAGGAGATACTCATAGTAAAATATATCTAAGAAAGAATAGAAAAGAAGATATAGGAATAGAACATATCAATGAAAGAATAGAAGAAGAGATATAGGAATAGAAGAAAGGTATAGGAGATATAGGAGAGCAATAGGACAGGGGACGGAAGGCACTCTAGTGCACTTGTACTCGCCCCTTACTGACCTCTTAGGAATCTGGAGAGGTCAACTGTGGATAATCTAAGGGTAAAGTGTTGGGGGTTTGGGGATGACACTATGGAGTCCTGTAATGAGTTGGAATTCCAACATGAAGCCTTACAGTTTCTTAAAAATAGCAAAGAGACTTGGAGCTCACATATAGAGTAGTGCCTCTTCTTACGAAGTTAATTCATTCCGTTACCAAGTTCTTAAGTAGAAAAGTTTGTAAGAAGAAATTTTCCCCACAGGAATCAATGTAAAAGCAAATAATGCATGCTTTTGGGGAAACTACAGAGAGGATGAAGGCCCTGTTTCCTCCCTGGAGATTCCTAGAGAGGCCCCACCGAGGCTTCTCCCCGTCCTTTCTGGCCATGTTTCCTCCCGGGATATTCCTAGAGAGGCCCCACAGAGGCTTCTCCCCATCTTTTGTGGCCCTATTTCCTCCTGGGAGATTCCTAGGGAGGCCCCACAGAGGCTTCTCCTTGTCTTTTCCGGTTATTTTTTTGGAGGATCGGGTTTGCAAGTGGAAAATGGTTCTTGAGAAGAGGCAAAAAAATCTTGAACACCCGGTTCTTATCTAGAAAAGTTCATAAGTAGAGGTGTTCTTAGATAGAGGCACCACTGTATTGTTATGCAATCAGCAAGGGGAAAAACAATAATTTAAAATATTTACCTTTCCAGTTTTGTTGTACTTTCCCCACAAACTATTTTGCATGAAAATATAAGCATCTGGAATAAACCTTTGCTTTTCATTTGTTAATGTAAGGTTGACTACATCCAGCTGAGCTACTTTGTATGGAGCTGAAAAGCATTTAATCCAAATAAGTTTCTTGAATGCAAATTGATCACTTTGCCGCAGTGTTAACTATAGTTGTCCTGCCTGTAGGCTTTTGTTGATGCGAAGAGAGAAAAGGAAATGCTGTATTGAATTGTGACAGTTCCTGTTTATTCAAGGTCTAATTAATAAATACCAAAGAATTGAGCTTGATGGACAAAAAATGGATGCCAATTGAGAACGTGTCCCATTAAGCCACGGGGTGACTGGATGACATGTTTAGATTAATTCTGCTACCTCTATTATTATTTGTTAGGATATTTAATTTACTATCTGGAACAGAAAAGTACAATAAGCCAGGATACATGGAAGTTTATGATAGACTTTTACGGTGCCTGGGATAATTCATGGCACCGGACCAGACTATCTCAGAGACCGCCTTCTGCTGCACGAATCCCAGCGACCAGTTAGGTCCCATTGAGTGGGTCTTCTCCGGGTCCCATCAACTAAACAATGTTGCTTGGCAGGACCCAGGGGAAGAGCCTTCTCTGTGGCGGCCCCGGCCCTCTGGAACCAACTCCCCCCAGAGATTAGAATTGCTCCCACCCTCCTTGCCTTTTGTAAGCTTCTTAAAACCCACCTCTGCCCCCGGCATGGGGGAACTGAGATAATCTTTCCCCCTAGGCCTTTACAATTTTATGCATGGTATGTCTGTATGTATGTTTGGTTTTACAATAAGGGTTTTTAACTGTTTTAATATTGGATTGTCATATGCTGTTTTACTATTGTTGTTAGCCGCCCCGAGTCTACGGAGAGAGGCGGCATACAAATCCAATCCAATCCAATCAAATGAAATAAAATCAATAATTGGTATAAATGGTTAAACCATAACAAAGAGTTCCAAAGTTGGTTATAAAAGGTGAATCATAAAGAATTTATAAATGTTCTCAACTCCACAATATATGCATATGAGTAGACCAATTCCTAAGTGAGTCCCAATAATTTATGGGATCATGCACACTAACATATGGCTAAACGTATTTCATCGAAAATCAGATTTCTTAAGTTGTTTCCCAGTTGCCACTAATCTTTGTCCCGTCAAATATAAGACAGAAATTCCACATTTTGACTGCAAAAGAAGGAATGGATGCAGATCAAGATTTCTTATGTTATCTCAGATATTTTAACAGTGGGTCATTCCCAAATTTCAACTACTTTTATTTCAGTTTATATTAGGCTGATTAATTATCTGTTATGCAGGTAAATTAACAGTTTTAATATTCATTTGGCGAGGCATATTTATCATCCAACAAGGATATGTGAGATGCTAAATGGACCTTCTGTGAGCAGCGGGAATGTTACTTTGCATCGGAGATATTTTTACTATATTGTGTAGGCTTATTTTCACCGCACGCCAAAAATGAGCGTTGAGCTTTGTATTTAGCAAGTCTAAGGTTTAAGTTCAAATTCTGGCAATTCCAATTAAAAGAACCAGATGGCAAGCAATCAGAAATATTTCTCCTTTTATAACCTGAAGGTCCTGCTGTTAAACAGAAAATTTGGGATGCATTAACAGAAGCATTAATTTACCTCGTGGGAGATAATCATTCCATTGTACTGTGTTCTGGTTCTGCTTGGAGTACTGGGTTTAGTACTAAGTACTGTTCTGTCGGACTCTCTGGTAGAATCCTCCCAAAAATTCACAGGTACAAATTTCAGACACACACACATTTGAAAATTCAAAACAATGTTCTTTGTAATGAAAATTCCCTTAAACGAAGCCCTCTTTTGGTATAGCCAAGAGCCCTCGTCTCCAAACAAACTGGTAATTTGTACAAGTCCCTTATCAGTTCTGTGATACTTAGCTTGCAGCTGGGAAGTAATTCACAGTCCTTCTTCTTTCACAAAGTGAAACACACTTTGCTCTGGTTTAGTTTCAAAGCGGGAAAAATCAGCACACAAAGGTCAAAGTCAGCAAGGCAGGCACGAAACACAAGGATCACTCTCCTCCTCCCTGTCACTCATGCCTTCTTGGGCAGAGGAGCCTTCATCATCAGATTCCACCAGGGGCAAAACAGGTCTGCCGCATGTGGATGTCTCCCCCACATCCACAGTCCTTGGGGCAGGAGCTGGGCCAGAGCTAACCACAACAAGTACCACATTTAATTTTAACATGTAGAGAAGAAGGAAAACAAAGCCCTATGAGGAACCATTTATGGTGGTGATGGCTCAGTGGTTAAAGACACTGAGCTTGATGGCTGGAAAGATGGCAGCCCAGATTTGAGACTTGAGTGCTGCGTGATGGAGTGAGCTCTCCTGCCCACCTAGCAATTTGGAAGTTTGTAAATGTGAATAGATAAGTAGATACCACTTCAGTGGGAAGGTCCATTCTGTGCACCTCAGCTTATAGCCATGCCAGCGACATGGACATGGAAGTGTCTTTGGACCAATGTTTCCTAATTACAGGGATCCGTTCCAAAAGTAATGCACTTATTTTTTTAAAAAAGTAATTTATTGAACAGATTTGCACAAACACTTAAAATTCTTCAAAGTACTGACCTTGGGCCTCTACACATTTTTTCCAGCGACTCTGCCATGACCGGTACGCACCCTGGAAGGCGTCTTCAGGGACCTCTCGCAAGGTTTTTGTCACAGCTGATTGGATCTCTTCTATGGACGAAAAACGGGTTCCTTTCAGGGCTGGGAACAAAAATAAATCTTCTGGGGTGACACCAGGACTATAGGGTGGGTGGGGCAGTGTTGGCACCTGGTGTTTGGCCAGGAACCCGTGGACTCATAGCGTGTTGTGGCAAGGCACATTTTTCATCCATAGAAGAGATCCAATCAGCCGTGACGAAGACCTTGCGAGAGGTCCCCAAAGACGTCTTCCAGGGCGCGTACCAGTCATGGCAGAGTCACTGAAAAAAATGTGTAGAGGCTCAAGGACAGCACTTTGAATAATTTTAAGTGTTTGTGCAAATCCGTTCAATAAATTACTTTAAAAAAATAATTGCATTACTTTTGGAACACACCCTTCTATTCTATTCTATTCTATTCCATTCCATTCCATTCTATTCTATTCTCGTCTACTCTAGTCTAATCTAATCTAGTCTAGTCTATCCCATCCCATCCCATCCCATCCTATTTAATTTATATCTCTTGAATGTACAGTATTCATAATTTATCCAAGTTGAGCAAAACAATGAATATTCTTAACCCGTGCATTTATTAACGCTGCCGATCTAGATTTCATTATAACACTTAAGTAACCTTGAGTGAGCTTTCTAAATCCTTCTTGATTATGATCCTTATAAAAGGTACAATGTGACAAAATTGGTGATAGAGAAAATGGAAAATCTGTGGCCACTAGGTGTCACTGTTTCCATTCTGAAGTCCCCAGAAAGGTGCAAAATGCCTAAGGCAGCCTTTTAAGAGATGTCATGTCTGACATAGTAGAGATTATAAAAGAATGCCTTTCAGAGTGGCCACCTATCATTGCCCCAACCATCTTGGGGATTCGCAGACAACTTTACAAAGGGGCCTGTTTCCTACCTTTCTACGCCTGCTGAATGTTTCTATGCTAGTGGGAACACAATTCCTCCTTTATATTCTGCAATCTACATTCTTGAAATGTGCAAGTTTTACCACGCAATACACCGACATGCCAACTGAATTACAGGTAGTCTTCGATTTATGTCCAAACTTGATCCCAATTTCTGTTCCTACGTCAGAGACATTTAAGTGTGTTTCGACCCATTTTACCAACCCCTCTTGCCACAGCTGTTAATTAAGTGAATCTTTGCAGTTGTTAAGTTAGTAAATAAATCTGACTTCTTTATTGACAAACCTGTGTTTGTCAGGTCACAAAAGGGGATCACGTAACCTTGGGATACTGCAATCATCATAAATATGATTCAATTACTAAGAGTCTGGATTTTGATCATGGGGCCATGAGGATTTTGCAATGGCTGTTAAGTATGGGGAAAAAATGGTCATAAATCACAAAGTTGTTCTAACTTTGAATCGTCACTAAATAAATATTTGATAAGTTGAGGACTCCCTGTACAAAATCTGCTCCCTTTATTGCTTGCATAACTTCTCCTTCACCGCTTTGTTGGTTTGGCAACCTATCAATGTTGCTATTAGGATAGGATAGGATAGGATAGAATAGAATGGAGTAGCATAGCATAGCATAGCATAAAATAGACTAGACTAGATACATTGAGCCTAAAATTTCACTTGGTTACTTCTTTCTTCAAAGACGACTATACATACACGTAAAATTACATGGAAGTCAAACGTCACAACTGCATTAAACCAATTATTAAAGATAGCAAACCATGAAATGTATACTGAAAAATGCTGTTAATATTTCTGTATAAAATATTCTTCCAAACAAGGATAAGGACAAGCTGAAATGAGGTTTGTATAGCTGTTGTTGTTAAAACTGTATAGAACAGGACAGGACAGAATATAATAGAATAGAATTCTTTATTGGTCAAGTGTGATTGGACACACAAGGAAATTGGCTTGGTGCAGATGCTCTCAGCGTACATAAAATAAAATATACATTTGTCAAGAATCATGTGGTACAACACTTAATGATTGTCATAGGGGTCAAATAATCAATGAAGAAACTATCAATATGAATAAATATCTTAGGATACAAGCAACGAGTTACAGTCATACAGTCCTAAGTGGGAGGAAATGGGTGATAGGAATGATGAGAAAAAACTTAGTAGTGCAGACTTAGTAAATAGTGTGACAGTGTTGAAGGGATTATTTGTTTAGTAGAGCGATGGCGTTCGGAAAAAAACTGTTCTTGTGTCTAGTTGTCTTGGTGTGCAGTGCTCTGTAGCGACGTTTTGAGGGTAAGAATTGAAACAGTTTGTGTCCAGGATGCAAAGGGTCAGTCAATATTTTCCCCGCCCTCGTTTTGACTCGTGCAGTCTACAGGTCCTCAAGGAAAGGCAGGTTGGCAGCAATTGTTTTGTTCTGCAGTTCTGATTCTCCTCTGAAGTCTGTGTTGGTCTTGTTGGGTTGCAGAACCAAACTAGACTGTTATAGAGTGTGTACCACGGTAGGATGGATAAAGTTATTACCTGGTTAATCATATAGTTAGAACACATATATTTCCGTTCTTGAAATGGCCTGAAAATGACATATTTAGTGGAAAGCTTGATAGTTATTCAGACGTATCCTATTGTCAATCCTGTTGGCAGGTCAAAGAGTTTGCATTGTCAGGTTGAGAAAATTAGATGGGAAGCAATGAAGACCACGGGGATGTATTTAGAACAGTGCTGTCCCTGGCGATAAAAGGCTGATACCATGTAATCTCTAAAATATATGTTTCCTATAGCTTATGTTTTATTTCTATTTAGACGTCTAGATTTTGAAATCAAATGAGCGAGATCCATACTAATGGATAGGTCATAGTATAGAATTAATGCACCGGCTGCAATTCGGAAGAATTATTTTGACAGATCATAATCTTCTGCAAAAACCTATTAACTCCATTTTTTTTTTTAAAGGAATGATTAGGTCACTTAGTAAGTCTACTAATAATGCTGGAAACATTAAACTATGACATTCGTTGTGCATAATTATAGCTTGTATGGAAAATAATCAGGGCTGTCTCCTAAGTTGCCAAAAAGAATATGAGAGGACCACATTATTTCATGACCAGTCAACCTTTTAATAATATATTCCATACTATGATATTTTGATAGTTTAATGCCATAGTTTGTCCGCTAATACCTTTTATCTGCAATGTCTGTTTACATTTGCTGCTGTCGCTCTGCCAAATTAAAAATAAATCCCATTATAGGTTGAGCCCTATATTTCGTTTTAGAAAGCTATGTAAAATATACAGTAGTTAAAAAGCATAGGGGCAAACTGCTGATTTTGTAAACTGTTTTCAGAGCGCTATGAAATATAGGACATAGGACTAAGAGTAAGACTATAGAACAGTGATGGCGAACCTATGGGAACATCTGAAAGAAACATTCAGAGCAATAGAAAAAAAATCCTGCAAAGACTTAAGGCTTGGAAAACATTATTTGCAGAGAGTAACAATGAAAGAGCCTGCAAGCCGTTAAGAGCCGGGAACATTGTTAGCACTTGGTTAGGGCTGGAAAGAAACTTATTCGGAGCAAATGAGAGCAATGAAAAAAAATCCTGCAAAGACTTAGGGCTTGGAAAACATTCTTTGCAGAGAGTAACAATGAAAGAGCCTGCAAGGTAAGAGCTGGGAAGATCGTTACCAGCTAGTTAGGGCTGGAAAAAAAGAAAGCTACATTCAGAGTATATCAATTTCTGGTCACAATTCAAAGTGTTGGTTATGACCTATAAAGCCCTTCATGGCAACGGACCAGAATATCTCCGGGACCGCCTTCTGCCGCATGAATCCCAGCGACTGGTTAGGTCCCACAGAGTTGGTCTTCTCCGGGTCCCGTCGACTAAACAATGTCATTTGGCGGGACCCAGGAGAAGAGCCTTCTCTGTGGTGGCCCCGACCCTCTGGAACCAGCTCCCCCCAGATATCAGAGTTGCCCCCACCCTCCTTGCCTTTCGCAAGCTCCTTAAAACCCACCTCTGTCTTCAGGCATGGGGGAATTGAAATTTTTCTCCCTTCCCCCTAGACTTATAGAATTTATACATGGTATGCTTGTTTGTATGATTGGTCTCTTAAATTGGGGTTTTTAAGATTATTTTTTAATATTAGATTTGTTACATTGCTTTCTTTATTGTTGTTAGCCGCCCCGAGTCTTCGGCATACAAATCTAATAAATAAGTAAGTAAGTACGTAAGGAAGGAAGGAAGGAAGGAAGGAAGGAAGGAAGGAAGGAAGGAAGGAAGGAAGGAAGGAAATAAAACTCATTACTGAGTTAGGGATGTATTTTTCTGCATAATCTGTGGCTGAAAACCTTTCTTTGCTTTATGGATTTCATAATGAAGGCAGTTGAATCAGACTTATTTTGCTTCATATTGTCAGATTCAAGGAACCTAAAAGCTCTTCATATATATGACATCTCTTTTCATTAAATAAGTCAGTTCCAGCCTCCTCTTTTGGGATCCTGTCTTAATACCACAAAGCAAATATAACCAAGTCCTTTGTGGCTGTTGTGAAAGGAGGAGAAAGCAAGGCAAAGCTTGATTGGTTGTAATTCATTTGCTAGTAATGGTCCTATTACAGTAATTACAATTTTGTCATTGTGGCTCTGCAGTGTTTAAAGAAGCTAGCCTGTGGCTTAATTGCAGATTTATAGCAACCAATGCTTTGGGGGATACTGTTGTTTGTGATCATGGTTTGGCAGCTAACAGTGTTAAAGAACAGAAGTTCCTTAGCAATTGTGGTGCATTTGAGAAACATAGAAACATGGAAACCTAGAAGATTGATGGCAGAAAAAGACCTCATGGTCCATCTAGTCTGCCCTTATACTATTTCCTGTATTTTATCTTACGATGGATCTATGTTTATCCCAGGCATGTTTAAATTCAGTTACTGTGGATTGACCAACCATGTCTGCTGGAAGTTTGTTCCAAGCATGTACGACTCTTTCAGTAAAATAATATATTCCCATGTTGCTTCTGATCTTTGCCCCAACTAACCTCAGATTGTGGCCCCTTGTTCTTGTGTTTACTTTCCTATTAAAAACACTTCCCTCCTGAACCTTATTTAACCCTTTAACATATTTAAATGTTTCGATCATGTCCCCCCTTTTCCTTCTGTCCTCCAGACTATACAGATTGAGTTCATGAAGTCTTTTATAGGCAATCATTTGATCAGAATTGGAAGCAAAATAAGGATAAGATCAATGTCAGATAAATGTAGATATATAGCCTGGTGGACAAAAAATTGGAAACGCCTTGCAGCTCTTCCGCGGAATCCAGATTTGTGAACTCCCTTCGAACAGTTTTTGTGGAAACTGGGTTCTGTACATGTCTATTGAGCTCTGCAGTGATTTTAGGACCTGTGGTGTTGCGATCCGCTCTAACAATTCACTTTAGAGTCCGACGGTCTCTCTCAGACCACTTCGACTTTTGGCCAGACCTGTGCTTGGCTGAGGACGTTTTCCCTTGTCTTTCAAAAGCAGTCATGACTTTTGAGACATGACCTCTTGAAACGCCAAACATTCGGGCACTTTCTGTGACACTAGCGCCTGCCATTCGAGCACCAACAATTTGGCCTCTTTGAAAGTCTGAGAGCTCTTCCATTTCTAGAAGATTATAACCCATTTCCTTAAATTCCTGTAAAAAAAAAAGGTAGTTTAAAAAAACATATCAAATAACAGAATTCTTTAACAAAACATTAAAATGTGTCAAGTTTTGATTGATTTGAACATGTTCAAACATTATGATGCCAAAAAGTCAAGTGTTTCCATTTTATTGTCCACCCCCTATTAAAAACACTTCCCTCCTGGACCTTATTTAACCCTTTAACATTTAAACTGCATAGACTGTGGCATATGACAAAGGAAAATAAAAACAGACAGATAAATAAACGTAATAACTGTTAAAGATGCTTCATAAACCAGACTGGGAAGAGCTAGCATCAAGTATTCACTTGATTCCAGAAGCCTCCTAAACCAAGTGACTATAACAGTGGATCGAGAATTTAATCCAGATTCAGATATAAAATATAATTAAAGAACCCATCATAGCTGTACCAATTAACAACTTTATTGGGACAATTAAACCACTGCATATCTACCATGTACTTAACTGAGTTGTGTGCCACAGGGGAAAGTTGGCATTGGAACAGAATTCTAAAAAAAAAAACATTGCTTTTTAAGTCTTATTAAACATCACTCAGAGGAGAAGGTTAGAGTTCTTTTTATTTGTCATCCTTCCCTGACAAGCCTTATTTCCTGCCCTTTGAACTTACAGGAAGGCCAAATTGGGAGCACAGTGGTGAAATCTACTTACCTTCCTTACTGGTTCAGAAATGCAGAAGTGTGCCACTGTCGTTCTCATATGCGCCGCCGTCGCTTGCACATGTGCCACCATTACTCATAGTTTTTACCCTCTGTGCATGCGTAGAGGATTAAAAAAAAGAAAATGCCGATGTCCAGGCAGGTGGTCAGAGCCTCACGCTACCACCATTACTGGTTCTCCAAACCACCACTGGCCATCCATTGCTCTCTGTGGCAACTCCTCATCAAGTCTACACAGAGGGGCGGCATACAAATCTAATAAACATAAACAAGTACCTGTATTCTAGACCTATCTATGCCCAGTTCCAGCAATCTCTCTTTGTATGTCTTGGTTTCCAGCCCCTTTTTCATTCTGGTTGCCCTCTTCTGCACCTTTATCTATGGCCCTTTTGTAGTGAGGTGACCACAAATGAATGCAGTACTCCAGATGTGGTCTGACCAGAGTATTATATTATAGTGGCGTTAGTACTTCCCTGGTCTTGGAGTGTATCCCTCTGTTGATGCAGCTTAAGATTGTGTTGGCTTTTTTAGCCACTGCTGCACATTGCTGGCTCATATTTAATTGGTTATGCACCAAGACTCCAAGAGTATGTTTCTTCCTGTGTTTTTAAGGATCGAGCCTACATAACTTAATTAAAATTTATTTATTTATTTATTTATTTATTTGTTTGTTTGTTTGTTTGTTTATTCATTCATTCATTCATTCATTCATTCATTCATTCATTCATTCATTCATTCATTGATTGATTGATTTTTATGCTGCCCTTTTCCATAGACTCAGGGCGGCTTTCAACATATTAGCAATAGCACTTTTGAACAGAGCCAGCCTATTGCCCCCGGGGTCCTCCTTTGACCCACCTCGGAAGGATGGAAGGCTGAGTCAACCTTGAGCCGGTGATGAGATTTGAACTGCTGACCTGCAGATCTAGCAGTCAGCTTTAGGGGCCTGCAGTACTGCGCTCTACCTGCTGCGCCACCCCGGCTCAGTTGTACCTTTCCCACCTGAAATTTCTTTACCGTATTTTTGGTGTATTAGACGCACCTTTTCCCTCTCCCAAATAGGCTGATAATTAGGGTGCATCTTATACACTGAGTGTAGCTTTTTCCCAGCTCTTAACTTGCAGCCTCTTTCACTGTTTCTCTCTGTGAAGAATGTTTTCCAAGCCCTAAGTCTTTGCAGGGTTCGTGCACTTTTTTTAACAGAGCAGGCATATTGCCCCCACAATCTGGGTCCTCATAAATGGTTAATCTACTGTTGGATAGATAACCTGTTTTTCCCCCACACTCACAATATCATTTGAAGTCCTTTAGTGTTCATATGAGGTGCTAATTTGGAAACATCCGGTAACAGGGGGCATTGTTGGACTGTTGTCAACTAAACTCTTGCTGTTTTGCAGTTTGCCGGGAAGATTCTCATCAGTCAATCGTCTCCTGTGCTGCCACACTACTTACCCCTGTTGAATCGGCTGAAAGCAAGAAGAAGGAATTTCCCCAAATGCCTGAAGTGACTAAACAGTAAGTGTGAACGATATAACTTTATAATTTTAATGGAACTCAACCAATGTGAATTTGCTTCTGTATGTCTTTCATTTTGTAAAATATATTGTATTTTTTCTGTATAAAGTGAAATAAGAAATAGATAATAAAACTTCCTGGGTGCATTAGCTGTGCAGATACTCCAAAAGAGCTACTTTGCTGAAGAAGAAAGTGCCTGATCAGATTTGTTATTGTAATGAACTGGTGGTGAGGCTTTTTATTAGCCTGTGTGGCAGCTGTTAACATCCTCATAAAGCATATTGCCAACCAGAATAATTCTAAATTGCTCTTCAAATACAACTGCTGCATAGAGCCAAGGTTGCTTTGATGGCACAACAGAAATAGATTATAATGATTTATAGAGGATGCCTACTTTCCTCCGTGGGTGTGCTTACTTTTTCTATATCAAATCTAATTCTCTATCAACAAAATTAATATATATATATATATTTAAGAACTCCTCATTGCACGGCTGTATTGTTTTACCCACTGCCAGATACACAACTGTCTGAAAGTTTATTACCTTTTGGATATCCTGTATTTGGTATACTTGGCATGGCTACCAACCAATCAAGAGAATGCTAAGGCGATTTTATACCTGCTTTTTAAATGCTGGGAGTGATAAAGTGCAGCAGACAAGCATAAAGAAATAACATTGGAAATATCAGTTTGCAAGTCTTTATGCACAAAATGAAATATCCTTTTCCCATGGCATGGACAAAAACTGTACAACCACAGGTGTTAGAAGTAATGCAATATAGGGAAAATATATATTTTTATCCATTCAATGACTAGTATTTAATACAATACAATGCAATCTGATAACATTTATTTATTTATTGGATTTGTATGCCGCCCCTCTCCGCAGACTCGGGGCGGCTAACAAGAGTGACCAAAAACAGCATGTAACAATCCAATACTAATCAACTAAAAGAAACCCTTATTATAAAACCAAACATACATACAAACATACCATGCATAAATTGTAAGGCCTAGGGGGAAAGAGTATCTCAGTTCCCCCATGCCTGACGGCAGAGGTGGGTTTTAAGGAGCTTACAAAAGGCAAGGAGGGTGGGGGCAATTCTAATCTCAGGGGGGAGTTGGTTCCAGAGAGTTGGGGCCACCACAGAGAAGGCTCTTTCCCTGGGTCCCGCCAAGCGACATTGTTTAGTTGACGGGACCCGGAGAAGATCCACTCTGTGGGACCTAACTGGTCGCTGGGATTCGTGCAGCAGAAGGCGGTCCCTGAGATAATCTGATCCGGTGAAATGAAGGGCTTTATAGGTCATAACCAACACTTTGAACACAACGTAGGCAAATACTGTAGTAGTGAAATGTTAAAATTATAAAACCAAGCCAAATAACTAAATTTGTTTATTTATTTTATTTATTGATTTTATTAGATTTCTATGCCACCCTTCTCAACTGACTCCGGGTGGCTTACAACTTTATACTACTTCTTTTTGAAAATTAAGTTTCAGCAAAGGATAAAAAACAAAAATATGAAACAGGAGGATTTAGAGTAAAAAGATGTTAAATAAAAAGTAAAATCTGGATTGAGAGGAAAATGGAAATAGAACAAAGGAATAACTTCCAAGTTTCTTTGGTACAGATACAGATATAAAATAACTAACAGAATCATTCGGTGGTTGGGCAGCATATAAATTTAAATAACAACAACAACAGCAGAAGCAGCAACAACAACAATAACTACCTTCCACTGTACAACCAACAGTAATACACAGTACAGTGATACCTTGTCTTATGAACTTAATTGGTTCCAGGACGAGGTTCGTAAGGTGAAAAGTTTGTAAGATGAAATAATGTTTCCCATAGGAATCAATGGAAAAGCGATTAATGTGTGCAAGCCCCAAATTCACCCCTTTTGCCAGCCAAAGTGCTCGTTTTCATGCTGGTGGGATTCTCCTGAGGCTCCCCTCCATGGGAAACCCCACCTCCAGATTTCTGCGTTTTTGCGATGCTGCAGGGGAATCCCAGCTGGAGAATCCTAGCATCGCAAAAACGGGCGTTTCGCTGGCAACAGAAGTCCGGAGGTGGGGTTTCCCAGTGAGGGGAGTCTCAACGAAATTGTCTTGTTGCAGATGCTCTCATGGTACATGAAAGAAAAAGATACATTTGTCAAGAATCATATGGTACAACACTTAATGATTGTCATAGGGGTCAAATAAGCAATGAAGAAACAATCAGTATTAATACAAATCTTAGGGTACAAGCACCAAGTTACAGTCATACAGTCCTAAGTGGGAGGAAAAGGATGATAGGAATGATGAGAAAAACTAGTAGAGATAGAAGTGCAGATTTAGTAGAAAGTCTGACAGCATCGAGGGAATTATTTGTTTAGCAGAGTGATGGCGTTTTGGAAAAAAATGTCCTTGTGTCTGGTTGTCTTGGTGTGCAGGGCTCTGCAGCGACGTTTTGAGGGTAGGAGTTGAAACAGTTTGTGTCCAGGATGCGAGGGGGTCAGTCAATATTTTCCCCGCCCTCTTTTTGACTCGTGCAGTCTACAGGTCCTCAATGGAAGACAGGTTGGCAGCCATTGATTTTTCTGCTGAAGATGAAGTTGCTTCAAGAAATTGGTAATAGATGCTGCTTGAGCACGCGTGCACCGTCTGAAGCATTAAAGCACTGCACAGCCTTAATGAGTCCTTGTACCATTTACAGTAGTTTGGTGCTAAAATCACTTCTGTGCTGTGCAAAATTCCAAAGTCCTCTCTAGTCATTTTATTTATTTATTTATTCATTCATTCATTCATTTATTTATTTATTCATTCATTCATTCATTCATTTATTCATTCATTCATCCGTTTATTCATTTATTTATTTATTTATTTACTTATTTACTTACTTACTTACTTACTTACTTACTTACTTACTTACTTATTTATTTTCTACAGCTTTTTAATTCATCTCGATGGTGCTAGATTAGAGCATTTAAAACAAAAAAAAGCATCTGTATTCAGAAATATTTATTTGAAAGATACGACAGGTTTCCCAGCTTCTCTTGGATTTAATGCATCAAGAAAGCAAAGGTCATAAAGCATTTTGTCCACGCATCCATACAGAAGCATTTACTCTGTCCAATCAGTTTCAGCTATTGATTATTTTAAAAAAACACAAAGGACTCGATCAATACTTCCTGAATTCAACTGAGGTTGCTGAGGCACGTTTAAAGAAAGAATGCAATCCATTGATATTTAATTAAGTCAATTGGAAGGAAACCAAAGTAGGTATAAACTAGTGGTTCCACTTTTCAGCTAACAGCAAGAATTGCTCAAAAGCAGCTTAGCCACAGCACTGCGAAAGAGTGAGAGAACAGAAGCATTTAAATTCAAATTGAAAGGTATTTTTATAGAAAAAAATTGAATGACATAAACACATAAGCCTTAATTCCAGGAAAAAAAAAAAAGGTCAGCAGGACTATTAAAGGCATTGACTTCAGAGAGACCATTTAATTCATCTCTTTTTATGAAGATGAAAGATTTCATTATATTTAAAAGCAATCTGGCTCTCGCCAAAGAAGAAGAGTTTATTTTTGATATTGAACTGCTTTTAGAAATATTGAACATCTCTCAAGATTGTGCTTTGATTATTATTATTTTTAATCCTTTTCAAAAAGTCCTATCAACATAATGCCGGCAAGCGGGTAAAGGCCTATTTTAATTGCAAATAAAGTTCCAGCAAATAACCGAATACGTGACAGCTTTAAGCTTCGGGCACGTGTAATATCTGTGGAAGTCATTCAGAAATTTTCCCCACGAAGAAGACACAAGGGCATTTGCAAGATGAAGCCTTCTGATTATCTGCAATATGCGAAGTCAGAGCCTGTCATTATTGCTAGCAGGAAATGAAAACATACTGCGAATAACATGGTTGTGCGTTGGGCAGAACTCTATTAGGCATATTTGTGGAAAGTAATTGTGGATGGATTAGGGTTTTGGGGGGGAGGTTGTCTGCACAATTACTACTGTAGATAAATTTGGGGTGGAAAATACCTTAGTCGATTATTATTATTATTTTATTATTATTTATTGGATTTGTATGCCGCCCCTCTCTGCAGACTCGGGGCGGCTAACAACAATGATAAAAAAACCCAACATGTAACAATCCAATTTAATAAAACAACTAAAAACCCTTATTATAAAAAACCAAACATACACACAAACATAGCATACATAACTTGTAATGGCCATGGGGAAGGAATATCCTAACTCTCCCATGCCTGGCGACAAAGGTGGGTCTTGAGTAATTTGAGAAAGACAAGGAGGGTGGGGGCTGTTCTAATCTCCGGGGGGAGTTGATTCCAGAGGGCCGGAGCCGCCACAGAGAAGGCTCTTCCCCTGGGGCCCGCCAAACGACAGGTCGATGGCAAACCTTTTTTTCCTTGGGTGCTGAAAGACCATGTGTGTGCACTATTATGGATAAGCGAGTGCCCACATCCATAATTCAATGCTTGGGGAGGGTGAAAACAGCTTCCCCCCTCCCCAGAGACCCCCGGGAGGCTGAAAATGGCCTGTTTCCCAACTTCTGGTGCATCCAGTAGGCTCATGTTTCGCCCTCCCCAGACTCCAAAGACTTCCATGGAGCCAGAGAAGGGTACAAACTCCCTTCCCCATCTCCCTGGAGGTACTCTGGGAGCCAAAAACTCCCTCCCAGAGCCTTTGTGTGAGCCAAAAATCAGATGGCTGGCACACACATGCAGGTTATACAATGTTTTAGTCCAGAGTTTGTATAAACATGAAGTTGGCAGGAAGAAAGATCACAGTGGATCTTTCATTCTATTCTATTCTAATTCTATTCTATTCTAATTTCATTCTATTCTAATTTCATTCTATTCTAATTCTATTCTATTCTATTCTAATTCTATTCTAATTCTATTCTATTCTATTCTAATTTCATTCTATTCTAATTCTATTCTATTCTAATTTCATTCTATTAGAATAGAATAGAATAGAATAGAAGAGGGGCGGCATACAAATCTAAATAACAAATAAATAAATAAATAAATAAATAAATAAATAGAATAGAATAGAAGAGAATAGAATAGAATAGAATTTTATTGGCCAAGTGTGATTGGACACACAAGGAATTTGTCTTGGTGCAGATGCTCTCAGCGTACATAAAATAAAATATACATTTGTCAAGAATCAGGAGGCACAACACTTAATGATTGTCATAGGGGTCAAATAAGCAATGAAGAAACAATCAATATTAATAAATATCTTAGGATACAAGCAACAAGTTACAATCATACAGTCCTAAGTGGGAGGAAAAGGATGATAGGAATGATGAGAAAAACTAGTAGGATAGAAGTGCAGATTTAGTAAAAAGTCTGGCAGTGTGGAGGGAATTATTTGTTTAGCAGAGTGATGGCGTTCGGGAAAATACTGTCCTTGTGTCTAGTTGTCTTGGTGTGCAGGGCTCTGTAGCTAACTGAAAGGACAATATCCTGAGTCTACAGAGAGGGGCGGCATACAAATCCAATAAATAATAATGATAATAATACATTCTTCTCCCCATCACCTAATCACCTTGCCAGAAACGATGTTTCAACAAAGTTACTCCGTCTCTGTTTCATCATTCTTACTACAGTACATTTTAGGCTCTCAAGATTCTTGTCGGGATGCTTTTTTCTTTCTTTCTTCCATTATTTTTCTTTCTAACACCACCTATTTGAGAAATTCACTCCCCTCCCACCCCGATAGCATGTCGCTTATTTTTGTTTTGGCCAAACTCCATGTACCCAAAGTCATAATTAGAAGAAAGCGTTACCTACTTTCCCTCTTGTTCTTGACATTGTAATCAGGGTGTCTTTAGAAACATCGCTAAAAGTGACATCTCGTTCGAGTGCTGATATGCATTAAAAACAACGTTTCCGGCCCCCTTTATTATAATGGGAATCTGTAATTAAATTTATAAACTACCCTTACCCGCACAGAAATTGAAGGATAAGAATAACAATTATTGTGTACATTTCCCTTGATTCAGATGACAAGTTTGCGCTTCATTTGTGCCTATATTTCCCTTTCTTAAAATGAGCCAAATGTAGAGCAGGATGAAGAAGGATTGGAGGAGAGGGGCATTATTTTTTTATTATTATTATTATTATTATTATTATTATTATTATTATTATTATTATTTATTAGATTTGTATGCCGCCCCTCTCCGTAGACTCGGAGCGGCTCACAACAGCAATAGCACAATATATAACAAATCTAATAATTAAAAATAGCTAAAAAACCCATATTTAAAAGAAACATACATACAAACATACCATGCATAAACTGTATAGGCCCAGGGGAAATGTCTCAGTTTCCCCATGCGTGACGGCAGAGGTGGGTTTTAAGAAGTTTACGAAAGGCAAGGAGGGTGGGGGCAGTTCTAATCTCCGGGTAGAGCTGGTTCCAATGACTACTTCAGCTTCAACCGCAACAACACAAGAGCACGAAACAGATTCAAACTTAATATTAACCGCTCCAAACTTGACTGTAAAAAATATGACTTCAGCAACTGTGTTGTCGAAGCGTGGAGCTCATTACCAGACTCCGTGGTGTCAACCCCTAACCCCCAACATTTCTCCCTTAGACTCTCCACGATTGACCTCTCCAGGTTCCTTAGAGGTCAGTAAGGGGCGTGCATAAGTGCACTAGCCTGTCTTTCGTCCCCTGTCCAATTGTCTCTCCTTATCTCATTTATCTTTTCTTCCTTTCAAATATGTTCACCTATACTTTTATATCTTTTTTTCTATTCTTTTCTTTATTTATATTACTACATATCTATTCTCTTCAATGTGTATTATGTATTGGAATAAATAGATAGATAGATAGATAGATAGATAGATAGATAGATAGAGAAAGAAAGAAAGAAAGAAAGAAAGAAAGAAAGAAAGAAAGAAAGAAATCCTCTCAATTATTTAAATAGATCTCCAAACATGATTAGGTCAAGGTTTAACTGAGCTACTATGAGTATATAACCCTGAGTCTGCAAAGGAGGGCAGCATAGAAATCTAAGTAATAATAAATATGCCATCCATTTTGCCCCGGCAACATATTTTTTCTATTTTCGTCTCCAATCTAGTATTATTGGCAAGGTGTCTCTTCTTCAGTGTTGTGCCAAGTCTGTTCTCACACCTGTCAACGTAGAGTGAATTGTGATGTTTCCCATTTATGTTTTCTAGAATTAGGCTGAATAGAAATAACGGTGCTTTCAATTCAATTTTTACCTTCTGAGTTTTTTTAAAATATATATATATTTTGATTTGTTTCCAGTACTTTTGAAGCTTGTTTTATTTATTTTTTTTCAACCCACCAGCACATGTAGTAAAATGTCGCATCTTTGTTGTGACATTTGTAGCATTTGTCATTATGCGCTATGCCTGTTTTGGCAATTGTAAATGGAATTTCATACCATCTGTAAATCTTACCAAGTTTCCCTTAAATTATAATGCAGAGTAAATTTTGTTGATTCCACCCCAACCCCCCTGATTGCATTATTAAAGCTTTACATCAATTTCCTCATTCAGTTTTAAATTTGCCTTATTTTATTAACAAATTGTAGTCATCCTATTAAATGATTTTAATTCCATTTATATTAAGTTATATTCTTTTTCTCAAAGTCCCTCTTTTTATTTATTTATTTATTGATTGAATGATTTTGTCCAATACACAATGAGGGTTTTAGTGGGTATACACATAGTAAAATACATAATTTTATTTATTTATTTTGTCCAATACAAATTGAAAGTTAAGGAGAATAAAAACGTGTAGTAGTAAATATCAGGGAAGGGATAGAAGAAGAGATATGAGAATAGAATACATCAATGAAGAGTAGAGGAAGGATATATGGATGGGAGAAAAGATATGTAAAATATAGGAGAGACAATTGGACAGGGGATGGAAGGCACACTAGTACGCTTATGCTCGCCCCTTACTGACCTCTAAGGAATCTGGAGAAGGTTATAGAGGATATACTCATAGTAATATAGTTATATATACTCATAGTAATATATATCTAAGAAAGATTAGAAGAGAAGATATAGGAATAAAACATATCAATGAAAGAATAGAAGAAGAGATATAGAAATAGAAGAAAGGTATAGGTATAATGTTTTATTTTTTCAGTTGTTTGCACATACATTAACCATAATTACTGTAATTCCTTTTTCATTGGACAACCTTTGTCGAATTTTTATCCCATTCCTTGCCTTCAGATATCTCATATTGGCTTTACGAAAGGCAAGGAGGGTGGGGGCATTCCTAGTCTCTGGGGGGAGTTGATTCCAGAGGGTCGAGGCCGCCACAGAGAAGGCTCTTCCCCTGGGTCCTGCCAGACTGGACTTCCTACTTGGGCAATGCTAAGTTAGATAGGGAGGTATCACAGGTTGTATGTGAATTATTGATCCACAAACTATAGGTCTATACTATAAGGTCTCAACCCATTCATAATATTTGGAGTTTGATATTGTTCCATATTCACTGCTATGTCTTTCCTCTCGGTTACATTTTCCCAGCAGCAGTATGAGTACAAAAATTAGAAGACATTGATATTCTTTATATGTTTTGCAGAAATTGGCATGGATTGAATCCATATAACACGTAAATAGGACTTTGGAAGTCAAAGTAGAACGAGTACACTATACATACTTTATCTTACCACATTCAGAAGCTGGAGTTGATACTACTGGGTGTCAACACACTCATTAGGAGTTGGCTTTATAACAATGTCATTATTGTATTGTGCATTATCTTAAGAGCAGGTTGCCAAATTTCTACTGCTACTAAGATAGTTCTACAGTTATCCTCTCTTGATATTTATTCTCTCACTTTGTCATTTCCAAAATGCCTGCATTAACTACATTAATGCCGTGTTAATGGTTCCTTAAAAATATATATTTTTTAAAAATTCCTGAAATGCTTTTGAAGAAGTCATTAATTGAATATTCAGAAATATCAGTGTCTACAATGATTTAACAGCAGGCTTATCAAATATATAAACCTACAGACTTGCAAAATTCCCATTTGGTAAAACTTTATTTTATACATAATTTATTTATTCATTCATTTATTCATTTGTCCAATACACAAATACATAGGAAGAAAAATAGACATGTAGTAATATATATAAGGGTAAAGTGAACTTAGAGGAGAGGATATATGAAAGAAAGAAAATATATATGATAAGTGAGAGAAAGGAAAGACAATTGGACAGGGGACGAAAGGCACACCAGTGCACTTATGTACGCCCCTTACTGGCCTCTTAGGAACCTGGAGAGGTCAATCGTGGAGAGTCTAAGGGAGAAATGTTGGGGATTAGGGGTTGACACTACTGAGTACGGCAATGAGTTCCACGCTTCGATAACTCGATTGTTGAAATCATATTTTTTACAGTCAAGTTTGGAGCGGTTCGTATTGAGTTTGAATCTGTTGCGTGCTCTTGTGTTGTTGCAGTTGAAGCTGAAGTAGTCATTGACCGGTAGGACGTTGCAGCATATGATCTTGTGGGCAATACTCAAATCGTGTTTTAGACACCATAGTTCTAGGCTTTCTAGGCCCAGGATTGTTAGTCTATTTTCGTAGGATATTCTGTTTCGAGTGGAGGAGCGAAGGGCTCTTCTGGTGAAATATCTTTGGACGTTTTCAAGGGTGTTGATGTCTGAGATGCGATATGGGTTCCAGACAGATGAGCAGTAGTCTAGGATGGGTCTGGCAAAAGTTTTGTAGGCTCTTGTGAGTAGTGTGAGATTGCCTGAATGAACTGCAACACGTATTGTACATTTACTCATATAGAATAAATAAAAATTGTTTCTTCTATTTGCCACAACTTCCTCTGGAAATAACTCCTCCCATGATAATGTAACACGAAAGAAGCTGAAACTTATAATTGATTTAAACACTTGTCTCTTCACAATATTTTCCTCTTTTAATTTCTCTCTGTGTAAATTGGAAAAGCACGATTGCGTGATTAAATTCTTCAGTGTTTTCATAAGCGTGTTTTCCTGATATGAACAATTAAGCAGCAGGATAAAAATTAATTCTCTTTGTTCTTGGTATGATGCTATTTTTAGCTTTCCTGACATCTGGGAAATTTGTCTCGGTTGCTGCACCATAGTTAAAAGTCTCAGTTGCTAAACAATAGTGGAAGTCCCTGTCTTCATTTTTTATGTCTGCTTGATGTGACTCTGCATTGTCCCTACAAGTTTGTGAGGTTGGTTCCACTGAGAAAGAACCAATGGGCCAAAGCTTGAGTTGAGCTTGATAATCTAGTAGTTCAATGCTGTACTATACACGGTGAATTTGAAAAGCAAAAATAAGACCCCTACATGTGTAAATGGAATTCCTTCTTTTTTCAAAACGTCATTGAAAGCCTTATGGTTCTGATGTCAGACTTCTTCTTTCTTCCACGATGGAGACATTTAACCGGTAATTCAAGCAAAAATAACGACAGGTTCTTGTGAAATACATTATGCATAAATGCGTCACCAAGTCCAGATCTTCATATGTATTTGAAGGTGCTGACTGAAGTCGTTTTGTCAAACCGCAACAGCTGTCCAGCGGTTACTGTGCTTGGCTAATACTTTAGGACCAGTAGATTATTTAGACTTCATTCACATTTAATTAGCCCGCAGCACCTATGTCTTATCAGCGACAGATGGGAAAAGAAAGGTTTTTTTTTAAAAAAATGACCATTTTCCTGTTGGTGGGATTTTTTTTTCCCTAAAATACTGTTTACAAACTGTTATCTTGAGTCTATATCATTATTTGGCACAAAACTCTTCTTTTTTTAAGTTTTATTTAATTGGGTAATGGAGGTCAGCCTTATGCTAAGAAATAACACATTTTTAAAATAAATAAATAATGTCTTTCAAGAAGCCATATTCTTACATGGAAATTATAGATCCTGACAATATTTCTTTCTTCGCTCCATACATGTAATGGACAATTGAGTATAGTACACAACAGTCACTTTCACATCCAACTGTATCATTTCATATTGTTTATTTATTTATTCAATGTTTTTGCCGCCCTTCTCCTTAGACTCAGGGCAGCTTACAACATGTTAGCAATAGCGCTTTTTAACAGAGCCAGCCTGTGGCCCCCACAATCGGGGTCCTCATTTGACCCACCTCAGAAGGATGGAAGGCTGAGTCAACCTTGAGCCGGTGATGAGATTTGAACCGCTGACCTGCAGATCTTGCAGTCAGCTTTTTACCGGCCTGCAGTACCACACTCTACCTGCTGCGCCACCTCGACTCAGTTAGAAAAATAGAAAAATAGAAACATAGAAGACTGACGGCAGAAAAAGACCTCATGGTCCATCTAGTCTGCCCTTATACTATTTCCTGTATTTTATCTTAGGATGGAGATATGTTTATCCCAGGCTTGTTTAAATTCAGTTACTGTGGATTTACCAACCACGTCTGCTGGAAGTTTGTTCCAAGGATCTACTACTCTTTCAGTAAAATAATATTTTCTCACGTTGCTTTTGATCTTTCCCCCAACTAACTTCAGATTGTGTCCCCTTGTTCTTGTGTTCACTTTCCTATTAAAAACACTTCCCTCCTGAACCTTATTTAACCCTTATTTAATATTGTCACCTTCCACGCATATACTGCTTTGTCTGATAGTTGTTATACACTTTCTTCATCTATTGCATTTATTCTTGAGAATGTTTTCCAATTCTGCCGATCAATGAAAGTTTTTAAATACAGGTAGTCATATTTCCAAATAAATATTTCGGTTCACGCTCCAAATTAAAGCAGAAAGATTTCAGATTAAGCGAAGATGAAAAATGCTGCTTTCAGAGTTACTATATTTGGAACTAAGTTTAATCCGGTGCATAGCTTGTTTAGATCAACAATGATGCCTACAAATTAGTGTGTCTAAATGAATACTTTATATTCACATGTGTCATAGGTTCATCAACATGGCCTTATGCTGAAAGTAACATGAACGAAACAGCTCTTTTGGCTCTATCTATCTATCTATCTATCTATCTATCTATCTATCTATCTATCTATCTATCTATCTATCTATCTAACATCTATCTATCTATCTATCATCTATCTATCTATCTATCTATCTATCTATCTTCTATCTATCTATCTATCTATCTATCTATCTATCTATCTATCATCTATCTATCTATCTATCTATCTATCTATCTATCTATCTAACATCTATCTATATATCATCTATCTATCTATCTATCTATCTATCTATCTATCTATCTATCTATCTATCTATCATCTATCTATCTATCTATCTATCATCTATCTATCTATCTATCTATCTATCTATCTATCTATCTATCTATCTGTCCAATACACAATGAATTATAGAATTAAATGTTATAGAGGAGATACTCATGGTAAATATATATTTAAGAAAGAATAGAAAAGAAGATATAGTAATAGAACATATCAATGAAAGAATAGAAGAAGAGATATAGGAATAGAAGAAAGGTATAGGAGATATAGGAGAGCAATAGGACAGGGGACGGAAGGCACTCTAGTGCACTTGTACTCGCCCCTTACTGACCTCTTAGGAATCTGGAGAGGTCAACTGTAGATAATCTAAGGTTAAAGTGTTGGGGGTTTGGGGATGACACTATGGAGTCTGGTAATGAGTTCCACGCTTCGACAACTCGGTTACTAAAGCACCCCCGGTTCTTATCTAGAAAAGTTCTTAACTAAAAGCATCCTTATCTTGAGTACCACTGTTGTTTTGGTGAAGATCGAATTGTCAATTCTTTCCTTATATACAAAAAAAAAGTGATTTATCAAAGGGGAAACAGGTTTTTGAAGGACTTTAGAAATAAGGTTTGTCCTCATTTCTACATGCCACAAGCTATTTTCACATATCGATCCCTCTTGGTGACCGATGCAAAATTGAAGCATCATTTAAAAAACCCCAAACCCCTATGTTTGTACCTGCACTGAGCCAATATACTCTGAGACTTCAATAATAATAAGCTAATAAGAAAAAAGTGTCTGATGGACTGCGAAAGGTATTGGCACTACATCAACAAATTACATAAATCAAATATTGAGTAATGGGCACTTTCCCGCTAAATGCTGTTATAAATAAAGGTAGAGTCTTGTCGGATGGAGGTCTTCCGCCTGTCAGCTGCTGATAAAGATTCATTCTGTAAATCACTGTAATTTCCTCTTAGCTGCCAGGAAGGAGATTTAATATGGTGATAAAGAAAATGCATGAAAAAAAGTGTGTTATGCTCTCTAAAAGACTTGTATGTTTTCATGTACTTATTCCAGAGTGGCGTTTTTTAAAAGTTTATGTTCACGTAATGCCATTAATTCAGTCAAACAGAGGATATTCCCTGGTCTGACACTCGAGTATAAAGTCTGCTCTTGGATTTTGACAGACAAATGCAGGACCATACAATACGTTTTCATCTCTGGAGTGCATCTCAGTATATACGAGATGTAATGTGTGGTTGTGAATGAATTGGTTGACTGGGTTTTTTTTTATTATATATGGGATTTTAGTAGTAACTTTTAATTAATTGGATTTGTTGTTGTGTTGCTTTTGCACCCTGTGAGCTGCCCTGAGTCTTCGGAGAAGGGCAGCATAGAAATCTAATTAATAATGATAATAATAATAATAATAATAATGATAATAATGATAATAATGATGATAATGATGATAATTATGATAATGATGATGATGATGATAATAATAATAATAATAATAATAATAATAATAATAATAATAATAATAATAATAATAGACATACAGTACATACACACACAGACACATGTACAGTGGTACCTCTACCTACAAACGCCTCTAATCTTGATAAGAATAAATTGGAGAAGCTGATGGTGCGATGGAACAAGGTAAAAGACTATATGTTAAGTAGAATCTGTGATGTAAATATGAAAAATAAATTGCAATCACTCTTTCAGTAATACTTGATCAAGATAGAGCCAAGGAATAATAGACAAACAATTAAATTTTTTCGAATCCTCTTGTATGGGTGGTAGGGGTGAAGGGGTGTGTGTCGTTGTTAGGTGATGGGCACATGCACTGTGCACTGTTATACGTCTGTTTTATGTAAACTTTTAAAAATCAATAAAAATTTATTATATAAAAAAAAAATACCTACAAACGCCTCTACTTACAAACTTTTCTAGATAAGAACCAGGTGTTCAAGATTTTTTTGCCTCTTTTCAAGAACCATTTTCCATTTACAAACCTGAGCTTCTGAAGCTGTAACTGGAAAAGGTAGGGAGAAGCCTCCATGGGGCCTCTCTAGGAATCTCCTGGGAGGAT
This sequence comes from Erythrolamprus reginae, assembly GCF_031021105.1. Taxonomy (NCBI): domain Eukaryota; kingdom Metazoa; phylum Chordata; class Lepidosauria; order Squamata; family Dipsadidae; genus Erythrolamprus; species Erythrolamprus reginae. Next base: position 1,195,575 of record NW_027248506.1, read on the forward strand.
ACAGGGCCAGAAAAGGCGGGGAGAAGCCTCCGTGGGGCCTCTCTAGGAATCTCCTGGGAGGAAACAGGGCCAGAAAAGGCAGGGAGAAGCGTCTGTGAGGCCTCTCTAGTAATTTATTTATTTATTTGTTTATTTATTTGTTTATTTATTTATTTGTTTATTTATTTATTTGTTTATTTATTCATTCATTCATTCATTCATTCATTCATTCATTCATTTATTTATTTATTTATTTATATTTGTATGCCGCCCCTCTCCGCAGACTCGGGGCGGCTCACAGCAAAACAAAACAATTCACAACAAATCTAAATTGTAGTTTAAAATATTTAAAAATTCCATTTACTAAACAAACATACATACAAACATACCATTCATAAATTGTATATGCCCGGGGGAGATGTCTCCTGGGAGGATACAAGGCTGGAAAAGGTGGGGAGAAGCCTCCGTAGGGCCTCTCTAGGAATCTCCTGGGAGGAAACATGGCCTCCATCCTCCCTGTGGTTTCCCCAGTTGCACACATTATTTGCTTACAGACTTTTCTATTTAAGAACCTGGTCACGGAATGAATTAAGTTCGTAAGTAGAAGTACCACTGTATTTCTGAGGATGCAGGCAAAAGTAAGTCATTTTGCAAAGAAATTTCTTAATTAGAGGCCCTGGCTTCCATACATAGAATTTTTTTGAGCATCCTTGGGTTAAACAGGGCTGTAATTATGCTTGTGGGGTTTTTTGACCAAAATGTATCAAAAGTCATTGGTATGGTCTTCACTGTTTTGCAGAGAATGCTGACCATGGCACTTTACTAAAACTGAGAGTAAACCTCTTTTCAACATTATCACTGGTATATACGTTCAATTATGTTGTACCTTCAATTGGATAACATAAGAGCTGTGGATTTGCATAACTGGAGGGAGTGATCTTGATTTAGAAAAATGGGGAGTAATTGTGGAGATTCAAGTAGCATATTTCCTTGAGGAATTTGAAAGACCAGCATAATCTGCAAATATGGAAGAGATGGAGTAGAGAGATTCAAGAATCTCTCTTTCTCATTGTTCCTGGGAAATTTTATAAAAGCTATCTTTTAATATACGTAAAAGATATTTCATCTGAAACTGGTACAATACTATCAGAGGTTTTAGGGACTGTGTAATAGAGAGTGGTCATCCACATGCAACTATCAAGGCCTTGGTCAGGACTGTAGTAGGTAGTTACACTGTAGTTAGGCAGTTATATTTATTTGTTTGTTTGTTTGTTTGTCAAACAAATATAGTATTATAGTACATATTAACATAAGTAGAACGTAGTAATAGAAAGACAGTAGGACAGGGACATTAGGCACATAAGTGCACGCCCCTTACAGACCTCTTAGAAAAGGGGAGAGGTCAGTTGTAGATAATGTAAGGTTGAAGATTTTGGGGTTGGGGGTAGCAATAACAGTCAGGTAATGAGTTCCACTCTATTGCTGAAATCGTATTTTCCACAGTTATATCAGCTTTATTCATAAACTTCTTTCAAAACATAGTAACAGATGAATTTACAATACCATTAGCAGAGTTCTTCTGTTATAGACCGAGAAGTTACAGACAGCAGAGAACAGTTAGTTTCATTTCAGCAGAGCAGACAAGCAGCTTCTAGTTCAGAGATCAAAGTGGAAGAGTACAGAGTTGGCAGAGTGCATACCCAGCCTTAAGATTCTCAGTTTCGCTTCTCTGCACAGATTCAGAAGTGGTTAGCTCCCATTGGCTGACTTAGTTGTTCTACCTATTCATTGGCTAACCTTGTAAACATGGCTCTCCCAGTTCATGAAGATCTTGGAAATTCTAGGAAGAGCCATTAGAATAATGAGCTATAATTTATATGCACATATATTGGATAACATGTTTTGGAACAGAATCAAAGGATGTTGAAGTTAGGGATGCCACAGAGATGTCTTGGATTTCATTAATGGTTATTTATCATTCTCATTTTTCACACATAAGTGGAAAGCAATTTCCTCTGAAACAAAAATAAAATGTGAAATGGCTAAGTAATAATGTATAAAACGAATTTATGTTCCTGTTTATTCACAATCCCTTTTTAAAAAATGTCCCTTGGCCCAAATTATATTATATTACATTTATGCATTCCCGAATCTTCTGCTTTTCCATTTGCTTTCAGAGGATTATCAGAAAGAAAAAAGTTATTTCCTGCTCAGCAGGCCCACACAAAAGATTCCAGCGTCGAAATCAAACTTGTTAAATGAAAGAAGTTTTTTTTTTAAAAAAAACGAGGTTGCTTAAGAGAGACGGCAAAGACTAAAGAGTTGTGATTTTATTGTTTTGAAAAAGAAATCACACATTTCATATTGTATTTTCTAGCTTCGAGATAGGATCAACGTTTTGGATGCACTAAAGTAACACTCATAATTGCGAAAGGTAAACAGTTTCCCCCCACCTCCAACAGCTTTGCTGCTTCTGTTTACTATCCAATTTTACAGAAATTAATTTTTAAAAAACAGAATTTTTATGAGCAAATATTCTCCAGGGGATAAAGCTACGAGTTGTCATAATCATATTCTCAGCAACAGGAGAATCCTTTCTGACAGAGCCTAATAATAGAGATGGGGAAATTATCTGCATAGGTAACATAAAAACGAGATTTGGGTTATAAGTATTAGGGAAATGGCAGCAATTTGTGGCTACTGACAATCCCCAATTCAGAAATTTCAGCTGTTATTGCTGCTTCCATGATGTAAATATCCCATGCCCGTGTGGCTAGCTAAGTCCTCATTCACCCACTACATACATACATATACAGTGGTATCCCTACTTAAGAACTTAATTCGTTCCGTGACCAGGTTCTTAAGTAGAAGCATTTTTTCCCATGGGAATCAATGTAAAAGCAAATAATGCGTGCAAACCCCATTAGGAAAGAAATAAAAGCTCGGAATTTGGGTGGGAGGAGGAGAAGGAAGAAGAGGACAGTCGCTGCCGAAGGAAGAAGGGGAGGGGAGGGGAATAAAAAAAAATCCAAAACTTTAAGGCTTAAAAGAAAAAAGAGGGATTCTGAGACAGCGCCCAGAGAAAAGAAAACACTTCGTTCGCTCTGGACTGCTGAAGCTTCCTTAAGCGCTACCGAAAGGTTCTTCTAGCAGCCCAGAAAAGTCCAAGATGGCCGGGATTAAAGCGGGAATGGCAGGAAACTGTCCGGGCCTTCATGCCGCTCTCAGATATCCTGGGAATTTTTTCCGCGCTCGGGTTCTTAAGTAAAAAATGGTTCTTAAGAAGAGGCGGAAAAAAAATCTTGAACACCGGTTCTTATCTAGAAAAGTTCTTAAGTAGAGGTGTTCTTAGGTAGAGGTACCACTGTACATTTGAAATGTATTTTGTGGGTGTGGTTTGCCGGCCATGTGACTAGGTGGGAGTGGCTTGACAATCATGTGACTGGTGGTGGCTTAAAGGTCATGTGACTGGGTGGGAGTGGCTTACCAACCAAGGTAAGTTTTCAAAGAGATGCTTGGACTCTTTTTCAGTTGATTAAGTCACCTTATTTGAATAGCCACAAAAAGAACAAAGGATCGACAGCATTGTTTGTCGAGGGGCACAATAATATTTTAAGGTTTTATACTGAACCCACAAGGTTCAATATGATAATAGGCTAGGCAAATAGCTTAATTTTCTTTCATTGATATAGTTCCGTTCTAGATAATGATTAAAATGATTAAAGCTTTTATGGGTAAAAACTTACTATTTAATTATTTCCTATTTTAAAAATAATTAAGGATCATACTAAGGTACTGGAGAAGGAAAGACAAAAAATACCCTATTAAATATTCAATAAATTAGTGCATAAATTTACTACCCCCACTGCATAAATTTACTATCCCCACTCCACCCCGAGTCTACGGAGAGGGGCGGCATACAAATCTAATAAATAAACAAATCCCCCTCCTCGTGGGGGCAGCTGTCTATTTATTTATTTATTATTTATTTATTTATTGGATTTGTATGCTGCCCCTCTCTGGAGACTTGGGGTGGCTAACAGCGACAATAAAACAGTGCACAATAGTAATTTGGTATTAGAAATAATTAAAAATCCATTAATATAAAAACCAATCATACATACAGACATACCATGCATAGAATTGTAAAGGCCTAGGGGGAAGAGGGTCTCAATTCCCCCATGCCTGGCGGCAGAGGTGGGTTTTAAGTTGTTTACGAAAGGCAAGGAGGGTGGGGGCAGTTCTAATCTCTGGAGGGAGTTGGTTCCAGAGGGCTGGGGCCGCCACAGAGAAGGCTCTTCCCCTGGGTCCTGCCAGGCGACATTGCTTAGTTGACGGGACCCGGATAAGATCCACTATTACTGGTTCTCACTGTCAGAAAGTTCCTCCTTATTTCCAGGTTGAATCTCTTCTCAATCATCCATTATTCATCATATTTATATATATAAAGATATATGAATTATCTTTGCAGAAACTACCTGACTTTACATAAACTATGCCAATGGAGCCCTAAATTCAGATTAATCCTACCTTCACTGAACCACGCCAGCTTCATAAATTATTATTTGAAGTTGCAACATGCCAGCTTCATAAATTATCTGAAAATATCGGAGGCTGACCACCATCTGTCCAGGTTGGGAAAGATAATAAAGGAGTTAATCTAAAATGTCTGATTTTAGATTAAAATGGAACAAAAGCTCCCAAATCCACAAAAGCTGAGACTCTCTATCATCAATATGGCTTGACGTTAGATGTTCAAATTAGTCTGTTTTCCTATCATTGATTTCTTCAGGGGTCATTTTTCTCATGATAAAAGCGAATTATATACACTCCTAACCAGATTACCTTAGATAGAAGTGAAAACAAAAAAAAAATTGTTTGCAAAATATACTTTGCTAGCTGTTTCTCATACTTTTATATGAAGATTAGTTTAGGAAATCAGGCTTTGATTGAAGACACTAAAATATTTATTATTATTATTATTATTATTATTATTATTATTATTATTATTATATTTCTAGTTTGTTTATTAGATTTTAAGTATCAGTTTCCATTAATTTTTAAAATATTTTAAAATATTTTCCCCCTATTTACATTATCTGCTGTTCAACCTAATTAACAAAAACTACAGAGAAAAAGAGTAAGTTGCAGAAGAGTGACTCTAATTAAACTGATTAAAATCAAACCCATTAACAATAGTACAAGCGATTTCCAGAATCTTCTAATTTGCAAGCCCATCTAAAGTATAATGCACTGCTTTTGATGCATGATTGCTTCCTCATTACAGATAGCAGAAGTAAATTAAAGTATTAATATCAATGCAATGAGAGACAAACAAAACAAAAAGTTTTTAGCATCCTATTCCCTGCCCTCTAACACTTTGAACGCACACTGAAACAGCAGATGCTTTTAAATTCATGACATGGCCAGTAGCAGAGCCCTTCACTCCTTCACCCGAGACAGAAGACCCTACGAGACTAGACTTTCAATCCTGGACCTAGAAAGTTTAGAACTAAGACGCCTTAAACAAGATCTAAGCATTGCCCATAAGATCATATGCTGCAATGTCTTGTCTGTCAAAGACTACTTCAGCTTCAACCACAACAACACAAGAGCACACAACAGATTTAAACTTAATATTAACCGCTCCAAACTTGACTAAAAAATATGACTTCAGTAACCGAGTTGTCGAAGCGTGGAATTCATTACCCGACTCCATAGTGTCATCCCAAAACCCCCAACACTTTACCCTTAGATTATCCATGGTTGACCTCTCCAGATTCCTAAGAGGTCAGTAAGGGGCGAGTACAAGTGCACTAGAGTGCCTTCCGTCCCCTGTCCTATTGCTCTCTTATATCTCCTATGCCTTTCTTCTATTCCTATATCTCTTCTTCCATTCCTTCATTGATATGTTCTATTCCTATATCTTCTCTTCTCTTCTTTCTTAGATATATTTTACTATGAGTATCTCCTCTATAACCTTCATCATGTATTTTACTATGTGTATACCCACTAAAACGCTCATTGTGTATTTGACTAACTTAACTAACTAAATAAATAAATAAATTTCATATTATTCATGTGACAATTGAAGCATCAACTCCATGTTCATCATATTCCATGGATCGCACTCCAGAATTATGACAGTATCTCAAAGCAAAGTAATTTGCATGTATAATTATAATGACCATCTTGAATAGTATATTTCAACCTACGTGAGAGGAATAGGTCAGCGATTGTAACTCTATCCCTTCAAATATATTGTGGTGGATATGAAACCTTGTTTTGAGCTGCAGGATTTCGATAACAAAACACGTTTACATCCAACCAAAGATTAACAGAAGCAGTTAAGCTAGCCGCCCACTTTCAGGTCAGTAAGATCAAAAACATAGAGAGCAGTTTGTCTTTGTTAAATATATTTAAATACCCTAGTTAATTTGTGAGACATCAAATAATAAGTACAAACCTAAATGCTTTATTCCCCCTTATGAATAATGAGTGAAATTTTCCTTTGCAATACAGCATCTTATAACCGATCAATGTGAGAAGTCATTCTTATATCTTCATGTTTGTTAGATTATGACATCTCCAACTGGTTTTTTTTGAAGGCTGTATGCCAAGATAAAATGTCAAATTGGAGCCTGCAACTGTGATTTAAAGGAGACATTAAGTTTGGCACTATTATTGAGTTTCCATGCAAGGCCGCAGGAGACATTGTAATTGTCTTTGGAGAATCCATTGATTATTATAGAAGATCTTGTGATTTAGACAAAACTATTGTTGGGTTAACTAAATGAGCATTCTTTTTTTTTCTTTTTTTCCTGTTCCTCTTGCCACTTACTTGCCTTTTGCCATCATGCCTAAGACCTGGTTTGGAAACAGTATGATAAGCATGTTAATTGTTTTGTTCCAGGATTTATAGGAAAGGGGTAGTGATGGGCGAAACCAATGGTGTTCGGGTTCGGCAAGTTTGGACGAACTTTACGCAAAATTCGGCCGAACCCGAACCGAACCCAAACTCGAACGGGGAATCCCACCAAGAGATTCTGGGGGCGGAGCTTTGACGTCACGTATACCGGCAGGTTGCTAAGGATGCCATGGAATCCAGGAAGTGATCACTTTGGCATCCTTAGCAACCTGCCGGTGACGTCAAAGCTCCGAACGCCGAACACAACCCGGAACTTTGCCCGAAGTTTTAAAAAATTCCGGGTTCATGTTTGGCATACTAGACACCGCAAAATTCGGTACGGACCCGAACTGTGCGAGTTCGCTTTGCGCATCACTAGAAAGAGGGGGGGGGGGGGGAAATCCAAACTTAGTTCTACATCATAACACTTTTCTATCTTGTTATAATAAGTATAAGAAAAAAGCTACATCTTCGATGTTTCTCACAAAGCAACAAGATGGAGGAGCCAATTGGACACATAGGATAGTGATGTTCCATAGACAAGGGACCAGCACCATAAAGGCCCTTTTGTTGCGGTCCCACCAGATGTGGTTGGGCCAGGAATGAATGGATGGCTGTAATTATTTTAAATTGAAATGTTTTTATATTGATCCAAGTTTGTTTTTGTTGTGAGTCACCCTGAGTCCCTAGGGAGTTGGGCGGCATAGAACTATAAATGAATGAATGAATGAATGAATGAATAAATACTCCTTTTTCATTCAGATGGGTCAGTGGCAGAAGTGGGTACTTCACTAATTCTGTAGAACTGGTAGCAACGACAATATTTTTTAAAATATTTACCTAAAAATGGAGGGGCATGTTATATATGGGAGTGGTGTGCTGTCCCAGAGACAGAGATAGTTGGACTGTATTTAGGCATGTCTCTTTAAGATATTGCATTAGGGGAAATGTAGTGAAATTGCACTCTGGGTAATGTAGTTCTACATGTGACCACATTTGTGTATTCCTATTGGCTCTGACTCGGGATGAGGGGTAATTGGAGAGAACATTCCAGTGGGTCCTCTGTCTTCACTCACTAAGCCAGCCAGCATGTAGATGCTACACCCAGAGCTGGGGTCAATTCAATCTCTTTTTACCTGCACAATGGGAAAGATTATACTGCAGAAGAATTGCATCATAACTGTGAGTTATTGTGAGAATTCCTGTAATAAAATGATCTGTGATATCTCATTGTACTGAGTTATCTGACTGGGAAAAGTTGAACTTGTACCAGAACAGGGGGCAAGTCTCATTAGTGAAATTTCCAATTGCAGAGACAAACTTACAGGTTTCCTCTAACTTCCTACCAACAAACAAAGTCAATTATGGTAGAAAGCTGAATTTATTTAACCACTGCATGTTTCACTTAATGATCCTGGCAGAAAATATCACAAAATTGGATATAAGTCTCTTCACTATTACATTTCTTAGCGATGGAAGTTCTAATACTAAGAAGGAGAAAAAGGTGACCCCAAAATCAAATAAATTTAATATCAAACATTCAGAATTCACACCGCCTGAATGTATTTCGTTAGTTTAGTTTATTTATTTTTCTGCTTTGTATTTTATCTTTTATGAAACAAAACGAATATACTTAAAACAGACGTTTTCTTACTAAATGAGGTTGTAAATTGAGGACAATCTGTCTAGTGTTTGTAGGAGATGTTTGATAATTACATTTTTACTGGATAATAAAACTGTACAATATATATATGCAGGAGTTCAAGAATTAGAACATAAATTTTGAGTGGACACTGTCACAAAGCTATCTTATAAGCAAATTAATGCAAACATGCTTTATTCTGCTCATAAAAATTATACCCACATATATTCTTAAGAATTTATAAAGCAAAACCTTGCAATGTTGGCAGTTTATAGGTCTAACTAGGTTTAATGATACATGATATATGAGATAAGGAAAGACAATTGGACAGAGGACGATAGGCACATCAGTGCACTTATATACGCTCCTTACTGGCCTCTTAGGAACTTGGAGAGGTCAATCGTGGAGAGTCTAAGGGAGAAATGTTGGGGGTTGGGAGTTGACACTATTGAGTCCGGTAATGAGTTCCATGCTTCGACAACTCGATTGTTAAAGTCATATTTTTTACAGTCAAGTTTGGAGAGGTTAATATTAAGTTTGAATCTGTTGTATGCTCTTGTGTTGTTGCGGTTGAAGCTGAAGTAGTCATTGACCGGAAGGACGTTGCAGCATATGATCTTGTGGGCAATACTTAAATCGTGTTTTAGGTGCCGTAGTTCTAAGCTTTCAAGACCCAGGATAGTTAGTCTATTTTCGTAGGATATTCTGTTTCGAGTGGAGGAGTAAAGGGCTCTTCTGGTGAAATATCTTTGGACGTTTTCGAGAGTGTTGATGTCTGAGATGTGGTATGGGTTCCAGACAGATGAGCTGTATTCGAGAATGGGTCTGGCACAGGTTTTGTAGGCTCTAGTCAGTAGTGTGAGATTGCCAGAGCAGAAGCTACATAGGATCAGGTTAACAACTCTGGAAGCCTTTTTGGCGATATTGTTGCAGTGGGCTTTAGCACTTAGGTCATTTGATATTAGTATTCCAAGGTCTTTTACTGAGTGTGGGTCGGCTGCAAGAATTTGTTTATTCAGTTCATAAGCGAGGTTTGGATTATTTTTGGCGATGTGGAGGGTAGAGCATTTGTTGGTTGATATTTGAAGTTGCCAGGTGTTAGACCAATCTGAAACAAAGTCAAGGTCTTTTTGGAGAGTGAGGGTGTTGTCAGTGGTGTTGAAAAGTTTCACATCGTCGGCAAAAAGCACACAGTTGCTTGCGATATTATCACAGAGGTCATTGATGTATAGGATGAAAAGAGTAGGACCTAATGCCTGAAAGAAGTTTACATTGTTCGACATTCTGCCTCTCTAATATTTTCGAATACCTTAATAAAAACATTACAATTAAAAGTTATTTTTGCAGGGAAATGATGCAAGTAAATACCTTCTTTTAATTTTTAATGCTAGGTGTGTGACTTCTTATTTTATGTGGCAATGAAGCAAAATCACACACGAATATGAATTCTTCACGACCTGTGTTGAATTATACCATTGAAAGAGATTTTTTAGAGATAATGAGCTGTGACTCTAATTAAGACTTGGGAGATATTTTGTCTAAAGTTCTCTTCTAAGCGCAAGTTTTTCTTTTAAGATCCAAATATTGAAGAGAGGATAATGGAGCAGTTTATAGGGAATAATTTCAACAGGTAGATGATGAATTGTCTGGAGTGTCATGTAAAATTAAATGCGCCATGGTATTATATTAACTGTAAAAGGCATTAATATGTCGTGCCAGTTTATATTCTAAACTATTTTTAAAAATCATATTCTTAGGGAAATTATAACAAGGAACCATTAAGATATCATTTTGGAATAATTTTATTTCTTGCTCATTGTTTTATCTTCATTAATGCTCATTATTTGCTTTGTGTTGGATAATTGCAACATTCAGTCTCTTGAGTCCTATTTAACACCATTCTTCTCTTGTCTGTATCGCAGATATACACAATATTTCTGCATTTGTGGCAGAAGTTAAATTCATACTAAATAGTCTCTTCAGCAAAGACCCAAATAATATCTTTCTCATTTATTTTATCTGTTATAGGAAGAAAGCATGGTTAGTACTCTGTACAAAACAGTGGGGTTTGCAATACATAAACAAGCTAACAATGTATGTCTGTATATGTTGAAGTACTATAGCTTTAAGAGGTAGTATTGCAAATTGCCATAAGAGGGAGACAGGGAGCAGGATTCTCTCTCGGCTCTCTGTTCTTTCTACTGATTCACTGAGACTGATGTTAGTTTTATGGATTTGTAAGCTGTAATGTATGTCTGATATGTAAAACAAAGACAGGCTTGTAATATTATTTATTTATTATTATTATTTATTAATTGGACTTCTATGCCACCCCTCTCCAAGGACTCTGAGGATTATTATTGTATTGAGAGTTATTGACTGATTTGAATGTGACTGCCTGGATGTTTAACTTGACTGTGCTATTTGTAAAGTAAACACTATTTTATGCACTCTCCCGATGGCCAGACTGTTTTCAGGTTTCTGCTGCACATGTGCAGGGGGTGGGGTACATGCGGGAGATGTGCACACAGACATGGGAGTGAACATGGAGGCATGCATGTATGCACGGTGGTCATGGATGCATATGGGGGATGTGAAGGGTATTTGTTCATACATGTGAGGGCAGGAAGCATAGGGTGTCACATGTTCATGCACATGGGACATGCAGAGCATGGGAATCATATAGGTGGGGAAAGCACATTCCCGGTCATTCTCACATTCACAGGGGCACATGGATGGCAGAGTCACACACATATTGCATTATGGGTACATGTGCATGCACACACTTTCATGCGCACTCATACTTTGGGTACACAACAACCAAAAGGTTAGCCATCACTGCCACAGACACTCTGGGTACTCACATTACTGTTCTGCCTGACCTCGAGCCACTCAAGAACAAAGATTGATCTTTATATTCAGAAAACTGCAAACCAGGAAGTTTCAGAGCAACGTTAGTTTAAGAAGTCATTAGGTCAGAGTTAATTACTCCAGTCAGTGTAGAAAACTTTCACGCTTACAGCATCCAGAAATAACTCACAATTGGAATGTCAGAATGTTCAGAAATACACAGCAAGCACCAAACCACAATCCATCAAATTTTCTTCAATGCTGAATGATAGACTCCCACACAGGTCATTCCAACCCTCCCCCTTTTTAAGGTTGCAGCAGCGTCATTAATTCTTATCGTCTGTGCCCTATCATTTGTTTCTGCATTTGCGCAGCTGCTCTTGTCTTCCCAGCATTCTCCGGACCCGAGCATTCAGAATAGGATTATTCATTAACTCTTCCCTTCAGATGAACCTCTGGCTGGAGATCTGGCTGACTCCATTCCCCCCCCTCTCTCTCCAGTCCCTCCCTGTTCCCTCTCTCTCCCTTTCTCTGCTTCTGGTTCACTGTCTGATTCGTCGTCCAGCCAGACTGGTCTTCTGTGAACAGACGGCCCCCACTCCTCTGTGTCAATATCAGCAGTCACAGGAGCTGGCTTGAAGCCAACCACAACAGTTACCATCTGTTGTGGTTCAGCCTGAGCCAGATCAAAGACCAACTGCGTCTCTGCTGTCTCCATGCCCGGGGGAGGCTGAGAGCGGAGAGGAGAGTTCTTGGCAGCCAGACAGGGGAGATAGCAGTCAGGAAAGTGAGGAGGAAGAAAGGCCTGGGAGCCCTGGGGAAGGGCTATCTCGAGCAAGTAGCTTGGATTCTCTGGAGTCCCTGGAGTCATTGGATGACAACGCACAAGCTATCATTAGTATGCGACAGAGACGCATAGATCAAAGGAGAAATCAACTGAATAGATATTATCAGCGTTGAATGAGAAACACCCGGGGGTTGGGTGTGGTCCTCATTAGCAGGGAAGGGTTTATAAGGCATGCGAACCCTTTCGGCAGCGTGGAGTGTTATCAAAGTGGAGTTGCTGTTATCTGCATTTTCTCTCAGCGTTTCTGTTCCTGGCTCCTGGCCCAGCAGTCTTGAAGACCCGTGGGAGGTGTATGTATGTAATCTCAACAGCCTCGTCTTGGCATTGAGGATCCTGTGTTTCCTATATGAACAATTGCCTTCGTGTATCTGTTTGGAGTTCCAGTGCTTCCCTGACCTGTAAGGACATTTTCTGTTGGCTTCTTTTCTCTTTACCATGATAAAACTGTGTTTGGATTCAACCGGTGTGTCTGGCTTATCTTTTTGGGTTGGTCATAGCTTCCGGAGTGACCCAGACAGAACACCATCCAACATGGGAGAGGAAATAGTTAACATTCACCATGATCAGAAATGTTACGTTCAGCTGTTTTAGGATGCCTTTATCTCTGGAAATTGGGACAGGCAGGAATTTCTAGACAAAATATTAAAATCATAAATCCTTTGCATCTTTCAATAGCACAGATCTCACTCGTTGTCACTAAGAGTTGTGTGTGTGTGTGGGGGGGGGAGAGTAAATTCAGATTTATGGCACCCCAGCGCAGTGTAGAGCAGTGTTTCCAAACCTTAGCAACTTGAAGATATTTGGACTTCAACTCCCAGAAATCCCCAGCCAGCGAATGCCCTGTCTCCATAGCGAATGCTGGCTGGGGAATTCTGGGAGTTGAAGTCCAGATATCTTCAAGTTGCCAAGGTTGGGAAACACTGGTTTAGAGGATCCACTTTCATGCAGAACACCAAGGCAAGACCAGACAACTTCCATCCATTAATGAAGCTTTATTATTTTTTTTTAATGTCAGTCATTCTCTAAGCCCATCTGGAAAAGTCAGAAGAGAGATATCAGCAAGTCACATAAAATTTATAAGGGAGAATAATGAAACAATGCCATTTTAATATAGCGCGCAAACAAATGCCAGCATTAAAATTGCATTAGAAGAAACCCAGCGGGGCAGACTGTCAAGTAATTTGAGCCATTGCAAAAGATTGCTGTAAAACAAACTGACTGTTGAATGTAATATTCATGTAATCGGTTAGATCGGTGATGGCCAACCTATGGCATACCTGCCACAGGTGACATGTGGAGCCATAAATGAGGGAATGCGAGGCGTTGCCCTATGTCAGCTCCAACTGATTTTTGGGCTTAGTTTCGGCTGTGTTTGCTCTCCCCATGGTGTAAATGACCCAACCAGCTTGTTTAAAGTGACCGGATGTCCCAATTTTGGTGCGACAGTCTCACTTTTCACTTATTTGTCCCACGTCCTGCGCTGTTTTTAAAAAAGTCCTGATTTTCTTGATGGACTTGATCAAACCTTGCGCAAGCCCAACAATGCACACGCCCGAGAGAGAGAGAGATGGTTCATTCCTCCCTCTCTTTCCACCAGTACAAGGGGCACAAAACGTTTTCAGAACTCCGGTGGGCTGAAACTTCTGGCAAACTGCCCCGAAGCTGCTCCCAAACCCCGCGTCAACGTTACCTTTGCTGTACATTAAGAAAGTGCTAGGAGTATCTACACACAGCGCTCTAAATCTAGTCAGAGAGGTAGAAGGTAAGCAATGTTGGGATGCCAATTTTTTTACTGCCACGCTGTGGGCGTGGCTTATTTTGTGGGAATGGTTTGATGGTCATGTAATCCGGGTAGGAGTGGCTTGGTGGGCATGTGACCAGGTGGGAGTGGTTAGTTAAATAGTTTACCCCAACATATTTTTAATTTTTTTTTTTGCATGTAGCTTTCACAGAAATTTATTTATTTATCAGATTTGTATGCCGCCCCTCTCCATAGACTCGGGGCGGCTAACAACAACAATAAGACAATATAAACAAATCCAATATTTAAGTTAATTTAAAAACCCTAATTTAAGAAACCAATCATACATACTGACATACCATGCATACATTTTATAAGCCTAGGGGGAAGGGAAAGTCTCAATTCCCCCATACCTGATGACAGGTGGGTTTTAAGGAGCTTACAAAAGGCAAGGAGGGTGGGGGCAACTCTGATATCTAGGGGGAGTCGGTTCCAAAGGGTCGGGGCTGCCACAGAGAAGGCTCTTCCCCTGGGTCCCGCCAAACGACATTGTTTAGTATATTTAGAAATACCGTTCTGTATGTTGCTTTTCTAAATATACAGCCTTTTAAAACTACTTTTTACAGCAAAGTACTAAGAGCATTTGGAGGTAGTGTTTAGTTCTTACATCCTCTTTCTCTGTGGCAGGTGTAAAAAATGCATTGCTCTTTGAAGGTCAAGTACAAGGACAAGACAACTTTAACTCTCTGTTATTTTTCTAACAAAAAGGTGTTATTTTTCATATGAAGACATTTTGCTTCTAAAATGTGATCACTACTTCATAAATACTTAACTTTATTCTCAATAGAGAATTCACTGTTTTCGGTTTCAAAAGCTAGCGGTGTCCCTCCTCCTGGGAGAAAATATAATTTCTTAAAATTTAGAAATATTAATTTGCACAATAAGTTAACATGTTTGGAACGGTACATGATAATGGAGAGCCGGTGTTGTCTAGTTGTTAAGACTCCAGACTAAAAAGCTGTTCTGTCGGGCTCTCTGGTAGAATCCTTCCAAAAATTCACAGGTACAAATTTCAGACACACACACACGTTTGAAAATTCAAAACAATGTTCTTTATAATGAAAATTCACTTAAACCAAGCCCTCTTTTGGTATAGCAAAGAGCTCTTGTCTCCAACCAAACTGGTAATTGGTACAAGTCCCTTATCAGTTCTGTGATACTTAGCTTGCAGCTGGGAGGCAATTCACAGTCCTTCTTTCACAAAGTGAAACACATTTTGACCTGGTTTAGTTTCAAAGCGGGGAAAAATCAGCACACAAAAGGTCAAAGTCAGTAAAGCAGTCACGAAACACAACGATCAAATAATCCTCCACAATGGCCAAACCCACAGGCTGCTCTTTATAGCAGCCTCACTAATGACCACAGCCCCACCCAACCACAGGTAGCCTCATTTTCTTTGATAATACTCTCTCAGTTGTTGCTGCCTATGCATCGCTCTCCGCATGCGTGGCTGTATCATTAACTCTTGTTCTGAATCCAAGGAGGAGCTAGAGAATTGATCTCCTTCTGAGCTGTCTGCCACACTCTCCTCCTCCCTGTCACTGATGTCTTCTTGGTCAGAGGAGCCTTCATCATCAGATTCCACCGGGGGAGGGCAAAACAGGCCTGCAGCATGTGGGTGTCTCCCCCACATCCACAGTCCTTGGGGCAGGAGCTGGGCCAGAGCTAACCACAACAAGTACCACATTTAATTGTAACATGCAGAGAAGAAGGAAAACAAAGCCCTATGAGGAACCATTTATGGTGGTGATGGCTCAGTGGTTAAAGACACTGAGCTTGACGGCTGGAAAAATGGCAGCCCAGATTTGAGACTTGAGTGCTGCGTGATGGAGTGAGCTGGGCCAGAGCTAACCACAACAAAAGCAAGATATAAGTTCCACCTTAGTCTTGGAAGAAAAAGTGAATTGTATTATACATGGAATTCATATTTTATTTTGCCATCAGTTTCAGCAGGGCAAATTGCCTAAGATTTGAAGATATTTTTTTTCAACTCCCAATGGAAAATATTTGAAGATGCCATTTTCCAACAATGCTTTTTCCTTCAGTTTGCTGAAATTGTGAAATCCATACAGAGCTACTTCTGAGATGCTGTCAAACATATTAACAACAGAGATACAAACATATGGTGAAGTAATCATGACATTATTTGTTCTAATTGGAGGTTTAAAACTGATTATATTCTGGAAAAAAGGCCTCAAGCTTCCTTAGATATGAACTCTGATTCAGTTAAAAAAAAAGTTTAATTGAAGCAGGACAGCCTGTATTTTATATTAAGCTAAAATGTCAAGTATGGAAAAATCAATACAATTTGTTTTTTCTTTTTTCTTCTCCTTGAGGCAAGATACAATTTTTGAAAGAAATCATATAATTTATATTATTATTATTATTATTATTATTATTATTATTATTATTATTATTATTTAGATTTGTATGCCGCCCCTCTCCCTAGACTCGGGGGGGCTTACAGCAATGCTAAAAACAATATACAATGACAAATCTAATAGTTAGAATCTAAAATAACAATAATATATTTAAAAAGTCTAAAAAACAAGAAACCCCAATATATAAAAACATACATACAGTCATATCATACACAAAAAACTACATAGGCAGGGGGAGATGTTTCAGTTCCCCCATGCTTGGCGACAGAGGTGGGTTTTAAGGAGTTTACCAAAGGCAAGGAGGGTGGGGGCAGTTCTAATCTCTGGAGGGAGTTGATTCCAGAGGGTCGGAGCCGCCACAGAGAAGGCTCTTCCCCTGGGTCCCGCCAAATGACATTGTTCAGTTGACAGGATCTGGAGGAGACCAACTCTGTGGGACCTAACTGGTCGCTGGGATTCATGCGGCAGAAGGCGGTCTCGTAGATACCCTGGTTTATTTGTTTCTTGCAAGCAAAAATGGTTCGCCATCACTGCTCTAGTCATTTCCTTTCCATGGGGGCAGAAACAATGCCGTTTGTTAAAAGGCTCAGTATTTTGGGCCAAATTTGGGATCCATTCGTCCAAAGTATGGGATAATTTTCCCTCTTTGTATGGAGAGGAGAGAAAATCTCTTGGCCTGGTGGAGGTACAGATCTCAAATATAATGTCCTCTTTACTTGCACCATTCCCTACTGTTGTGCGTACTCCTGTTTAGTTTGGGGATTTTTCTGTTTCAGATTCAGAAAGTGGTTATGAATTAGTGGCAGGGCCTGATTTAGAGGCAGAAGACGTAGGAGATAGTATAGTATATCTGCATGTTCCACAAAGGGATGCCAAATGTGCCTTGTGCAAAACTGTTCTTAATTATTTGCTCCCATCACTGGGGTTTATGGCTTGATATGTTCTTACTTGCTCTCTCCATCATTGCTAGCTAGAGAGCTGTTGCGTTTTACTGCCAGTCTGCTAGGAAATCTTTTTTTTTGATCGCTAAATTACTTCATTTTAAGAGTACAGTGCGTAAATGTATAATGTGAAGGAAATTTGCTCCAAAATTGTAGCAATGAAATTCTTGTAAATGAGGGAAGAGAATTGGGTCCCTTTGTTGGCGGAAGCAGTTCTGAAGAATGAAAGAAAGGGAATATCGGTAATATTGTGTAGAACCTCGGTTTTAGCCACTAGGCAAACTCACTTTCATTTCAGTGCATACTTAAGGAATTGGAAGAATGGCTTTTGCATTCAAGAGGACAAGAACATCTTTAACACTTTTGTGAAAGGACTTTAAGTGAAATAAATACAGTGATCCCTCGTTTATCGCGGGGGGTTACGTTCTAGGACCACCTGCAATGAACGGAAATCTGCAAAGTAGGATTTTCTCTCTCTCCCCCCACACACTTTACCCCCCCCCTTTACCTCTCGTCTCTCTGCCTCCATCTCTCTCTCTCTTTCTCTCTCTTTCTCTCTCTTTGTCTTTCTCTCTCTCTCTCTCTCTCTCTCTGTCTTTCTCTCTCCATCTCTCTCTCTCTCTCCATCTCTCTCTCTCTCTCTCTGTCTTTCTCTCTCCATCTCTCTCTCTCTCTCTCCATCTTTCTCTCTCTTTGTCTTTCTCTCTCTCTGTCTCTGTCTGTCTCTCTCTCTGTCCATCTCTCTCTCTCCATCTCTCTCTCTCTCTTCATCTCTCTCTCTCCATCTCTCCATCTCTCTCTCCATCTCTCTCTCTCTCCGTCTTTCTCTCTCTCTCTCTCCATCTCTCTCTCTCCATCTCTCTCTCTCTCCATCTCTCTCTCTCTCTCTTCATCTCTCTCTCTCTCTCCATCTCTCTCTCTCCATCTCTCTCTCTCCATCTCTCTCTATCCATCTCTCTCTCTCTTTGTCTTTCTCTCTCCATCTCTCTCTCTCTTTGTCTTTCTCTCTCCATCTCTCTCTCTCTGTCTTTCTCTCTCTCTTTGTCTTTCTCTCTCCATCTCTCTCTCTCTCTCTCTCTCTGTCTTTCTCTCTCCATCTCTCTCTCTCTCTCCATCTTTCTCTCTCTTTGTCTTTCTCTCTCTCTGTCTCTGTCTGTCTCTCTCTCTGTCCATCTCTCTCTCTCCATCTCTCTCTCTCTCTTCATCTCTCTCTCTCCATCTCTCCATCTCTCTCTCCATCTCTCTCTCTCTCCGTCTTTCTCTCTCTCTCTCTCCATCTCTCTCTCTCCATCTCTCTCTCTCTCTCTCTTCATCTCTCTCTCTCTCTCTCTCTCTCTCCATCTCTCTCTCCATCTCTCTCTCTCTCTCTCTCTCCATCTCTCTCTCCATCTCTCTCTCTCTCTCTCTCTCTCTCCATCTCTCTCCCTCTCCATCTCTCTCTCGGAATCCTTGTGAGGGTCTACCGGAGGCTCCGCTCCACACCCAGCAGCCCCTTCTCAAGAGCATTGATATATTTACATGAGTTTCAAACTCAAATTACATCATGTGACTTATTGTGATTTTTTTTTTTTGCCTTTCCAGATTTGGGTTAGGCATGGCCTTTGTGTGACACATCTGGCCCATGGCTGCCAGTTTGACACCCATGATCTATTATTAAGGGGAAACAAGCCAATGACTGAATGAAAGAAACCCATTTTCATAATCACATTATCTTTGCATTATACGGTTTAAGCTTGAAGGCAAGTATGTTCTCAACAGGCTGGTCATGTTTGGAAGCTACAACGTTGATTTAAATATTCACGGTCTGGGTTTTGATATATTCATCTTGGATAGTTAAGAATCTTTGAAGGTCATTTAATAAAATATCTTAACATCTAAAATGTTTAATTTGGAAGGAATGAGAAGGAAATTTTCATTTATTGGAAGGATAAATTGGAGGAATAATGGAACAGATTTTTCTTTTAATGTTTCTGTCTGAATTTTAAATTGCAGTCAGTTGGTAGGAAATTTGTATTCAGGGATTTCTTAGAAGCTAACGTAATCTTTTTTCCAAAACAATTATTGCATCACAGAAGACTGTCACATTACATTTTTAAATAATAGGCTGTAAGTTTTAATTCCTAGTTACATCATTATTCAAGGTCATTATTAAGAACTACAGTGGCGCATTAGTTAGAATGCAGTATTGCAGGCTACTCCTTTCTGCTGACCACCAGCTGCCAGCAGTTCGGCAGATCGAATCTCACCAGGCTCAAGGTTGACTCAGCCTCCCATCCTTCCAAGGTCGGTCAAATGAGGACCCAGATTGATGGGGAAAAGATATGCTGACTCTGTAAGTCGCTTAGAGAGGGCTGTAAAGCACTGTGAAGCGGTATATAAGTCTAACTGCTATTGCTATTGCTATACCACATCTCAGACATCAACACCCTTGAAAATGTCCAAAGATATTTCACCAGAAGAGCCCTTCACTCCTCCACTCGAAACAGAATATCCCACGAAAATAGACTAACAATCCTGGGCCTAGAAAGCCTAGAACTACGGCGCCTAAAACACGATTTGAGTATTGCCCACAAGATCATATGCTGCAACATCCTACTGGTCAATGACTACTTCAGCTTCAACCGCAACAACACAAGAGCACGCAACAGATTCAAACTTAATACGAACCGCGCCAAACTTGACTGTAAAAAATACAATTTCAACAATCGAGTTATCGAAGCATGGAACTCATTGCCGGACTCAATTGTGTCAAGCCCTAACCCCCAACACTTCTCCCTTAGACTCTCCACGATTGACCTCTCCAGGTTCCTAAGAGGCCAGTAAGGGGCGTACATAAGTGCACTGGTGTGCCTTTCGTCCCCTGTCCAATTGTCTCTCCTTTCTTTCACCTATCTTATATATTCTCTTCCTTTCATATATCCTCTCCTCTAAGTTCACTTTCACCCTCTTTTATATTATGACATGTCTATTTTTCTTCCTATGTATTTGTGTATTGGACAAATGAATAAATAAAATGAATGAATAAATTAGGCCTCTCAGCCTCTGCACATCCTCCGAACGCTTCGTGCATGCACAGAAGGTTAAAAAAAATGGTGAAATCTGGATGAGTAGGTGGAGCCAATCATGGGCAGCCAAAAATTTTTACTGCCACACTGTGGGTGTGGCTTGTTTTGTGGATGTGGCTTACTGGTCATGTGACTGGGTAGGAGTGGCTTGCCGGCCATGTGATCAGGTGGGAGTGGCTTGAATGATCACCATCATTTAAGAGAACTGTTAAGTCCTCAACTTACAACCTCACCAGTGTCGCTCACTGGGGTGACAATTTGCTTCACATTTCCGGCGCTCTCCTTCCTCGGTTGCCCCCCCCCCCCGACCTCAAGCTGGGTAGCGAGGTGAATGAGTGCTGCTGGAAGCATAAATGCTGCCAGCGTCGCTTCCACCCATCTCTTCTGCTTGCACCTCAGGTGGTAGGTGGCTGCGTAAGGCTGGAGGGGAGCCGGGCAGGAGAGAGGGAAGCTCGTCCGAGGCCAGGAAGGAGGAAAGAGGAAAAAAGCAAGGATCTCAGACGCAGCAGCAGGGGAAAAAAGGAGAGACGGGCAGGAGAGAGGGAAGCTTGTCCGAGGCCAGGAAGGAGGAAAGAGGAAAAAAGCAAGGAGCTCAGATGCAGCAGCAGCAGGGGAAAAAAGGAGAGACAGGCAGGAGAGAGGGAAGCTCGTCTGAGGACAGGAAGGAGAAAAGAGGAAAAAAGCAAGGAGCTCAGACGCAGCAGCAGCAGGGGAAAAAAGGAGAGACGGGCAGGAGAGAGGGAAGCTCATCCGAGGCCAGGAAGGAGGAAAGAGGAAAAAAGCAAGGAGCTCAGACGCAGCAGCAGGGGAAAAAAGGAGAAATGGGCAGGAGAGAGGAAAGCTCGTCCAAGGCCAGGAAGGAGGAAAGAGGAAAAAAGCAAGGAGCGCAGATGCAGCATCATCATCAGCAGCAGGGGGAAAAAGGAGAGCTGAGCCGAGACCTGTAATCCAGGAAGTGACAGCTGCCAATCAGCTGGAGCTACACACTCATCTTTATTTCCACTGGTGGAACTGCGTTCCACCCCGTCCTGCCTGCTGCCCACCCCTCCACTACTGGATCTCCAAACCACCAGTGACCACTGTTACCAGTACGCCCGAACATGGCCGAACCACTAGCATTTCACCCCTGGTGTAAATAATAAAATCGACTAGATAAATAAACGATACAAATCTAAGAGTCCAACTTCCAAAAACACCAAGCATTGGATTGGTGACTGCTTTTCTTACCAACAGATAGCAACGAGTGGAAAGGTAACAGAGAGGAGGGGATTCTACCATTTGCTGCCTTGAACCTACCTCTTACTAAATGATGTTAAAAGCTTTACTGTCTGGCCTTGTTGCTATGGAGGCAGCTCGATTTTATGCCGCTATTCTTCCCTCCCAACTCAAGGACAGGGGAACGGCGCATTAATGTGGCCGCAAGGAAGATCTTAATGACAAGCTTCTGTACCTGAAACCTGAGTTGTAAATATATTGGAATTAGTTTTTCACTCGCTGTTACGGCGCAGTATAAATGGACTCTTTGCTCATTTTTTTAAACTTCCTTTGCACATATATATTCTATTCGTTGCATTTGCAATGAATCTGAACTAGTTGCCTTGATTTTTATTGACTGTTTACATTTTAAGCTTTCTACAGATGCAGTAAAACACCATTATTTTACATCTCCCCAAGAGCATTTGCAATCTCATTTTCATAATGACTTTATAAGTACGCATTCTCCTGGGCTGAAAATATGACACATATCGCTTCTTCTTAAACTCTGAGAAAAACCCATAAAGGATAACAGAATTCGTTTGAATAGCCTCGTCCTTAGGAAACACCAAATAATCATTATTAATTAGAGCAGATAACTGAAGATAGGTAGATAAATAGCTACCGGTAATATTTTCCCGTAGGCCTACTTTTTGTCACATTATACATAGAAACAAAATTACATTGTTCAGAATCTTATTACTTCTGTTGTTTACCAGCTTCTCAACTACGTTTTGAAATATTTTTTTAGTGAAGACTGGAATGATTAATATGTACTACGTAGAACACAAATAATAAGATGCACCTTCCAAGTAACATTTCGTGTTTCGCCTTCGGCCGCACGAATCCCAGCGACCAATTAGGTCCCACAGAGTGGGACTTCCCCGGGTCTCGTCGACTAAACAATGTCGTTTGGCGGGACCCAGGGGAAGAGCCTTCTCTGTGGCGGCCCCGGCCCTCTGGAACCAACTGCCCCCAAAGATTAGAATAGCCCCCACCCTCCTCGCCTTTCGTAAGCTTCTTAAAACCCACCTCTGTCGTCAGGCATGGGGGAACTGAGATATTCTTTCCCCCTAGGCTTCTACAATGTATGTATGGTATGTTTGTATGTATGATTGGTTTTAAAATAAGGGTTTTTAGCTGCTTTAGTATTGGATTGTCGCATGTTGTTTTTACCACTGTTGTTAGCCGCCCCGAGTCTGCGGAGAAGGGCGGCATACAAATCCAATAAATAATAATAATAATAATAATAATAATAATAATAATAATAATACTAATAATAATAATAATAATAATAATAATAATAATAATAATTTGTGGATAAATGTTCATCTCTAGCCTTAAAAAATAGGAAAAAAATAAAAATCCTTAAAGGACCTCTAATAATAATTGAGGCAGCATCTTTGACCCAGTTTGAACTATGATAACCGAGTCAACATCAACAATTTCTTATATTGCTGTTTATTAACCTTTTAACGAAATGAACAACAATTCATAATTCATGATCTGTTTGGAGAAGACACATTTAGAATGGAATAGAATAACAGAGTTGGAAGGGATCTTGGGCAAATAGTTATCCAACATCTTAAAAACTTGTATTCACAAGTTGCTTCTCTCCTTGATTAGTTCTGGAGACCTCACCTACAAAAAGATATTGATAAAATTGAACGGCTCCAAAAATGGTGGAAGGTTTTAAGCATAAAATTTATCAGGAAAGATTTAATGAACTCAGTCTGTATAGTCTGGAGGACAGAAGGGAAAGTGGGGGGACAGGATCGAAACATTTAAATATGTTAAAGGGTTAAATAAGGTCCAGGAGGGAAGTGTTTTTAATAGGAAAGTGAACACAAGAACAAGGGGACACAATCTGAGGTTAGTTGGGAGAAAGATCAGAAGCAACGTGAGAAAATATTATTTGACTGAAAGAGTAGTAGATCCTTGGAACAAACTTCCAGCAGACGTGGTTGGTAAATCCACAGTCACTGAATATTAAACATGCCTGGGATAAACATATATCCATCCTAAGATAAAATACAGGAAATAGTATAAGGGCAGACTAGATGTACCATGAGGTCTTTTTCTGCTGTCAATCTTCTATGTTTCTATGTTTTAGAGTGATGGTGGTGGGGGACAATGGCGATTTTGCAGTAACCTTCCCCTGGAGTGGGGAGGGAATTGAGATTTTGCAATATCCTTCCACTGCCATGCCTACCTATTATTATTATTATTATTATTATTATTATTATTATTAATTAGATTTGTATGCCGCCCCTCTCCATAGACTCGGGGCATACCAAGCTATGTCCACCAAGTCAAGCCACATTTATCAAGCCACGCCCATAGAACCAGTAGTAAAAACATTTGAATCCCACCACTAATATAAATAAATCCTCAGTGATTCAGAAATAGGTATAGTTTAATTATTCTTTTTTCCTATTTGTCACACAGCTTCAAAATCTTTCTGATGAGAGCCACGCATAATTGCCACCTGTGTGTTATTAAAAATACAAACAATATATGTTTTTTGCTTGTAAGCTCCAGGATTTGTAATTTTTAATGAATCCGTGAAAGGTGCAAATAAAACTCCATCGGATAATTGTTCTAAAAAATGGCAGTTCGGTACCATGCCAACCTCTATATCACTGACAGCTCCTCAGCTGTGTTTGCCTGCAGATTGAACTTTGAAGTAGCCAAACACAATTTAGCTTGTTATGTAAACCTAATAATTGCCATTCCTATACTTTTCTAAATGTTATGCAAACAAAGGAAATTGGGATGTGTAAACAGGGGTTAAAATAACCATGGAGGAGCCCACTGTGGAAATTCTAGACTGATTAAATTGTAGTGTGAAGGCAAATATTAAATGGTAGTGTCTTTAATTCAGCATTAGAAGGTATAGGTTGCTTGAAGATTTTTTTTTTTAAATCTTCCTAATGCTAAATAATTTTCTGTGCCAATTGCAATAAATGAAGTTGGTTTTAGTCTTGCACTCTTACACCAGCAAATGGGATGTTATCTGAAAAGCAAACTCTAAGTACATTTGCTGTTTGTTTATTTATTTTATTTATTGGATTTGTATGCCGCCCCTCTCCACAGACTTGGGGCGGCTAACAACAGCAATAAAACAGCACATAATAATAATCCAATACTAAAACAGTTAAAAACCCATTATTATAAAGCCAAACATACATACAGACATGCATAAAATTGTAAAGGCCTAGGGGGAAAGAGTATCTCAATTCCCCGATGCCTGGCGGCAGAGGTGGGTTTTAAGCAGCTTACGAAAGGCAAGGAGGGTGGAGGCAATTCTAATCTCTGGGGGGAGTTGGTTCCAGAGGGTCGGGGCTGCCACAGAGAAGGCTCTTCCCCTGGGTCCTGTCAAGCAACATTGTTTGGTTAACAGGACCCGGAGAAGACCCACTCTGTGGGACCTAACTGGTCGCTGGGATTCATGCAGCAGAAGGCAGTCCTGAGATAATCTGGTCCAGTGCCATGAACGGCTTTATAGGTCATAACCAACACTTTGAATTATGACCGGAAACTGATCGGCAACCAGTGCAGACTGCGGAGTGTTGGTGTAACATGGGCATATTTGGGAAAGCCCATGATTGCTCTCGCAGCTGCATTCTGCACGATCTGAAGTTTCCGAACACTTTTCAAAGGTAGCCCCATGTAGAGAGCATTACAGTAGTCGAGCCTCGAGGTGATGAAGGCATGAGTGACTGTGAGCAGTGACTCCCGGTCCAAATAGGGTCAGAACTGGTGCACCAGGCAAACCTGGGCAAACGCCTTGTTCTAGATCTCTTCACATACCTTCTTTTTTCCTTTGTCTCCATTTTGGCTTCATAAGGCCCTTTAACATATAATACTCCGCAGGCAATTTGTAGTATTATTTAATTATTGTTGTATTGGACTTATATGCCGCCCCTCTACGCACACTCGGGACAACTCAAAACAAGAATACTAACAATATAACTGTAATAAATCTAATATTTTAAAAAAAACATCTAAAAAATCCATAATTAAAACCATATAACACAAGCATACCTTACATAAACTATATAAGCCTGGGGGAGGTGTCCCATAATATAATTCCTACGTTATATATAATATAATTCCTATATTTACTGACCCCTCACATCCTGGACACAAACTGTTTCGACTCCTACCCTCAAAACGTCACTACAGAGCCCTGCACACCAAAACAACTAGACACAAGAACAGTTTTCCCCCGAACGCCATCACTCTGCTAAACAAATAATTCTCTCAACACTGTCAGACTTTCTACTAAATCTGCACTTCTATTTCTACTAGTTTTTCTCATCATTCCCATCATCCTTTTCCTCCCACTTAGGACTGTATGACTGTAACTTGTTGCTTTTATCCTAAGATTTTTATTAATATTGATTGTTTCTTCATTGCTTATTTGACCCCTATGACAATCATTAAGTGTTCACCCATTTTGAGGCTGTCAGAAATCACTACCCCTAAATCGTTCTCTTTTGAAGTTTTTGCTAACACAGAACTGCCAATGCAATACTCAGATTGAGGATTCCTTTTGCCCAAGTGCATTATTTTACATTTGGAAACATTAAACTGCAGTTTCCATTGCTTTGACCACTTATCTAGTAAAGCTAAATCATTTGCCATATTACAGATGCCTCCAGGAATATCAACCCTATTGCACACTTTAGAGTCATCGGCAAATAGGCAAACCTTCCCTACCAAACCTTCCCCTATGTCACTCACAAACATATTAAAAATAATAGGACCCAGAACAGACCCTTGTGGCACACCGCTTGTAACCTGTCTCTGCTCAGAATACTCGCCATTAACAACAACCCTCTGATGTCTACGCTACAGCCAACTGCAAATCCATTGAACTATCCAGGTATTAAGTCCAATCTTCACTAATTTATCTATCAGCTCTTTACGTGGAACCATATCAAAGGCTTTGCTGAAGTCCAGGTAGGCAATATCCACGGCATCACCACCATCATCATAGGTGAAAATAATGAAAGTTGAAATTTTATTGGGACTTTTGTTTTTCTTGTAATTGCTCCCTGCTTTAAAGAGAGAAAGAGAAATAGGTCATGGAAATTATACTAACAAGGTATAGAATCTTTCAGTTGAGAAGGGAAATATTAGTTTTGTAAGAAGGAATCAAATAGGCATGTAGCCAACTTGTTTTCAAAATGTTTCCCCAAAGCACTTATTGGATTTTTTTTTTACATTCACCAGTACTCCTTAAGCTACTTAACAAGTCCAGAAATGCACACTCCGTATTTGCTTACATTACATACTATTTCTATATATTGATTTTTTTTAAAAAAAACCCCTTGTTGTGCTGCAGAAATAGGCAAACAGAAGCAATAAGACCAAGTAGGATAGTTAGTTTCTATTTTGAGAAACAATCAAGATTTTCTGACAGAGGAATCAAAATGGCAAAGTTCCAGATGATTATTTTCAGCACTGCTATAAATACCTGGCTCAAAACAAAATAACAACAACCAAAAAATCAGCCATCCTTCCTTGTGAGAGAGATTGTAAAGCAGAAAATTACGGGATGGGGGAATAAATCAATGAAACAAATGGCAAATTATTTTTTTTTAAAAGGAAAGAAAAATCTTGCATCTCTGCATTAAAGGATAAAAAAGGTGTAATAAAACGTAGTAATGATGAATTGCAAAAAATAATGAAAGAGTTTTATGAAAAATTATATAAAAAAGAACAAGACCTCACCTACAAAAAGATATGGACAAAATTGAACGGCTCCAAAGACGGGCTACAAGAATGGTGGAAGGTCTTAAGCATAAAGCATATCAGGAAAGACTTAATGAACTCAATCTGTAGAGTCTGGAGGACAGAAGGGAAAGGGGGGACATGATCGAAACATTTAAATATGTTAAAGGGTTAAATAGGGTTCAGGAGGGAAGTGTTTTTAACAGGAAAGTGAACACAAGAACAAGGGGACACAATCTGAAGTTAGTTGGGGGAAAGATCAAAAGCAACGTGAGAAAATATTATTTCACTGAAAGAGTAATAGATCCTTGGAACAAACTTCCAGCAGACGTGGTAGATAAATCCACAGTAAGTGAATTTAAACATGCCTGGGATAAACATATATCCATTGTAAGATAAAATACAGGAAATAGTATGAGATCTTTTTCTGCCGTCAGTCTTCTATGTTTCTATGTTTCTAAGTTATTCTGCAAAATATAGAGGCTAAGGAGAAACTAATGGAAGAAGACAAGCAAATATTAAATGGGAAAATAACAAATGATGAAATTATTAGAGTTATTAATGGGTTGAAACCTGGTAAAGCTCCGGGCCCAGATGGATTTACAGGGGAATATTATAAGACTTATGTGATTCAATTATTACCGTATTTGGAGAAATTATTTAATAACATCCTTCAAACCTTTAATATTCCACAGTCATGGAAGACATCGGAGATTATTACTATCCCAAAACCAGATCGGGATTTGTTAGATCCGGGATCCTATCGCCCCATCAGCTTATTAAATCAGGATTATAAAATATTTATGAAAATTATAGCAAATAGGATAGAGGGTATCTTACCAAAAATAATTGGTGAAGA
Source organism: Erythrolamprus reginae (assembly GCF_031021105.1). Classification (NCBI taxonomy): domain Eukaryota; kingdom Metazoa; phylum Chordata; class Lepidosauria; order Squamata; family Dipsadidae; genus Erythrolamprus; species Erythrolamprus reginae. The sequence goes on from NW_027248506.1 coordinate 1,223,843, forward strand.
CCAATATGGATTTGTTAAAGGAAGGAAAATTTATGAACCAATTAGAAATGTTGTTAATGTGCTACACCATGCAGCCATCCTTCCTTGTGTAGCAGTGGGGAAATACTGTATATTTCTCTAAGATGCTGCAAGGTTTTTTTAATCTTTTTTCTTTCCCTACAGCAAACTAGCATACCTACCTACAATTTTGAATTCTTCATTCTATTTCTTGCATACTTGACTTTGTGCCTGAATGTTCAAACATCTGGCAACTCCAAATCTCAACCAACAAATGCTCGGTCCTACACATTGGCAAAAAGAATCAGAACACCAATTACAAGCTGAATAAACAAGAGCTTGCAGATAACCCTCACTCCATAAAAGACCTTGGAATACTCATATCAAATGACCTAAGTGCCAAATCCCACTGCAACAACATCGGCAAAAAAGAGTTGTTTACCTAATCCTACGTAGCTTCTGCTCTGGTAATCTCACACTACTAACCAGAGCATACAAAACTTTTGCCAGACCAATCCTTGAATACAGCTCATCTGTCTGGAACACACACAGCATTTCAGACATAAACACTCTAGAAAATGTCCAGAGATTCTGTACTAGAAGAGTCCTCAACTCCTCCACTCGCAACAGAATACCCTACACAACTAGACTTACAATCCTAGGTTTAGAAAGATCAGAACTATGTCGCCTTAAAAACGACCAAAGCATAGCCCATAAAATTATCTGCTACAACATCCCTCCTGTCTGTCTGTCTGTCTGTCTGTCTGTCTGTCTATCATCTATCTATCTATCTATCTATCTATCTATCTATCTATCTATCTATCTATCTATCATCTATCTATCTATCTATCTATTTATCATCTATCTATCTATCTATCTATCTATCTATCTATCTATCTATCTATCATCTATCTATCTATCTATCTATCTATCTATCTATCTATCTATCTATCTATCTATCATCTATCTATCTATCATCTATCTATCTATCTATCTATCTATCTATCTATCTATCTATCTATCTATCTATCTATCTATCTATCTATCTATCTATCTATCTATCATCTATCTACCGTGTTTCCCCGAAAATAAGACACTGTCTTATATTAATTTTTGCTCCAAAAGTTGTGCTACGTCTTATTTTCGGGGGGTGCCTTATATTTCTCAAATAAGACAAATTCACAGGCAGAAAAGCTGACACCCCCAAAGAAAGTGTAGCGTACGGTACACTGATTACAGTACGGTACCTGTCAGTATGGCACCCACACACACAAACGACGGCACTTATATAGCACAACAGTATACTCCCGCTATTGCAGCTTCCGGCCACAAGAGGAGCTACAGTCTATGTACTGTAGTGGAGACTGTAATGGCGGTGAGACAGCAGCAGACTGTGTCTGCTATACTGTACGGTACAAAGCGATGGAAGGGGCCAGCAGGGGATGCCACATTATTACGGTACTGCTATGAACAGCTTTGAATGGTACCGTATGTTTTTCCACCGTACCGTATGTAAACTTGGCTACGCCTTATTTTTTGGGGGTGCCTTATATTAGCAAATTCTGCAAAACCTCTGACATGCCTTACTTTTGGGGTATGTCTTATTTTCGGGGAAACAGGGTATCTATCTATCTATCTATCTATCTATCTATCTATCTATCTATCTATCTATATATCATCTACCTACCTACCTATCCACCCACCTACCCATCTACCCATCTACTTTCCTATCTATCTATCTATCTATCTATCTATCTATCTATCTATCTATCTATCTATCTATCTATCTATCTATTTTTCTTTCTCTATCCACCTTTTCTATCCCATGCATGATTTTATACATTTTGATCAAGTCACCCCAAGGCTGAAGAGACAAGGCGTTGCAACCTAGTCCCCATAAGGGAGGGGCTCCATTTCCTTGATCCAGAGTCACACACAGCCCCGAAAATTCATACTCCTCATTTCTGTCTTGTTTTCTCTTGGTCTCCTGGCCATCCATAGTTCTTCGATATCATTTTGCTCCCCAATTCCATTTTAAAACCACGTACAGAATATCAGCGACCAGTCTAGCAAAATGTTGACATTCCTAAAACAATTTCAGCCCAGAAATACATCCCATGGTCCAAAATCACGTGCCAGTTTCTGAAAGGAAGTTAAATCCATGTTCATGTCTTTTTTTTAATGCCACATTCACCGAGCGCAGCCCAAATGGGACTAGGTTTTCTACTTTATGTCTGCAGTATTTAACTGTATTACAGACATAGGAAGATTTTGTAAAAGAGAACAAAAACAGAAACCTTGAGTATTGAGAGAGTTTATTTTCTTTTTATTGTTCCTTTCAGAAGAAGAAAAAAGATAACTCTGATGGTCTGTGTCGGATGCAGTTAAGCTGCATGTCCTATAAACTTCATTTATGTTTTTCTTATCGATTGCCTTTTTCTTGAGTAATTTGTATTTTTAATGGCTCAGGGTAGATTTTCCTTTTTTAAAAAAATAAATAAAAAAATTCAACCGCCAAGCTCCAGTTCATTTTGAGAGGTCTGTTTCTTTGTTTCTTTCTCTTTCTTTCACAGTGATTAATTCTTGAAGGAAGCAGCTGTGAATGGTAAATTGGCAATACAGGGTGACTCTGGGGTTATGGTACTTGGAGAGATTTTCGAAGAGGGAAATAACAGGTGTCTTGTGTCATCCCAGGTTTAGAAAAATTTCCAGGGCCAGGAAAGGTGCCTTCCCCCCTCTTCTCCCCTGCCTTTTTCTGTGTTCTAAAACAACAATTGTTGTTCTGTTGCTAGCTTCAAATTAGCTTGGATTTCAAATAGATAGGTACATTAATTTGTCTTTTAGAATATCATTCAAGAGATGGAATGCAGGAGGGAATTTGGTTTAGTTCATTTATACAGTGGTACCTCTACTTATGAACTCAATTCATTCCGTGACCAGGTTCTTAAGTAGAAAAGTGTGTAAAAAGAAGCAATTTTCCCCATAGAATCAATGTAAAAGCAAATAATACTTGCAATTGGGGAAACCACAGGGAGGGTGGAGGCCCTGTTTCCTCCCAGGAGATTCCTAGAGAGGCCCCACAGAGGCTTCTCCCCGCCTTTTCCGGCCCTGTTTCCTCCCAGGAGATTCCTAGAGAGGCCCCATGGAGGCTTCTCCCCTGCCTTTTCCAATTACAGTTTCGGAGGCTCAGGTTTGTAAGTGGAAAATGGTTCTTGAGAAGAGGTGAACACCTGGTTCTTATCTAGAAAAGTTCATAAGTAGAGGCGTTCTTAAGTACCACTGTAGATAGGTACATTAATTTGTCTTTTAGAATATCATTCAAAGAGATTGGAATGCATGAGGTTATTTTGTTTGGTTAGTTCATTTATATCTATGTTTTCATCGGTTAATGGAATCCAGGTGCCTCACAGTGAGCATCTATCTCTTTGTCCCTACCTACCTACCTACCTGCCTACCCTCTATGATAAGAATCAAACACTGCAGGCTACATCTGCTGATTGTCGGCTTCCAGCAGTTTGGCATGTCGACTCAGGGGTCGGCTGCTGCCTGGACCGGGGGGACGGACGACGCAGTGGGGTAGCGAAAATGGAGCTCCACTCCAGAGCCCCCAATTTGCACTGAAAGATGTTGAAAGAAAATGCATAAGCCACGGCCACAATGTGGTAGTAAAAAAATTTGGTAGCCCTTCACTGCGTCTACCATATACAGTGTTCTCTCGATTTTCGCGGGTTCGAACTTCGCGAAAAGTCTATACCACGTTTTTTTTCAAAAATATTAATTAAAAAATACTTTGCGGGTTTTTTCCCTATACCATGTTTTTTCCCACCCGATGACATCATATGTCATCGCCAAACTTTTGTCTGCCTTTAATAATTTTTTTTTAATAAACTTTAATAAATAAACATGGTGAGTAATAATCTGAATGGTTGCTAAGGGAATGGGAAATTGCAATTCAGGGGTTTAAAGTGTTAAGGGAAGGCTTGTGACACTGTTCATAGCCAAAAATAGTGTATTTACTTCCGCATTTCTACTTCGCGGAAATTCGACTTTCGCGGGCGGTCTCGGAACGCATCCCTGCGAAAAGTGAGGGAACACTCACTGTACATATGATTTTCAATTATCTTCCTTTCTGTAGGAATTTGGATTCCAAGTAGAACTCAGGCCACTTGCAGTATAGATTAGGAGGGAAGAAGTATAGGCTTCTAGCTCTATAGACAACAAAGCAAATATTTAGTGCATGCATGAATTAACAACCCTGCAATCTTTTACTTGAATCTGTTTCAAGCTGTTGTTCTGACATTATTTATAGAATTGTCGAATATACAGTCAGTTCTTTTTGATGGTTTGCATTCATTTCAGCATTTTGGATTAATTAATACTTTTTTGGGGGGGGAAATAAAGGCACACAGAAACAAAAATTAAGGGTTTTCAGGCTTTTGAAAAGAATAAATTATTCATGTATGAGTTTCAACTCTTAAAAACATTGAGTTTATTTCTTAACGGGCCATAAAGTGGAAACTTACCACAAACAACGTTTAAAAAGTAATGTATTATCTTTTCACTATTTGATGTGATAATGGAATAGGATGCTACATATGTTCGCATTTTTTCCTTCATTAATTGATAAGATAAATTATAGATGTTAGAGATTCTCAGCAATTGGATATAACTTTGAATAGTTCCTTTTTCATAGGAGGTGTGGAACTATTCTATTATTTTACATCTACTTTTCTATCTTACAATCTTAAATACTCCACCATATAGCCAAATGGCATTATACCATTTCCTAGTGCTTTATACAGCCTTCTCTAAGTATTGTTCTAAACTATAATTAGTCCTTCTTTTTTGTATTAGGAAGACTTCTATGCTTAGTGGATCAATGGTAGCTCCTTTACATGTTAAATGTTGTTTGTCTTGTTTTGTGTTATATTTTAAAAAATCAATAAAATATTTTTTTTTTAAAAAGAAGATGCAAAAAGATTCTTTCTAATATGTGCATGTGTGTTCATGAATATATATATATATATATATATATATATATATATATATATATATATATATGTAGATTGTTCTGAGTTCGGGTTTTGCCCTGTGTAATGTTTTGCATGTCTATGCGACGTTTCGGTGAAATCACATTCACCATCTTCAGGCTGGAGTTCCAATCTTTGCTTTGTTGTATATATATATTCTTTTTGATGCTGATTAAGAACTAATTGTGCATAATTACTGTGGGGCTAAAGCAAGAAGACCATTTATATTTAAGTGGAATGCAACCTGACAGCATAGTTTGAAATGATCTGCTACATAGACAGCTATTAGGAATTTATTGAGAGAAAAAGTAGAAGCCAAATTTACCCAAAGAAAAAAGTATATATATATATATAGAGAAGTAATTCTCGTGTATCAGTCTCTCATGCATGCTGAAATATTCTTGTTTGTCTCCTAACTAACACTTTGCCTCTCCACCTCTTTCTCCTGTCTGCATTATCTTATTTGTATTCTTATCTTTTTTTTTCTTTCGCTCTTTAATTTTGGAATTTATTGCCCCAAGTTATTTGTCTATGAATCCGAATCAGTTTCTCTTTCTCAAAGTGCTGGAAGGGTCAGTGAGTTTTACAGCTTTTCCTTATTAATTGAGATGTTGCCCTCAGATTTAAATAGGTAAGTAATGGGCCGAGTAGAGAACTTTGCTTTCAAGTTCTTCAGGAGTCACTGTGATGTAACAGATTTATGGATCATTGTGAGCTGAAAGTACTGAACGATTCAGAAAATGTTAGGAAAGTTAATAGGCCTTTGTTTGAGCAGTGCTTCGTCTTTTTAGTTCATTTTCTTTTAAAAAAAATAAAGCTTCTGCTCTGGCAATCTCACACTACTTACCACAGCTTACAAAACTTTTGCCAGACCCATCCTCGAATACAGCTCATCTGTTTGGAACCCATATCGCATCTCAGACATTAACACCCTTGAAAATGTCCAGAGATACTTCACCAGAAGAGCCCTTCACTCCTCCACTCGAAACAGAATACCCTACGAGACTAGACTTTCAATCCTGGGCCTAGAAAGCTTAGATGCCTTAAACAAGATCTAAGTATTGCCCACAAGATCATATGCTGCAACGTCCTGCCTGTCAAAGACTACTTCAGCTTCAACCACAACAACACAAGAGCACACAACAGATTTAAACTTAATATTAACCATTCCAAACTTGACTATAAAAAATACGACTTCAGTAACCGAGTTGTCGAAGAGTGGAACTCATTACTGGACTCCATAGTGTCATCCCCAAACCCCCAACACTTTACCCTTAGATTATCCATGGTTGACCTATCCAGATCCAGAGGTCAGTAAGGGGCGAGTACAAATGCACCAGAGTGCCTTCCGTCCCCTGTCCTATTGCTCTCCTATATCTCCTATACCTTTCTTCTATTCCTATATCTCTTCTTCTATTCTTTCATTGATATGTTCTATTCCTATATCTTCTTTTCTATTATTTCTTAGATATATTTTACTATGAGTATCTCCTCTATAACCTTCATCATGTATTTTACTATGTGTGTGTATACATATACTAAAACTCTCATTGTGTATTAGACTAAATGAATGAATGAATGAATGAATGTTCTATTACTATACCTTCTTTTCTATTATTTCTTAGATATATTTTACTATGAGTATCTCCTCTATAACCTTTATCATGTATTTTACTATGTGTATATAGATATATACCCACTAAAGCCCTCATTGTGTATTGGACAAAAAAATAAATAAAAATAAAACATTAGCATTGCTTGCGTTTAACGTATGGATGTTATTCTTCGACAGGAACCTTTCTCTGAAGTTATCCAAGGAAGTGGATCGAGGAGAAACCCGATGTCCTCGCGTGAACCAGCTGGCCAACAGCCCGTCTATAGAATGGCCTTTCACGGCCATGGAGGAAGGTGGCGGTCTAGAATCGCTGCCTTTTCGGCTGATGATGCAAGATTGCACAGCGGTCAAAACGATGCTGTTGAAAATGAAGAGGGTTCTGCAAGAGGTAAGATTTTAAAGGATGAAAATATTATCTTTTTTTGATGGTGTGATTGACTGCTAAAGAACGATCAGGTCATATATATATACAGTGATACCTTGTCTTACGAACTTAATTGGTTCCGGATTTCTGTTGCCAGCGAAGCGCCCATTTTTGCGATGCTGGGATTCCCCTGCTGGGATTCCCCTGCAGCATCGCAAAAACACGGAAGTCCGGAGGTGGGGTTTCCCATGGAGGGGAGCCTCAGGGGAATCCCAGCAGCGCAATAATAATAATAATAATAATAATAATAATAATAATAATAATAATAATTTGTTAGATTTGTATGCCGCCCCTCTCCGAAGACTCGGGGCGGCTGTTTGCCATCCAGTTACAAATCACGTTATTTGTTGATATGAAATTCAGTCCACTGCTATTCCTTTTCCGACAGAACTGTTATGAATAATTGCTGAAGAATCGTTATACGCGAGGGAAGAACAATTCTTTCGATCCTGCTTATTCTCTTCTTTAACTATTAAAAACAAAGCTGAAGATAATCTCATCCTTATTCAATTTTCTTTCAAACCAATTCCTGATGAAAACTGTTATTCAAGGAATTCCCAAATTGAGTTGGAAAGATGAGTCTGATTAACATGATTGGACTAAACATATGTAAACAGTCACTATAGTACTGGCTACAAAAGCACCATTGTGGAAATACTCATCTCTCCATATTTGTGCATTTATTTGCAAACATTTCCCCTGGAAATAAATCCAAAGAGCAAATGTTCTAGTTCAGACATTTTGGCATTTCTTGTTTTGCTGTTTAGGCTAATTATTCCAATAACTTTGGCAGTGGAGCTGAGAAAGCCCCTTTTTTTTCTGAGTCATTTGCACTTCAAATAATCTGCATATAAAAGATTATTCTCTCTCACACAACCAAGGAGTAAAGGGAACATGCATCTTTGGACCCGTTCAATTTTGTCAATATCTTTTTTGGAGACCTCACCTACAAAAAGATATGGACAAAATTGAACGGGTCCAAAGACGGGCTACAAGAATGGTGGAAGGTCTTAAGCATAAAACGTATCAGGAAAGACTTAATGAACTCAATCTGTATAGTCTGGAGGACAGAAGGAAAAGGGGGGACATGATCGAAACATTTAAATATGTTCAAGGGTTAAATAAGGTCCAGGAGGGAAGTGTTTTTAATAGGAAAGTGAACACAAGAACAAGGGGACACAATCTGAGGTTGTGTGGGGGAAAGATCAGTAGCAACGTGAGAAAATATTATTTTACTGAAAGAGTAGTAGATCCTTGGAACAAACTTCCAGCAGACGTGGTTGGTAAATCCACAGTAACTAAATTTAAACCTGCCTGGGATAAACATAGCTCCATCCTAAGATAAAATACAGGAAATAGTATAAGGGCAGACTAGATGGACCAGGAGGTCTTTTTCTGCCGTCAGTCTTCTATGTTTCTATGTTTCTATTCCTTTCCTAATCTGAATAATTTTGGACTAAATGAGGTGGTGTTTAAAGACCCCAGAGATAAAATGTCTGTCATAGCGAAGAAGGCAAAGTTAATGATAACAAGGTTACTGGGTGAGAAATTGGATTGCATTGAACCTGTGCCTTGTGTGTACCAGAAAATCCCTTTGACATTTAAAAAGGGATTTTTTTTCTGCTTTTCTGTTGATATTATTATTATTAGTGTCACTTAAAAATGTTAAAACAAAACAAACAAAACAAAAAACCCTTAACTGGACATCGACACTAATTGTCTAAAAGCCCTACATGGCATTGGACCAGAATACCTCCGGAACCGCCAGAATTGGCCTTCTCTGGGTCATGTCGACCAAACAATGTCATTTGGTGGGCCCCAGGGGAAGAGCCTTCTCTGTGGCGGCCCTGGCCCTCTGGAATCAACTCCCCCCAGAGATTAGAAGGGCCCCCACCCTCCTTGTCTTTCGCAAGTGACTTAAGACCCACCTATATCGCCAGGCATGGGGGAACTAAGACATCTCCCCCCGGCTTATTATATTTCATGTTTGATGTGTATGTGCTGTATGGTTTTTAATTGTTGAGGGTTTTATATATTTTATTATTAGATTTGTTCCATTGTTATACTGTTTTTATTACTGTGGTGAGCCGCCCCGAGTCTTCGGGGAGAGGCGGCATACAAATCTAATAAATTGAATTGAATTGTTGCACATCGATTGGAGAACTGTATAGCAAAAATAAGCTCTCTTTAATTTCACACTATGACAGTGTCCGGTGAATTTTGAATCAACCACTTCATTCGTGGTCGATTGCCAAGCGAAGGTGTTTGCACCTAGCATTCATGTTTGAAAGAAAGTCCCAGCTCTCTTTGTCTTTCCCTCACTGCCTCCTTCTTCTATCCTAGCAACATTTTTTTAAAAAAAAATTCCAAATCTGTAGCAAGATAACTTACCTGCAAACAAAGATACACTCAAATTCTACTGCCAGTACTTACAAATGATACAGTAAGGTGACTACCAGTTCTCTTATCTCCACCGTGCAGGATGGAGATAGCTAAAATAAATATCGGGCTATGAATCACTTTCATCCTGAGATTCTTTCTCCTGGGAGAATCGGTTTTGCTCTTTTCCTTTGGAGCAGCAGTATTTTTTATTTTTTATTTTTTGCAGGAGAGAGAGAGAAGGCAGAGGCTCTGCCTTTTAAATATATAACTCACAGTAAATTCGCAATAATGAATCTCTAACCATTGTCCTCCTAAATAGGATTATTCCGCTTTCTTTTAACCCGCTGGGATTCTTCTGGCATATTAATTTGCTTTTTTAAAAATTTTATAGTATTCATCATCTTGAAATATACATTTGTGTGCAAAATATATATTAAATCAACACTTGCGACTTAAGAGTTTAAATATACAAAGAGCTATATTTCCAAAGTAGGCGAGGCCACCTTTCAACATGAGGAATGAAAGGCTAAAAAAAGAATGGAATGAAAATTAAAGTAAAATATAAGCAAATCCATCTTTATGGCCTCTGGAGGCCAGAAATGGCTCATTTCCAGATTTCCAATAGGACCGGTAGCAGGGGTGGGCAGCAGGCAGGACGGGGTGGAACGCAGTTCCACCGGTGAAAATGAAGCTCTGTGCCCAGCCCCAGCTGACAATCTCCCCTCCCATCATCCTCTTCCTCGGAAAGTGGCAGAGAGACCAGCACCGGCAGGAGTTGCTCCCCCCTCTTTTCTCAACAGCTGACCGGCACCCGTTCGCCTAGCTGCCCAACCTGAGGCGGGGTGGGGGGGGCGACCCAGGAAGGAGAGCGCGGGAAACACGAAGCAAATCGTCACCCCAGAGAGCGACACCGGTGAGGTTGTAAGTTTAGGACTTAACAGTTCACTTGAACGATGATGATTGTTCAAGCCACTCCCATCTGCTCACATGGCTGGCAAGCCACTCCTACCCGGTCACATGACCATCAAGCCACACCCACAAATAAGCCACACCCACAGTGTGGCTGTAAAATTTTTGGCTGCCCATTACTGACCGGTAGGCCTCGTTTTTTTTGTACTCCACAGGCTCCAGAAGATTTCTTGGAGCCAGGGGAGGTAGAAAACGGCCACCCCTGTTCCCCTGGAGGCCCTCCGGAGGCTGAAAATGGCCTCTCAGAGCCTTTGCGTGAGCCCTCTACTTACCTGGCATCCAAATAATAATAATAATAATAATAGTAATAATATTAAATAACTTAAAACCCACCTCTGCCGCCAGGCATGGGGGAATTGAGATCCTCTTTCCCCCTAGGCCTTTACAATTCTATGCATGGTATGTCTGTATGTATGTTTGGTTTTTATATTAATGGATTTTTAATCATTTCTAATATCAAATTACTATTGTACACTGTTTTATTGTCGCTGTTAGCCGCCCCGAGTCTCCGGAGAGGGGCGGCATACAAATCAAATAAATAAATAAATAAATAAATAAATAAATAAATAAATAAATAAATAAATAAATAAATAAATAAATACATAAATAAATACATAAATAAATAAATAATAATTTATGAGATTTGTATGCCGCCCTTCTCCGGAGACTCGAGGCGGCATGCAAATGTGTGTTAAATTTCTTGTACAAATTGTTTATTTGCCTTTTTTCTCTGTTTGTAACTTACCTGTAAAAGGTTTTCCCCTCCTGTTGAGAGAGATCCATCTTTCCCTCTTCATCTGCCATCCTGACATTTTGGGGAAATGATCAAAGTAACAAATGTTTGCATGTGGCTTACTCTGGATATTTAAGCCCTTCCACACTTCTAAAGTGAGATGGTGTTGGTTAAATGAGGGATCATCTAGGTTATGCCTGTTGAAATTAGTTATTTTAGGAAATTTAGCATGTTGTTGAAATGTAGTCTTAGTTCTGTGGACTATGGACCATCAACAATATGGAACTTTAAAAAGTTTGCACTATTGCAAAACGGGTGTGTTATCCAGGCACTCGTACACTATTTTTTGTACCCCTGGCCATGTACCAGAAGACATTTTTCTTCTATGGTTACTATGCTTTTAAAAACTTTTGTTCATCCACTTATTTTACAAAGAATCTGCTTATGGCACAACTTGCCTCAAATCCATTCCAAGTTGTATACAGTGATACCTCGTCTTACGAACTTAATTGGTTCCGGGACAAGGTTTGTAAGGTGAAAAGTTTGTAAGACGAAACAATGTTTCCCATAGGAATCAATGGAAAAGCGATTAATGCGTGCAAGCCCAAAACTCACCCCTTTTGCCAGCCGAAGCGCCCATTTTTGCGCTGCTGGGATTCCCATGAGGCTCCCCTCCATGGGAAACCTCACCTCCAGACTTCCGTGTTTTTGCGATGCTGCGATTTCGCTGAGGCTCCCCTCGCTGGGAAACCCCACCTCTGGACTTCCGTTGCCAGCAAAGCATCTGTTTTTGTGCTACTGGGATTCCCCTGCAGCATCGCAAAAACACGGAAGTCCGGAGGTGGTGTTTCCCATGGAGGGGAGACTCAGGGGAATCCCAGCAGCGCAAAAACGGGCACTTTGCTGGCAACAGAAGTCCGGAGGCGGGGCATCCCAGTGGCGGCGGCTTGGGTTTGTAAGGTGAAAATGGTTTGGAAGAAGAGGCAAAAACATCTTAAACACCGGGTTTGTATCTCGAAAAGTTTGTATGACGAGGGGTTTGTAAGACGAGGTATCACTGTATTTGTTTTCCAATAAAAATATAATTAACTCAAAAACACCCGAGGTTCGCCATCACTGGCTTAGAAGATGTTATTTTGGACACTGTAATCTTCTATATCTCATCTGATCTTTATTAACATCTAACATACAGTCTCAGATTTATGCAGGCAGTAATAAATGTCAGCAGTTCTTAGGTACAACTTGAAAATCTATCTCTGTGGGGTGTTTGCTGTAACTGTATCAAAGTGTTCTAAACAATTATACTCTGAAATGATAAGGCAACCCATTATAATGCAAATTGGTCTGCCGGGTTTTTTCTTTTTTCTTTTGGTGACAAATTGCTCTGTGTTCTTGTAAGAAAAGGATTTGCACATTATCTCCTATTAAATTAGCCTTTCTAATTTAAACTAAATATGATTACATTTCAGTTTGTGTTTCAAATAATTATTTCTGAAAGGAGACGCACTTCTTTCAAGTAGGACATGATTTCAAAAGTTGGTGTTTTCTTTATAACAGGGTTTAAACACATGCATTAGATTTTTTTAAAAAATCAGGAGTAGAGGGTTGGAATAGAAGACCTTCAAGATCCCTTATAACTCTGTTATTCTGCTAAAATTAAGAGTGAAAAATTCATATTGACAGGAAAACAAGGAAATGGTTAATATTCCCTTGCCTAGCACCACGTGCCTTTTGCAAATTGAAATGTGGTTAGTAGCTTATTAAAAGCTAGTGTAATATTTTAAATCTAACATTCTGAAATCTAAAATCTAACTCTCTATATAGAGCGCTGGTGAGACCACATTTGGAATACTGTATTTAGTTCTGGAGACCTCACCTACAAAAAGATATTGATAAAATTGAATGGGTCCAAAGACGGGCTACAAGAATGGTGGAAGGTCTTAAGCATAAAACGTATCAGGAAAGACTTCATGAACTCAATCTGTATAGTCTGGAAGACAGAAGGAAAAGGGGGGACATGATCGAAACATTTAAATATGTTAAAGGGTTAAATAGGGTTCAGGAGGGAAGTGTTTTTAATAGGAAAGTGAACACAAGAACAAGGGGACACAATCTGAGGTTAGTTGGGGGAAAGATCAAGAGCAACATGAGAAAATATTATTTGACTGAAAGAGTAGTAGATCCTTGGAACAAACTTCCAGCAGACGTGGTAGATAAATCCACAGGAACTGAATTTAAACATGCCTGGGATAAACAAATATCCATCCTAAGATAAAATACAGGAAGTAGTATAAGGGCAGACTAGATGGACCATGAGGTCTTTTTCTGCTGTCAGTCTTCTATGTTTCTAACACAGTCACACTTCAAGTCCATAAAATCCTGTTCATAGCTGGCTGTAGAATTCTGGGAGTTGAAGTTCACAAGTCTTAAAGGTGCCAAGTTTGAATTCTTCTGCCATAGATTGTTGTGTGATAACCTGGACAGGAAGAGAAGAAATAAATAAATGAATAAATGAAGGAAGGAAGGAAGGAAAGAAAGAAAGAGGGAAAGAAAGAAAGAAGGAGGGAGAGGTAGTGGGAGAGAGAGAGAGAAGGAGAAAGAAGGAAGGAAGAAAGAAAGAAAGAAAGAAAGAAAGAGACAGACAGACAGACAGATAGACAGAGATATAGAGAAACATCCTGATGGTTTTCCATCATTGGTTAGGTAGCTACTACAATACAGTGTTTGACAAGCATGTCTAGTATTCACTATTCGATCTTTGCTATAAATCCAACATTTCCAGTTCTCTTGTGCTACTGTATAGCACATTATGAAGCCAGCAGGCGGTGCATTTCATGCTTATATTACAGTACATTATTATGTTTAATTAATACAGTGGTTTTTTTTCCCTTTCCCAGCTGTAAAATACAATAGTCAGAATGTCAGCAATTTCTTTTGCAAGGGGCAATTGTTATTATAGGCAGCAGGCGTTGTCTTTTGTTCTTTAAATTTGCAGCAGAAACACCAAATGTATATTTTAAAAGTGTGGAAGGCTTTTGTGAAGCTTGAAAACTCCTTATGTTTCTATAAATTAGTTTAATTTTAGTTATGGTGCAATTGCCCTTCCTTCTTATCATCTTCATAAACTCTTCTTTAGATAGCAAAGCTTACTGGGACAATACAGATAGAATAATAGGTTGATAAGAGTTCCTAGTCACCATGACAACCCTGGGCTTGACCAACTCACAGGGGACCTGATGCCTATGACCTATGTTGAGTTTTTAGGAGGGTTATTTTGTCTCAGAGCAGACACTACATGATTAGAAAGTGGAAGGCATCAAGTTCTGGTTCTTATTTTATTTATTTTATTTATTTATTTTGCCCAATACACAATGAGGGTTTTAGTGGGTATATAATTATATACACATAGTAAAATACATGATGAAGGTTATAGAGGAGATACTCATAGTAAAATATATCTAAGAAATAATGGAAAAGAAGGTATAGTAATAGAACATATCAATGAAGGAATAGAAGAGGAGATATAGGAATAGAATAAAGGTATAAGAGATATAGGAGAGTTGAGGGAGTTTGAGGTGCGATTGATGAAATTGGGGGATGAGCCATTGCTGTTAACAAAGACAGAGCCAAAGAAAGAGTTGAGGAGGTTGGCTTTGGATGAATCATCATGGTATTCTTTGTTGTTGGGTCCTTTGAGAGGTGGGATGGGTCTAGAGTCTTTGAGTTTATTGTTGACAAAGTTGTAGAAAGCTCTATTAGATTTGGTGCATAGGAGGTTTTCCTCTTGTTTGCTGTAGTAGTTAAGGCATTCTGCTTTTATTTGATTGCAAATGCTTTTATATCGGCTTTTGAAGTTGGAAACTTGTCTTTTTTGTTTTTCCTCCAGAGAGATTTTTTTCTTGTTTGTAATTTTCTTATTGAGATGGGGAGGTTATTTTTTTTGTTTATGGTACATGTTAGAGGTACATGAAGTCTGATGATAATTTTCATTTCGAGTAGGAATGTGTTGTAGAGGTCATCAGTAGTGTAGCATTCAGAAAATAGAGTTTTTTAGTTTAATGTTGAGAGGTGGGCTTCAATGAGTTCTTAGTTCGCTTTTTTGAAATTGAATTTTGGTGTTGTATTATTTTGGTGGATCATAGTGTGGCTTAAGTTGAACCAGTCATACCGATTTCTTCAGAGAAGGAAAAGGACTTGTTAGGTTTGTGGTGTGAGGTGCCTACAGGGTTCAGAGAGTGTTGGGGAATTTTCTGAAGATCTGATGGTCAGTTGGGTCGAGATTGTAGTTGCCCATTGAAATAATGAGGACGTGAGTTACAGTGGTACCTCGTCTTACGAACGGTAAATAGAAGGTAAATAGAACCCACCTCTGGTCTGATGTCCAAGAGCAGAACCATGCGTACTGTGTCTGAGGTCCTCCATGATCCTAGTTCACTTACTTTAATTGGTGTTGCACTGGTAAATGGAATGGCATTTGCAACTTTTTAGTTATTTACAGTCCTTGTCTAACTTTTATGTTTCTAGACCAGTGTTTCCCAATTTTGGCAACTTGAAGATATTTGCAAGTTGATATTTCAACTCCCAGAATTCCCCAGCCAGCCACAAGTGCCTCCTTATAAGGGGCCGGAAAGGACCCCCTCCCCAAGGAGGCGTTGACAATCTCCTGGACCCAGCTCCGTGTCACCTCTCGGCTGGCCGAAACCAACCAAGAGGGACACGGATCCAGTAGACAGGTGGCGGAGCTCACAGCTCCAATGGCCTTGTCCACTTCATCAGGTGCCACCAAGTCAAACTCCTCCCAGACAGATGGACAAAGACGTTTAGCCCTTGTGGGCAATACTTAGATCATGTTTAAGGCAGCGTAGTTCTAAGCTTTCTAGGCCCAGGATTGTAAGTCTAGTTTCATATGGTATTCAGTTACGGGTGGAGGAGTGAAGGGCTCTTCTGGTGAAGTATCTCTGGATATTTTTTAGGATATTAATGTCTGAGATGCGGTATCGGTTCCAAACAGATGAGCTGTATTTATTTATTTATTTATTTATTTATTTATTGATTGATTGATTGATAGAGTTGAAAGGGACCATGAAGGCCATTGAGTTCAACCCCCTGCCCAAGCAGGAACCCTATAGCACACCAGTCAAGTGGCAGTTCAATCTTCTCTTAAAAATGTCCAGAGTGTTGGAGTACACAACGTTCGCTGGTAGGTTGTTCCATTGGTTGATCCCTCTGACCGTCAGGAAGTTCCTCCTTATCTCCATGTTGAATCTCTCCTTGGTCAGCTTCCAGCCGTTGTTCCTCGTCCGGCCCTCTGGTGCCCTGGAGAATAAAGTGATCCCCTCCTCTCTGTGACATCCCCTCGTATACTTGTCGACTGCTATCATGTCCGCTCTGGCCCTCCTTTTCTCTAGGCTATCCATGCCCAGTTCTCTCAGTCTCTCTTCGTAAGTCTTGGTTTCCAATCCCTTAATCATCTTGGTTGCTCTTTTTTTTTGTATTCGAGGATGGGTCTAGGATTTCCCCCGCAAATATAGAAACATAGAAACATAGAAACATAGAAGTCTGACGGCAGAAAAAGACCTCCTGGTCCATCTAGTCTGCCCTTATAGTATTTTCTGTATTTTATCTTAGGATGGATATATGTTTATCCCAGGCATGTTTAAATTCAGTTACTGTGGATTTATCTACCACGTCTGCTGGAAGTTTGTTCCAAGGATCTACTACTCTTTCAGTAAAATAATATTTTCTCATGTTGCTTTTGATCTTTCCCCCAACTAACTTCAGATTGTGTCCCCTTGTTCTTGTGTTCACTTCCTTGTACAATATTCCTTGTAACCTTACTTTCCGGATAACCCTGATAATTTAAATAATAAAAGCCATTACATTAATCGTTACATAGATATTTTGTGATGCCTCAATGAGTTTAAAACATTTCATTGTATGCTTGTGTTTCCAAATACAGTGATCCCTCGATCATCGTGAGGGTTCCGTTCCAGGACCCCTCGCGATGATCGATTTTTCGCGAAGTAGCGGTGCGGAAGTAAAAACACCATCTTTATGCTAGTGTAGGACTCTACCTTATATTGGGGAAAAAAAACCCTGCTTTGTGTAATCTGAGTAAGGTAGATTTTGCCTTGAGCGACACTTTTAATCAAAAGAGCTTTTGATGCTGAAATTTTAATTGACAACAGCCGATGAAAGGAGTCTGAAATTCATTCTATAACAAGTACAGTGGTGACTCTACCTACGAACGCCTCTACTTACGAACTTTTCTTCATAATAATTGGGTGTTCAAGATTTTTTTGCCTCTTCTCAAGAACCATTTTCCACTTACAAACCCGAGCCTCTGAAACTGTAACTGGAAAAGGCAGTGGAGCCTCCGTGGGGCCTCTCTAGGAATCTCCTGGGAGGAAACAGGGCTGGAAAAGGTAGAGGGAAGCCTCTGTGGGGCCTCTCTAGGAATCTCCTGGGAGGAAACAGGGCTGGAAAAGGTAGAGGGAAGCCTCTGTGGGGTCTCTCTAGGAATCTCCTGGGAGGAAACAGGGCCAGAAAAGGCAGGGAGAAACCTGTGGGGCCTCTCTAGGAATCTCCTGGGAGGAAACAGGGCCAGAAAAGGCAGGGAGAAACCTGTGGGGCCTCTCTAGGAATCTCCTGGGAGGAAACAGGGCCAGAAAAGGCAGGGAGAAACCTGTGGGGCCTCTCTAGGAATCTCCTGGGAGTAAACGGGGATGGAAAAGGTGGGGAGAAGCTTCCATGGGGCCTCTCTAGGAATCTCCTGGGAGGAAACAGGGTTGGAAAAGATGGGGAGAAGCCTCCATGGGGCCTCTCTAGGAATCTCCTGGGAGGAAACAGGGCCAGAAAAGGCAGGGAGAAACCTGTGGGGCCTCTCTAGGAATCTCCTGGGAGGAAACAGAGCCGGAAAAGGCAGGGAGAAGCCTCCGTGGCACCTCTCTAGGAATCTCCTGGGAGGAAACAGGGCCAGAAAAGGCAGGGAGAAGCCTCCGTGGGGCCTTTCTCGGAATCGTTGTTTCCTGCCCTGATTCCAGTGCCTCCCTCAGCTTGTCCTCTCTTCTCCACCCAATACCAGGAATGGTAGTTGGGGCTCAGGACCCCAAACAGTGCCCCAACTTGGGTAGCTGAATGATAAGAAAGATAAGAGTTTCAAGTTAATGTCAGTGCTCCAATTAGCATACGAGAAATCAGAGTCCAAATCCTGGCTTTCTTCCAAGTTCCAATTTATTGACAGATCCATGTTGGTTACGAACTGTGGTCATCCGGATACTTTATAGGTTATGACACTGGACCAAAATATCTCCGGGACCGTCTTCTGCCGCACAAATCCCAGCGACCAGTTAGGTCCCACAGAGTTGGCCTTCTCCAGGTCCCGTCAACCAAACAATGTCGTTTGGCGGGACCCAGGGGAAGAGCCTTCTCTGTGGCGGCCCCGACCCTTTGGAACCAACTCCCCCCCAGATATCAGAGTTGCCCCCACCCTCCTAGCCTTTCGTAAGCTCCTTAAAACCCACCTCTGTCGTCAGGCATGGGGGAATTGACATGTTCCCTCCCCCTAGGCTTATAAAATTTATGCATGGTACGCTAGTGTGTATGATTGGTTTTAATTTGTGGTGTTTTTTAAACTAATTTAAATATTGGATTTGTCTTACATTGTATTGCTATTGCTGTGAGCCGCCCCGAGTCTGCGGAGAGGGGCGGCATACAAATCTGATTAATAAATAAATAAATAATAAACTTTTCCTACAGTTCTCCACCCAGGTAAAGGTTCACCCCTCGTCCCCACACCCGTAGGTTCATCGCATAGACCACTCTGGTTCTCTCAAGGTCCGTGATCCTCCCCTGTTCTTCCAGATGGTGCTGAGCAAAGGATGACCTTGAATCTCTGGAAAGAATTTGTTGTGGGCTAGCATTTTTCCCTGTTGTCGCAACTACCCCTCTCCCAATTCCCACAGTGCTATTCTACCTATGGCAGCCCAAAGTCTCTAACTCAAAATGATGGCTTTGGCATGACATTGATCTCTATCATGATACATATGCAGAGATCTAGTTCAGTATTTTATTTATTTATTTATTTTTATTTATTTATTTTGTCCAATACATAATATACATTGAAGAGAAAGATATGTAATAATATAAGTAAAGGAAAGAATACAAGAAAAGATATAAAAGTATAGGTGAACATATTTGAAAGGAAGAAAAGATAAATGAGATAAGGAGAGACAATTGGACAGGGGACGGAAGGCACACTGGTGCACATATGCACGCCCCTTACTGATCTCTAAGGAGGTCAATCGTGGATAGTCTAAGGGAAAAATGTTGGGGGTTAGGGGTGGACACTACTGAGTCCGGTTATGAGTTCCACGCTTCGACAACTCGTTTGCTGAAGTCATATTTTTTACAGTCAAGTTTGGAGCGGGTAATATTAAGTTTGAATCTGTTGCGTGCTCTTGTGTTGTTGCGATTGAAACTGAAGTAGTCATTGACAGGTAGAACGTTGCAGCATATGATCTTGTGGGCAATACTTAGATCGTGTTTTAGGCGTCGTAGTTCTAAGCTTTCTAGACCTAGGATTGATAGTCTGCTTTTGTAGGGTATTCTGTTTTGAGTGGAGGAGTGAAGGGCTCTTCTGGTGAAATATCTTTGGACGTTTTCAAGGGTGTTGATGTCCGAGATGTGGTATGGGTTCCAGACAAATGAACTGTATTCAAGGATGGGTCTGGCAAAAGTTTTGTAGGCTCTTGTGAGTAGTGTGAAATTGCCTGAGCAGAAGCTGCGTAGGATCAGGTTAACAACTCTAGAAGCCTTTTTGGCAATATTGTTGCAGTGGGCTTTGGCACTTAGGTCATTCAATATTAGTACAGTGATCCCTCGAGTTTCGCGATCTCGATGTTCGCTAAACGCTATATCGCGAGTTTTCAACCCGGAAGTAAACTCCACCATCTGCGCATGCGTGCCCTTCCACGCATGCGTGGATGGTGGAGTTTCCCCGCCGGGCAGAGGCTTCCCTGGGTCTTCCCCCACTTGCCCCGGTAAGACAGCGGCGGTGCGAGCAACGGGGCGGGCGGGCGGCCCGCGCGCAGGAAACCCCTGCTCCGCTTCCCAGCTGAGAAGCGGAGCTAGGGTGTCCCCAAGCGCGCGTGCGCTTCGGGACACCCCCGGCTCCGCTTCTCAGCTGGGAAGCGGAGCTGGCAATGGCGGACGCCGCGCGCGAGCGCGGGGATACCCCAGCTCTGCTTCCCAGCTGAGAAGCGGAGCTAGGGTGTCCCCAAGCGCGCGCGCGCTTCGGGACACCCCCGGCTCCGCTTCTCAGCTGGGAAGCGGAGCTGGCAATGGCGGACGCCGCGCGTGAGCGCGGGGATACCCCAGCTCTGCTTCCCAGCTGAGAAGCGGAGCTAGGGTGTCCCCAAGCGCGCGCGCGCTTCGGGACACCCCCGGCTCCGCTTCTCAGCTGGGAAGCGGAGCTGGCAATGGCGGGCGAAGGGCGGGCGGCGGTGGAAGTAAAAACACCATCTGCGCATGCGCAGATGGTGTTTTTACTTCCGCACCGCTACTTCGCGAAAAATCGATCATCGCGAGGTGTCCTGGAACGGAACCCTCGCGATGATCGAGGGATCACTGTATTCCAAGGTCTTTTACTGAGTTTATGCAACATTTCTGAGTCTGAAGAGAAGTTGAGACTTGTATTCCTGACTGTCAATCCATTGATGGCTTACCTGTCTCTTTCCCATCTGACAAGTTCTTTTGTCATTTCTGAAAACTGTCCAATGTCAAATACAGACATAAACCTATCAGGGCATTGAAAGGATTTTCTCTTTGTAACACCAAATAAGTGACTGGATTTCCACCAATACAACCCAGTGTTCTTCTTAATTTTTACACAATATTGAATTAATGTTTTCAGGGACACAGACATATTTATTGTTATTAATAACATCCTTCCTGTGCAAAGCCAGTGGGTGACTATTAAAAAGGAACTGCTGTACAGTATTTCCTTTTTTTTGTTTCCGTCGTATTCCATATTTTCTAATTTAATTTAATTACTTTTCTGAATTTAAAAACACAACATTGTAGACTACAAAGTAGGAACAATATTTTTTGCTTTAAATTACAGGTGCAGTCAACTCAGAAAACCAGTATTCATTCTTCCCTGTCCCTTTCTTTCTTTTATTGTTTATTAAAAAAACCTGATGACAAATAACAATGTATTAATGCATAGTAACAAAAGAAAATAGAATAGAATAGAATTTTATTGGCCAAGTGTGATTGGACACACAAGGAATTTGTCTTGGTGCATGTGCTCTCAGCGTACATAAAAGAAAAAGAGACAGTTGTCAAGAATCATGTGGTACAACACTTAATTATTTGTCATAGGGGTCAAATAAGCAACGAAGAAACCATCAATATTAATAAAAATCTTAGGATACAAGCAACAAGTTACAATCACACAGTCCTAAGTGGGAGGAAAAGGATGATAGGAATGATGAGAAAAACTAGTAGAAATAGAAGTGCAGATTTAGTAAAAAGTCTGACAGTGTTGAGGGAATTATTTGTTTAGCAGAGTGATGGCGTTCAGGAAAAAACTGTTCTTGTGTCTAGTTGTCTTGGTGTGCAGTGCTCTGTAGCGATGTTTTGAGGGCAGGACTTGAAAGAGCTTGTGTCCAGGATGCGAGGGGTCAGTCAATATTATATTGAAATAATAATAATAATAATAATAATAATAATAATAATAATTTATTAGATTTGTATGCCACCCCTCTCCGAAGACTCAGGGCGGTTTTCAATATAAGAAGATTAAATAAAAACAATATACTTTGGGAAGAGAAGACAGAAAGACAGACAGACAGACAGACAGACAGACTATATACCTGGTAGAATTTTCAAGAGGGCAAATCAAAGTCATTTGTTTGAAAGGGGAACATTAAGGTTTAAAGCTTAAAGACATTTTTGCTTTAGATGACTGTTTTTTTTTCTTTACAATTAGTACTATTTAAAGCAAGGGCTTTAAAGCACTATTTAGAGCAATAGATGTACAACATTATCTCTCCCCAGAGAGCTTCCAATCTACATTTCAGCTTAATTGTTGCAATTTTTGCTTTAGAAGGGGCTGGTGTTTTTTATGGTGTGATCTAGAATGGAAGGTGAAGGTTTCCTTACTGTAATTGAAATGCCTTTTAAATGGTTGGCCTCTTTGCTTTGGCCAAGATGAAAGCATTTGCAAGGTCAGCTATCAAATGATGGTGTCATAGGGGAAACATTAGCTCACTGTGAGTTTGATACATTGACAAATAAATAAAGAGATCCTAAGCCAGCATTTGTACTTCTAGTAGGGATGAAAACAACTTTTTCCCCCCTGGTTCAGTGTTTAATGTCCAATTTTTAAAATGTCTCTCCCATTGTGCTAAAATTGATATGGGCTGATGGATATATTGCTTTTAATCTACTGTAAATCCCACTGTAAATAATACGTTGTGTAATTTTTTTAAGCAAAGCACCAACACCACTACAGTTCAACTCTGATGTATCTGTCTGTCTGTCTGTCTGTCTGTCTGTCTGTCTATCTATCTATCTATCTATCTGCATTTCATAAAATAAGCATTTTTAAACTGTTTTCTCTGAAAGTTGCAGTCAGTTTTCCCTGATGTATTTTAAGAATAAAAAAAACCTGCATTAGAAAATTCAGAGAAGTGCAGAATCGGATAATGATTGCGTTCTTGTTGAGATATGAATTTGGGAACTGTGAATTGGGCTTTTTCATATTAAAATGCAGGCCAGACATATTTTACCACTTTCTCCCAATACTACAAAGCAAGGTATCTCATCCTTCCAACAATATACAGTAATCCCTCGCTACTTCGCGGTTCATCTTTTGCGGATTCGCTACTTCACGGGTTTTTTCAAAGGGAGCTTAAATCCATTAAAAATTTCAAATCCATTAAAAATTCACAAAATTCTTCTACAGTACTACTGTACTCTATTAAAGAAACTGGTAGGATATCACATATAGTTCCAGCTGAGAAACCTTGTAGAATGACTGTTTAATGCAAAGGTGGGTTTTAAAAATCCAAATACAGTAATACCTCATCTTACGAACCTAATTGGTTCCTGGGGGAGGTTTGTAAGATGAAAAGTTCGTAAGACGAAGCATTGTTTCCCATAGGAAACAATGTAAGATCAATTAATCCGTGCAACGAAACCCCCCCCCTGCAAAAAAACGCCGCCGCCCGGCTGTCACCTTTTGAAACAGCCGGGGGGCTTCTCAGCGTCCTCCTGAACCCAAACGCCAAACCCGAACTTCCGGGTTTGGCATTCGGGAGGCCGCCGAGAAGCCCCGCCGCCCGGCTGTCACCTTTTAAAACAGCCGGGAGGCTTCTCGGTGGCCTCCCGAACGCCAAACCCGGAAGTTCGGGTTTGGCGTTCGGGTTCAAGAGGACGCTGAGAAGCCCCCCGGCTGTTTCAAAAAGTGACAGCCAGGCGGTGGGGCTTCTCGGCAGCGGTGGCGGGTTCGTAAGAAGGAAAAAGTTCGTAAGAAGAGGCAAAAAATTTCTGAACCCCGGGTTCGTATCTCGGGTTGTTCGTAAGACGAAGGGTTCGTATCATGAGGTACCACTGTACTCATTAAATACATAAAAAACGATCTTTCCTCTACTTCACGGAAATTCGTTTTTCATGGGTGGTCTTGGAACGCCTCCCCCGCGAAAAACTATTTCACTCTGAAGCCCATTTTCTATTGCTTTACTGGTTTTAATTTACAATTCTTTGGTGTACTGAGGTTGCTTAATTCCCATTCATCTCCTGATTTATTATCACAAAGCATCCCAACTACCGTGGGTCGCCCTAAGAGAATTGTTCCTACACTTGGAGCATCTGGCTTAAACTTGGAGAGCGAAGGACCCTTGGAAATATCTGCTTGCATCTTTAATAATGTAGCAAAGCCAATCTGTTTTGTGAATTGGAAGACTACTTGCCAATACAAGCAAAACGAGGTTGATAATGACCGAGCTGGATAACATTAACACTTAATGGCAGGATTTTATGGCTCTTCCTAGGCTTTTAACGACATTTATTTATCTTGGTTGAACTCTCCCTTATGGTGGGCATAGTTTTGTTTACCTCTTGTTGTGAAGCAAAAAGGAAAAAGAAAAAAAAAGGGAAGTGAAGGACTCAATCAAGTGTCTGGCATAATTTGTAGACACCTCAATAAATACCCAAACTTATTACAGTGGTGCCTCTACTTATGAACTTAATTCGTTCCGTGACCAGGTTCTTAAGTAGAAAAGTTTGTAAGAAGAAGCAATTTTTCCGATAGGAATCAATGTAAAAGCAAATGATGCGTGCGATTGGGGAAACCACAGGGAGGGTGGAGGCTCTGTTTCCTCCCAGGAGATGAGAGAATAGCAGAAAAAGATACAGGTATAGAAGAGAAGATATAGGAGATATAGGAGAGACAATAGGACAGGGGACAGTAGGCACTCTGGTGCACTTATGTACGCCCCTTATTGACCTCTTAGGAAGTTGGTGTGGTCAACCGTGGACAGTCTAAGGGTAAAGTGTTGGGGGTTAGGGGATGATACTACAGAGTCCAGTAATGAGTTCCACGCTTCGACAACTCAATTACTAAAGTCGTATTTTTTGCAGTCAAGTTTGGAGCGGTTAATATTAAGCTTGTATCTGTTGTGGGCTCTTGGGTTGTTGTGGTTGAAGCTGAAGTAGTCTTTGA
Source organism: Erythrolamprus reginae (assembly GCF_031021105.1). Lineage (NCBI taxonomy): Eukaryota > Metazoa > Chordata > Lepidosauria > Squamata > Dipsadidae > Erythrolamprus > Erythrolamprus reginae. The sequence goes on from NW_027248506.1 coordinate 1,248,722, forward strand.
CAGGCAGGACATTGCAGCATATGATCTTGTGGGCAATACTTAGATCATGTTTGAGGCATCTTTGTTCTAAACTTTCTAGGCCCAGGATTGAAAGTCTAGTCTCGTAGGGTCTTCTGTTACGGGTAGAGGAGTGAAAGGCTCTTCTGGTGAAGTATCTCTGGACATTTTTGAGGGTATTAAAGTCAGAAATGCAGAATGGGTTCCAAACAGATGAGGTTGGTCTATATTCGAGGACGGGTCTGGCAAAAGTTTTATAAGCTGTGGTAAGTAGTGTGAGATTGCCAGATCAGAAGCTACGTAGGATTAGATTAACAACTCTTAACGCCTTCTTGGCGATGTTGTTGCAATGGGCTTTGACACTTAATTCTTTGACCGAGTGGGTATTATCTGTGATAATTTGTTTATCTAATTTATCTTCTAATTCTTCAATTAAAGAAATGCAAGGTCAGTTTTTCTTCTGTGTTTTGCCACCACCAGGACAAAGCGAAGATGTAAAATTACACCCTGTTAATTCTTGATGATCTGATAAAAGACAATGAGGAAAAACAATGCAGTGGAAATGTTATCACCATCCTATGGTGATGAAAGTTTGACCTTGCATAAATTTCCTCGCAGAATATTATAGAAATAGAGATGAATTTTAAAACTTGGGTTAATGTCATCCTGTATCTGTTCCACGAGGGAACTGAACTAAGGGGTCAAGGGTATAATTCCCAGTCAAATAGCAATAAAAAAGATAATTGTAAGTCATCATTTAAGGGAAAGCTAGATGCAAATGAAATATACTCAGAAACCAAACATTCTAGGAATCTTTTTTGAGCTTGTTTGAGTGATCAGCACTAGCTCCAAAAATCCACATTTTTGCAAGAAAAGTGGATAACAGAAGCCACAAAGACGGTCCAGGCCAAAAAATAAATATCTAAAATTGGCAAATATTCCCCACTTGCTACGTTCCAGCTTGGCAAGCCCATGAATGCTGGTCTTAAAATGGTTCCTGGATAACAACAGACCAATTAGTAATATCCCCCAAAGGAACCTTTCCAAATAACGTTAACAATGCCAGTTTATTAAGTTGGAGAGTCACTCTAGGTAACCAAGTAGCTTAAGGACTGGAAACTAAAACAAAAAACCAACCCCCCCCCCCCACCACAGCAAAATGGTATCTGTTGGCTCAAAATAGGCAGTCAAACCAACAGTCCAATTTAAAAAGTGGATGTTTGCAAATATCTTATTTATGCAAAGAAAGAGGGACCAAACCAACCAGCTGTAGTTAAGAGCTATATAAGATTTTTTGGGGATTAGGTTCAGGTACAGAAACAATTATATAGTGGTACCTCCACTTAAGAACGCCTCTACTTAAGAACTTTTCTAGATAAGAACTGGGTGTTCAAGATTTTTTTGCCTCTACTTAAGAACCATTTTCTACTTAAGAACCTGAGCCTGGAAAAATTTCCCAGGAAATTTGAGAGCGGCACGAAGGCCCGGCCAGTTTCCTACCATTCCCCCTTTAATCCTGGCAATCTGGGCTGCCAGAAGAGCCTTTTGATGGCGCTTAAGGAGGTTTTGGCAGTCCAGAGCGAACAAAGCATTTTCCTTTCTCCTCTGCCAGTGCCCAGAGAAAAGAAACGCTCCCTTCGCTCTGGGCAGCCGAGGAGTCACCACAATGAAGGAAAGGCCCCAGCTACAAAGCAAGCGAGCGAGAGGAGAGGGCAGCCCTTCAGCATGGGAAGGAAGAGGAAGCAGGTAGCAGCAGCAGCAGCCAGTGTATGGGAGGCAGTGTATGGGAGGTAGCCTCGCACCGGTTGTATGGGAGGCGCATGCTCCTCGCCACCTCAGAGTCCCTCTTTTTTTTTAAGTCTTAAAGTTTTGGATTTTTTTGATTCCCCTCACCTCACCTTCTTCCTTCGGCAGCGACTGTCCTCCTCCTCTTCTTCCTCCTCCTCCTCCCACCCAAATTCCAAGTTTTTATTTCTTTCCTAACGGGTTTGCACATATTACCGGGTCTAGAAAGCTTAGAACTACGATGCCTAAAACACGATCTAAGTACTGCCCACAAGATCCTGCCTGTCAATGACTACTTCAGCTTCAACCGCAACAACACAAGAGCACGCAACAGATTCAAACTTAATGTTAATCGCTCCAAACTTGACTGTAAAAAATATGACTTTAATAATCGAGTTGTCGAAGCGTGGAACTCATTACCGGACTCAGTAGTGTCAACCCCTAACCCCCAACATTTTTCCCTTAGACTATCCACGATTGACCTCTTCAGGTTCCTAAGAGGTCAGTAAGGTGCTTACATAAGCGCACTAGTGTGCCTTTTGTCCCCTGTCCAATTGTCTCTCCTTTATCTCATATATCTTTTCTTCCTTTCATATATCTTCTCTACTTTTATATCTTTTCTTCCATCCTTTTCTTTATATACATTACTACAGATCTATTCTCTTCTATATGTATTGTGTATTGGACAAATAAATAAACAAAAATAAATAAACAAATAATTTGCTTTTACATTGATTCCTATGGGAAAATTGCTTCTACTTAAGAACGTTTCTACTTAAGAACCTGGTCACGGCGGAACGAATTAAGTTCTTAAGTAGAGGTACCACTGTACTTCATAATTGGTTCCCCTACATTTAGGTCTTTGTAGGTCATAACCAACATTTTGAATTGCATCCAGAAACCAATTGGCAGCCATTGCAGACCGTGGCCGAACCAGGTCCATGACCACTCGGACAGTTGCGTTCTGCACAATTTGCAGTTTCCGAACACTCTTCAAAGGTAGCCCCCTGTAGACAGCATTACAGTAGTCGAGCCTCGAGGTGATAAAGGCATGAGTGACTGTGAGTAAAGACTCCTTGTCCAGATAGAGCCGCAAACTTTTGCCAGTTTGGTGATTTAATTGCATCGGTATTATCTTTGATTTATTCTCTTTGTTGTATTCCCTACTGGTCTCACTTGACACTTTTAGTTATGTGGAATAACTTTATTAATTTGCCTCGTACATTAGTAACTGGACAAGCCATAATTACGACTTATAGTTTAAATATAAACTGTTGTCCCTGGGCAGTTTGCTTTTCTGCTGAAAACCACTGTTCATCTGCCATCTCGCCGTCGAAATTACGGTGTTTTTCTATGTTTTTTTTTTATTAGTGGCACTGTTTATTTAATGAACACATCTCCTTGTATGTCACGAGTCAGTGGTCCATGGTGATAAGGAAGTCTTTCCATAATTATCAAGATAATTTTAGCCATGGAGATGATTATATTGGCTTTTGCAGTGTCTCACAAGGGGTAACCATAGAGATTCACATCTTTGTAGGACTCCCGAGCTGGGGGTTTAAAAAGATTTGTTTTACTTAAGTCAGATATCAGTGAGCAATGAAGCAGATCAACTTCATAGAACATTCTGTTAGTTGGGAGAGCTTTTGGCAATAACTCCAGGCATATCTTTGCAGCGTATGCTGCCTTCCTCTCTGAAATTAGAATTTTATTTGTTTGTTTGTTTATTTGTTTGTTTATTTGTTTGTTTATTTGTTTATTTGTTTATGTGTTTGTTTATTAATTTGTTTATGTGTTTGTTTATTAATTTGTTTATGTGTTTGTTTGTTTATTTGTTTGTTTGTTTGTTTGTTTATTTATTTATTGATTGATTGATTGATTGATTGTTAGAGTTGAAAGGGACCATGACGACCATCGAGTTCAACCCCCTGCCCAAGCAGGAACCCTATAGTACACCAGTCAAGTGGCAGTTCAATCTTCTCTTAAAAATGTCCAGAGTGTTGGAGTTCGCAACGTCCACTGGTCGGTTGTTCCACTGGTTGATCGCTCTGACCGTCAGGAAGTTCCTCCTTATCTCCATGTTGAATCTCTCCTTGGTCAGCTTCCAGCCGTTGTTCCTCATCCGGCCCTCTGGTGCCCTGAAGAATAAAGTGATCCCCTCCTCTCTGTGACATCCCCTCGTATACTTGTAGACTGCTATCATGTCCGCTCTGGCCCTCCTTTTCTCTAGGCTATCCATGCCCAGTTCCCTTAGTCTTTCTTCTTTGCTACTACAGGCCAGCAAAGGTATGGCTGCAACTCAACCACAACAGAGGTAGAAACTTTTACTTAACATTTAGACAAAATAAAGGAAATGGTCCAAAATTTCTCTTTCATCTCTCCTTCTCCTATTGCTTTTTGAGAATCCTTCTCTAGTGTTGGGCGAACCAAACCCGCACAATTCGGGTCCTTACCGAATTTTGTGGTGTTCGGCATGCCGGACCCGAACCCGAATTTTTTAAAAAAATTCACGCTCCGGTTCGGCATTCTAGTGCCGCCCCCGGAATCCAGGAAGTGATCACCTTGGCGTGCTTAGCAACCTGCTGGTATACGTGACGTCAAAGCTCCGCCCCCAGAATCTCTTCATGGGAGGGATTCCCCAGCTTCTTTTGTGCGTCTCCCTCACATCCTCCCGCCCGGCCGACAGCTCCCCGGTGTTCACCTTCCGCCACCAGTGCCCGGCTCCTCCTCCTCTTCTCAGCAGATGACAGCTGGGTGGTGGCTCTTCGCGGTGCTCAGCACGAACCGGAGCACAATTTTTTAAAAAATTTCGGGTTCGGGTTCGGCATGCCGAACACCGCAAAATTCAGTACGGACCCAAATTGTATGATTTCGGTTCACCCAACACTAGTTATCATACTCAAAACAAATTATGAAATTTGGAAGTCTTTACTATATCACAGTTTTAGGATTAAATTATGCAGGAAAAGAACCAATAGCTTTGTTCTAAATCAGTGTTTCTCAACCTTGGCAACTTGAAGATATTTGGACTTCAACTCCCAGAATTTGCTGGCTGGGGAATTCTGGGAGTTGAAGTCCAGATATCTTCATGTTGCCAAGGTTGAGAAACACTGTTCTAAATATACTCATTTTTTGCACTGTAACTATGAAGTCTTTGCAGTGACATTTTTTCCTCGATGTGTAGTACAAATATTTAGTCTGCCATATGTCCAATGTGGGAGGACAAATGAATATTTATTTTGGGTGCTGGCTATAAAACTGGAGAAATAAACAGGAAAAAACCAGAAATATATCATTCCAGCACTGTCAATAAATTCAATAGCTCATCCAAATGTTTATCTCTTCCTAAGCTAATAAAAGAATCATTTTATGGCCCTTACTTGCTGTTATCAACACATAGCAATATTTAATTTTAGTATACCATTCATTACTGATAAAAAATATAGTTCACATGAAACTTATCTCTTTTTCACAAGTAACATTTTAAAAGTCATAACTGGGAGTTGGGCAGCATATATATGCAATAACATATTATAAATAAACAGTGAGTTCAAGTAGCATTGGGGGAAACATAAAATGATAATTCATGATTCATGTTTCTTTGGTTTAGATATTTTTGGTGTTTCGTGGCAGTAATACTGCACTCTATGATTCCCATTGAATTTATTATTTCTAAAATTGTGGCCACTTCAGTGCTTTACTGCCATAGTTGGCTGAAGTCATGTCATCGTTTCAGATGTTCCCTGCCAGCATCCTGCAAGGAAAGTCAGTAGTGAAGCCTGTTTGAAATCATTCTAGTTTAAAGGGTCCAAAGAGATTGGGAAAGGGGGACACCAGTGAGTGGGGCTGGGTGGGTGGGGGCTAGAAAAAGTTTAGCCAAAAAAAAATATCTCTCTCTTGCTTTCTTTTTCTCTCTCTCTCTCTTTATTTTATTCATTTGTGCAATACACAAATACATAGGAAGAAAATAGACATGTGATAATATAAAAGAGGGTGAAAGTGAACTTAGAGGAGAGGATATATGAAAGGAAGAGAATATATATGATAGGTGAAAGAAAGGAAAGACAATTGGACAGGGGACGAAAGGCACACCAGTGCACTTATGTACGCCCCTTACTGGCCTCTTAGGAACCTGGAGACGTCAATCGTGGAGAGTCTAAGGGAGAAATGTTGGGGGTTAGGGGTTGACACAATTGAGTCCGGTAATGAGTTCCACGCTTCGATAACTTGATTGTTGAAGTCATATTTTTTACAGTCAAGTTTGGAGCAGTTTGTATTAAGTTTGAATCTGTTGCGTGCTCTTGTGTTGTTGCGGTTGAAGCTGAAGTAGTCATTGACCGGTAGGACATTGCAGCATATGATCTTGTGGGCAATACTCAGATCGTGTTTTAGGCGCCATAGTTCTAGGCTTTCTAGGCCCAGGATTGTTAGTCTATTTTCGTAGGGTCTTCTGTTTCGAGTAGAGGAGTGAAGGGCTCTTCTGGTGAAGTATCTCTGGACATTTCAAGGGTGTTGATGTCTGAGATGTGGTATGGGTTCCAGACAGATGAGCAGTAGTCTAGGATGGGTCTGGCAAAGGTTTTGTAGGCTCTTGCTCTCGCTCTCTCTTTTTCTCCCTTTCTCTTTCTCTCTCCCTCCCTCCCTTTCTTTCTCTCTCTGTCACTTGTTGTTTCAACAAAAGTATTTTTAGTTCACAGCTTGAATCTCTAATTTTCAATACTGGCTTTAATATATCACCTTCACAAGACATAAAAAGGAGCCTGAATAACTACAGTTTCAAAAGCTCTTCGAAACAAAGAAGATTTGTAGAATTTGTTACACCTTGCTGAACAATCTTCTGTAAAGTTTGACTGATCCGCTCACATATTTAGAAAGTTAGATAGAATAATAAATCATATATAATCAGGCTTAAAGTAACGTAAAAATGATTTTAGCTTTTCAAGGTTTCAAGAAACTTTCAAAATATCCCAAGATGTAATGATGCATATTTTGAATGGGTTTATTTTTTCATGGTTTTAATATGGTTTTTAGGTTGTTTTAATTTTTGAGTGGAAGCTACCCATTCAACAAGTTTTTTTTTACTATAACTTAATAAATAGGATAGTCAATCAGTTTTAATTTTGAAACAAGACCTATATGTTCATTGCTGAGGCTTTAAATATTAAAGCCATGTGTGTAGTAATTTATTAGTTGTACTAATTTATTAGAGGTACCACAAATGTACTATAATGCTTTTTTGAAAGAGGCAGGCAGTGTTCGCCTTCCTCCGCCGCCACCAGCGCCCGACTCCTCCTCCCCTTCTCAGCAGATGACAGCCGAGCGGTGGTGCTTCGGGTTCGGGTTCTGCATGCCGAACACCGCCAAATTCGGTACGGACCCGAATTGTGCGACTACGGTTCACCCAACACTAGTTATCATACTCAAAACCTATTTTGAAATTTGGAAGTCTTTACTATATCCATCTGCCTGTCCATTACCCTGGGGGGAGAATCACTGTCCCCCTCAGAGAAGGTTCGCAACTTGGGCGTCCTCCTCGATCCACAGCTCACATTAGAGAAACATCTTTCAACTGTGGCGAGGAAGGCGTTCGCCCAGGTTCGCCTTGTGCACCAGTTTCCGATCACAATTCAAAGTGTTGGTTATGACCTATAAAGCCCTTCATGGCACCGGACCAGATTATCTCAGGGACCGCCTTCTGCTGCACGAATCCCAGCGACCAGTTAGGTCCCACAGAGGGGGTCTTCTCCAGCTCCCGTGAACTAAACAATGTCTCTTGGCGGGACCCAGGAGAAGAGCCTTCTCTGTGGCAGCCCCGGCCCTCTGTAACCAACTCTCCCCAGAGATCAGAATTGCCCCCACCCTCCTTGCCTTTCGTAAGCTACTTAAAACCCACCTCTGCCATCAGGCATGGGGGAATTGAGACTTTTTTCTCCCCCTAGGCCTTTACAATTCTACGCATGGTATGTATGTATGTATGTTTGGTTTTTATATTAATGGGTTTTTAATCGTTTTTAGTATTAGATTACTATTGTACACTGTTTTATTGTTGCTGTTAGCCGCTCCGAGTCTCCGGAGAGGGGCGGCATACAAATCCAATCAATCAATCAATCAATCAATCAATCAATAAAATAAATAAAATAAAAAATAAAAAAAATAAAAAATGAAAAATAAAATAAAATAAAATAAATAAAATAAAATAAAATAAAATAAATAAAATAAATAAAATAAATAAAATAAATAAAATAAATAAAATAAATAAAATAAATAAAATAAATAAAATAAATAAAATAAATAAAATAAATAAAATAAATAAAATAAAATAAATAAATATCACATCACAGTTTCAGGATTAAATTATGCAGGAAAAGAACCAATAGCTTTGTTCTAAATCAGTGTTTCTCAACCTTGACAACTTGAAGATATTTGGACTTCAACTCCCAGAATTCCCCAGGCTTCATGAAATCCTCTGTATCGGTATTTTAAAATTATGTATATTTTAAACCAGCTTTTGGGGACTTACGTTCATGCATGAAGTGTCTATTTATATCAATATTCCTTTTTCTTGTTATCATTAAAAGCTGAAAATGTACAAACAACAGATGAATTTTCCAGTACCGAAGGAAACAGGGCGTTTCAAGTAGCACTAACAATAATCTGTCACCAAACTTAACAGCAGGCACTTCTGGTGTTATTTGAGAGAAAAGTATCTGAGTGGATACTGAGTAGTGTTAGAATTGAAGGCTGATTTTAATAAAAATGGGTATTTCCAAGTAATTTTGAAAGTTAAATGAGCAACAGGGACTAAAATTTTCACCACCTGCCATTTGATATAAGGAAGTAGGCATCAGATGTTTGCTTACATCAAATTATAATGTGGAGATTGCTGACTGCTCAGAAGTTTCAAATGAATCACCTCCAAACTATTATTCTCCCATCTGTTATTCTGATGAAGATGATTTGTGCAAATGCTTAAGTAGAAAATTGAAATCCTTTACTTCACCGCAAACACCAGGCTAGTTGAAAGCTTGGCAGTGAGTTTATTTTATTTCTGTTCCTTGTTGGATTTTATAAATAAAAAAATATTATTGTGTCATCATGTCAGATCTAATAAAGTACTAATTGATTTTAATATGAGGACATATGGATAGCTTAGTTGATTATAGAGCTATTTTAAAGTGGAATTGGTTGATTTTGCTGAGCACATAGCAATAAATGGCATCCATGAACTTTCATATTAACCCTATCTATTTGTTTTAGATTCAAAAGGTAACATCATTTGGAAATCCACTAGTATATCTGAATAACTGATTATACAGTATTTATTTTTAAAAATCACTTTTTTCTCTATCTCTCTTGATTGATAAGTCATATACAGTGGTACCTCTACCTAAGAACGCCTCTACTTACAAACTTTTCTAGATAGGAACCGGGTGTTCAAGACTTTTTTGCCTCTTCAAGAACCATTTTCCACTTACAAAACTGAGCCTCTGAAACTGTAACCGGAAAAGGCAGGGAGGAGCCTCCGTGGGGCCTCTCTAGGAATCTCCTGGGAGGAAACAGGGCCGGAAAAGGCAGGGAGAAGCCTCCGTGGGGCCTCTCTAGGAATCTCCTGGGAGGTAACAGGGCCGGAAAAGGCAGCGAGAAGCCTCCGTGGGGCCTCTCTAGGAATCTCCTGGGAGGTAACAGGGCCGGAAAAGGCAGGGAGAAGCCTCCGTGGGGCCTCTCTAGGAATCTCCTGGGAGGTAACAGGGCCGGAAAAGGCAGGGAGAAGCCTCCGTGGGGCCTCTCTAGGAATCTCCTGGGAGGAAACAGGGCCGGAAAAGGCAGGGAGAAGCCTCCGTGGGGCCTCTCTAGGAATCTCCTGGGAGGTAACAGGGCCGGAAAAGGCAGCGAGAAGCCTCCGTGGGGCCTCTCTAGGAATCTCCTGGGAGGTAACAGGGCCGGAAAAGGCAGCGAGAAGCCTCTGTGGGGCCTCTCTAGGAATCTCCTGGGAGGTAACAGGGCCGGAAAAGGCAGGGAGAAGCCTCCGTGGGGCCTCTCTAGGAATCTCCTGGGAGGAAACAAGGTCTCCACCCTCCCTGTGGTTTCCCCAATCACACATAATTTGCTTTTACATTGATTCCTATGGGAAAAATTGCTGCTTCTTACAAACGTTTCTACTTAGAAACCTGGTCGCTATATGAATTAAGTTCGTAAGTAGAAGTACCACTGTATTGAGCTATCAATTTTAATTTGTAAGCCATGAAAATTAGCTTCCTCCTGCAGTTTTGTTTTATTGTTTTCAATCCAACATAACTTCTGATATAAATGCAGAATACGTATGCACACACCTGTGTTGCAATGCTAATTTTCTGCCAGGCTCAACATTGAGGTGATTAGTTTATATTGTAAATTCAGTGTATAATTATCATTTTTAAAAGATCGTCTCACTCCACGTGGCTTGCTTATATCAATTACAATGCCAACTAGATCTTGATTCTGTTTGCCGCAAAGAAGCTGAATTAGGTTTCTTTAAAAAAAAAGAAAAGAAGATATTGTACTTTTTTTCCCCAGCTGTGCCTTGAGTAATTCCCAATTCCCAACAATAATTAAAGTTGCCTCTGGCCTGTTTCTGTTATTCCATGAATGTAAGTTTGTAACTGAGCTGTCCTCCTTCTACAACAGTGGTTCTCAACCTGTGGATCACGACTCCTTTGGGGTCAAATGACCCTTTCCCTGAAGTCAACTAAGCCCTTCATGGCACCGGACGAGACTATCTCCAGGACCGCCTTCTGCTGCACGAATCCCAGCGACCAGTTAGGTCCCACAGAGTGGGCCTTCTCCGGGTCCCTTCAACCAAACAATGCCGCTTGGCGGGACCTAGGGGAAGAGCCTTCTCTGTGGCAGCCCCGGCCCTCTGGAACCAACTCCCCACAGAGATTAGAATTGCTCCCACCCTCCTTGCCTTTCGTAAGCTCCTTAAAACCCACCCCTGCCACCAGGCATGGGGGAACTAAGATATTCTTTCCCCCTAGGCCTTTAGAATTTTATGCATGGTATGTCTGTATGTATGTTTGGTTTTACAATAAGGGTTTTTTTAGTTGTTTTAATATTGGATTGTCATATGCTGTTTACTACTGTTGTTAGCCGCCCCGAGTCTACGGAGAGAGGCGGCATACAAATCCAATCCAATCAAATCAAAATCAAATTGGAAAATATATATTTCTGGTGGTCTTAGGAACTGAGATTATTCCTCTATCCATTTCCAAGTGGGTCCATCCACATGCAAATAGACTACTGCAAAAAAAAGAAAAATCTGTACCATGGGAATTTCCCAGCCTTCACAGAAACCGAATGACTGGCACTACACGTGCGTCGCCATCTTGTTTTGGCCCTTTTTTGGTGGCCCCTCAGCGCAGGAGGAAGTGAACTGGCAGCGAGGTAAAGGGGTTGGGGGTCACCCTAACACGAGGAACTGTTTTAAAGAGTCACAGCATTAGGAAGGTTCAGAACCACTATTCTACAAGCTATGAGATGTAAATAACTACTTCACCTTTAACAACAACAACACAAGAGCATGCAATAGATACAAACTAAATGTAAATCGCTCCAAACTAGACTGCAGAAAATACGATTTCAGCAATAGAGTGGTCAACGCCTGGAATTCACTACCAGACTCTGTTGTTTCTTCCCCCAATCCCAAAATCTTCAACCTTACATTATCTACAATACACCTCTCCCCTTTTCTAAGAGGTTTGTAAGGGGCGTGCATAAGTCCACCTTCATGCCTACCGTTCCTGTCCAAATGTCTTTTTATCTTTTCTATCTCTACTTTATACTTATATTAAACATATTACCATACAATACTATATTTGCATGACAAACAAACAAACAAACAAAAAAATGAAATATGTATTCTTCCTTCCTTCCTTCCTTCCTTCCTTCCTTCCTTCCTTCCTTACTTACTTACTTACTTACTTACTTACTTACTTACTTATTGGATTTGTATGCCGCCCCTCTCCGTAGACTCCTTCCTTCCTTCCTTCCTCCCTCCCTCCCTCCCTCCCTCTCTCCTCCCTCCCTCCTGTATTATTCATCAAGTAGTAACAAAAACCCGTCACATAAATCAAAACTTTAGCTTCTACTCTCACGATGGAGAAGAACAGAGGGTTTTTTTTAAAAAAAAAGACCCTTCAAGAATTGGGCAGGAAAGCAATACCATTCTAATGTTCAGACTGCAGTCTGTTCCTTTTTGTGAAAAGTCTGATACCAAACAGAATTTAAATTGCCAAGGAGGCTCAAGCAGAGGACTCCAGAATTCACATATGGTTTCTTATCATCTCTACCAGTCGTCATCTTTTCTACTGAAAGCTTGCCAGGCGGGTGACTTGTGAATTTTATACCAATGTGTCTGAGCACACATTTGCCAATATCTATAACCAATTCTCTGTTTTATTATTTTATTTTATTTATTTTTAAATAATTTTTTAATTAATTTTTAAAAGAATATAAAACACACACAACATACAACAAGTGCTCAGTGATTGGTGCCCTCCACCAGACAAACATTCACACCCCTCCACCAAAATGGGGGTATTTCTTATATCTACCATTTTAACTCAATATCTATTTAAATATTATAAAATGATTCCAATTTATTCCTTGTAGCTGGGTCTCGAATTCTACTAACCATATATCGTCTTACCTTCTCCCATCGTCCCATCAGTTGTCACAAATCAGTTTTATTAACCAAGTTCATCTTTTTGTCCATAATCTCAAATTAAATATGAGTTTTTATTTTTATTTTTAAACTGCAAGACACCCTAGACGTTTTGACCTCTTGAGAACTCTTCATTATCTCCCATCTATGGAGACGATCATATTTCCATCTTCATTATCTCTATCTAATCACTGATGTTGTTATCAAATATATAAATAATACCATTATGTAAATCATGGGAATCTTTGCAAGTTGCATACATTATTTCTCAGTTATCCAGAACTGGTGATGAAATACGAAATCCAGCATAGTGATTTCGTTTGTTGTGTTGCATTGAAATAATAATAATAATAATAATAATAATAATAATAATAATAATAATAATGAGCTCAGAAAGACTATTGTGATTTTATTTAGGGAAATATGCAAACTCCACCCCAGTAATTTTAAACCACAGTTTATAGTGTTAAAAAATGAAGTAGGCATTACAGCTATTTAATGAATTACTTTTAAAACAAACCATGATTTTATGCAATGTGTAATTTGGTCATTGATTCTGTGAATGCTCAGCTGTTGAGAAAAGATAATGACAAACTACTTCTGCATTGTTCTGGGATTTGGTTATTAATTTTTTAATCTCCCAGCAGAGTTTAATGCTTAGGATTTTCTAACGATTGCTCAGAGAAGTACTAACCAGTTTAGACATTGCTTATGTTTTTTGGGTAAAAGAAGTCCTAATAGCAACCTGTCGATGGGTATAAGAGGAAAGAGAGAGACAGAGAGAGACTGAATAAAACTTTTTCATTCAATATCCTTTACTAAAATATTATCTAGCGTTCGCATTGGAAGTTCCTATGTACGTTTCAAGGCACAGTTATTTTGAAAGCATACAGCTGGACTCATGATACTTTGAATAATTGTTATGGACATCAATGCCATTGGTTTTCACCCATATCTAAATTTAAAATTCAATGTATTGAATTGCATTTTGACTATGAATGTTTGCTTTATTTTAGGCCATGGTAAACTTGCAGTCACACACACACAAACATACAGAGAGACAGAGAGAGAAACAATGTGATACAGTATACTTCTTTTTATTTTCCATAGTTTTATATTAAAGTTAATAGATTAAATTTTTTTATATATAGATATATTTCTACATGTCAAAAGTAATGTAGCCTCCCTTAATTGAAGAAAGAGATGTCGCATAAAAGGTTATGTTTTGCTTTGTTCGGGAGCTTTCAGAAAGGAATTAATATCCTTGAGTTGCCATGCGTTCTACCAAAGCTTTTTACAAGCTATTTTACACGTCTCAAATGTTGTGACTGCAATTATTCTCACTGCTTCGAAGACCTCTTTGTGATTTCAGTATGGAACTGTTTTGACAAGTCGTTTGAGCTTACTTAGCTGAGGAGCTCCAAGTCCTCATTTTCTATTCCTTGAATATGGTCTCAGGGAACAGACCTTTATTAGACATCAAGATGTGACTTTTTTTTTTAACTTTGATGCTTCAAGCGACGTTGTTTTTCAGACATGGGTCTCCACTGAGTACAAAGAGAGGGCCATGCATAACAAGTAACTTTATCATCTCAATAACATGCGCTATTTATAGGTATGTATGTATGTATGTATGTATGTATGTATGTATGTATGTATGTATGTATTCATTCATCTATCTATCTATCTATCTATCTATCTATTTATTTATCTATTTATTTAGTGGTACCTCTACTTAAGAACTTAATTCGTTCCGCCGTGACCAGGTTCTTAAGTAGAACGTTCTTAAGTAGAAGCAATTTTTCCCATAGAAATCAATGTAAAAGCAAATAATTTATTTATTTTTATTTATTTATTTATTTGTCCAATACACAATACATATTGAAGAGAATAGATATGTAGTAATATAAATAAAGAAAAAAATAGAAGAAAAGATATAAAAGTATAGGTGAACATATTTGAAAGGAAGAAAAGATAAATGAGATAAGGAGAGACAATTGGACAGGGGACGGAAGGCACACTGGTGCACTTATGCACGCCCCTTACTGACCTCTAAGGAACCTGGAGAAGTCAATCGTGGAGAGTCTAAGGGAGAAATGTTGGGGGTTAGGGGTTGACACTACTGAGTCAGGTAATGCGTTCCACGCTCCGACAACTCGATTGCTAAAGTCATATTTTTTACAGTCAAGTTTGGAGTGGTTAATATTAAGTTTGAATTTGTTGCGTGCTCGTGTGTTGTTGCAGTTGAAACTGAAGTAGTCATTGACAGGCAGGACGCTGCAGCATATGATCTTGTGGGAAATACTTAGATCGTGTTTTAGGCGTCGTAGTTCTAAGCTGTCTAGATCCAGGATTGTTAGTCTATTTCCGTAGGGCATTCTGTTTCGAGTGGAGGAGTGAAGGGCGTTTTTGACGGTGTTGATGTCCAAGATGTGGTATGGGTTCCAGACAGATGAGTTGTATTCAAGGATGGGTCTGGCATCCATCCATGCCACTTTATCATTTATCTGTTACTTCTTCCACTTTTTGAGAAATAGGATGGAATCAGGACATGATATTTGCTAGAGAGACTTTTCTGATATATATATATTGTGATATAAAATTACTCCTAGGGGGTTGGCCAACCACTAAATGGAGACTAGGGGAGTATCATTGAGTATCTCCAAACCCATAGATGTCATCAGTACAGCTTCCTCCTCCGTGCACTTTCACAACTCCTGAAAGCAATAAAGCAAATACAATATGTCATAAAAATGAAATATCACTATAGCTGACTCCTTTACTGATCTTTCAGTACAAGCATCCAAAATGCTGACTTGTTCATTGAGCTGTGTCACATTTATTAAGTGCCATTCAACTTCTGGACTGGAAACCTCAACTCAACACGGTGGCAACGAAACAGTGGAATCAATCATCCTGGGAAAAAAAAAAGTTGGCGAGACCCTCCTCTACTTTTAAATAACTATAAAATACACAGATTGTTTTCTCTTTTCTTTAATTATCAAGGTTTATTTGTTCTCTGGCTTCTAATATCCACCAAAAATACTTTCTGTCAGACAACTAGACACAAGAACAGTTTTTTTCTGAACGCCATCACTTTACTAAACAAATAATTCCCTCAACACTGTCAGACTTTCTACTAAATCTGCACTTCTATTTCTACTAGTTTTTCTCATCATCCCTTTCACCCATTTCCTCCCATGTTGACTGTATTAATATTGTTTCTTCATTGCCTTATTTGACCCCTATGACAATCATTAAGTGTTGTGCCACATGATTCTTGACAAATGTATATTTTATTTTATGTACGCTGAGAGCATCTGCACCAAGACAAATTCCTTGTGTGTCCAATCACACTTGGCCAATAAAAATTCTATTCTATTCATTAAATTCTTGGATCAATAAATTTGGATAACGATCTTGAGGATAGTCAATATTCACTATTGCAGAACGTCTCTGACTGAGAAGCAGTTGTTGTGCAGAAAGTTAGGCATTGGAAGAACTGGGATATTGTATATAATTTTTAAATCAAAGCTATTTAGGGTCACCGCTGTGTCTTCTTTCTATACAACAGTGAGTAGCTTGAACGGCTCACTTCTGTGAGCAATGGCAGAAGCTGTCAAATCCCACAAAGACTATCTGACACATCTGGAGATGTTGCAGAATTTTAAAACTCCTTTGCGCGTTTGTCGTTCAGGCAGCCTAGGTAGGAGATGTACAAAAGGGAACCTCTCAGCCACATCTTATACCTGACAATTTCAATATATTCACTGTTGGCTGGATGCAAAAATTTACCTACTGTAATACATGTAATAACTGAGTCCGTTTTGTACCATGTGTTGATGAATCTATTTGGAGCTTGACTAGGGGCTCGTAATAACAGCAGTCTTGCATGGCTTGTCATCGGTTAAAGACCTTGGTATACTAATAACAAAAGACTTAAGTGCCAAAGCCCACTGCAACAACATAGCCAAGAAGGCTTCAAGAGTTGTGAACCTAATCCTACGTAGCTTCTGCTCTGGCAATCTCTCACTACTTACAAGAGTAAAAACACACCCTAAAGTTCTGTTCCCAGGTCTATTTGACCCGGACCGCAAATTGTTCATTTTAGGTATTTATATTTGGTCTTTTTGAAAGCTTTTTCCACTTGGAAACAAGTTTCAAGTTTTATTGGATTTATATGCCGCCACGAAGCTTTCTCCATACTCTTAAGAAAATGCTGAAAGACTTTGCTGTCTTCTTGCAGTTTTTAACACTTCAATGGCTATTCCAGTTTTATTCTTATTTGGAATAGTTTTCTGATAACTGATAAAGTCAGCACTTCTACTTTCCTCTTGGGTTCTTCCATTGCTGATAAGAAGCTGATGTTTATGGCCACAGCATTTTGTGTTATATAGTTCACTGGCATTTTGTTAATAATTGTTCCCACTGGGACTGTTAAGGATGCTTACATACCTGTGTTGCTCAGGATATTGTTTTGAAGATCTTATTCATTATTTAGTTGGAAGTAGCCCGGAAGGTGTCTGTAGTTAAAAAAGCATCGTGGAATAATTGGCCAAACACTGAGTAGATGGTGCCCTTGCTGCGGCTATAAACAGGGTGTTATTTCTTGTGGTATAAAATGCCCCATTTCGTAAACTACTCAAGACCCACCTATACCGCCGGGCATGGGGGAGTTGAGACACCTTTTACCCAGGCTGTTTGGTATGTATGTGTTGTTTGGTTTTTAAATATGATAGGGTTTTATATGCTTCTTTTTTAATATTAGATTTGTTTCACTATAATATTGTTTTTTATTATTTTTGTGAGCCGCCCCGAGTCTTCGGAGAGGGGCGGCATACAAATCTAATAAATTATTATTATTATTATTATTATTATTATTATTATTATTATTATTATTAAACTAAAGCGTAACAAAGCTGATTGGGTGTGAATGTTAGGTCTACCAGGTACTATGGATTTTGTAATGGGATGTATTGCGTAGGTGACTTCAACAATAAAGAGAGAAAAGACGCTGTCTAGGAAATTAAAAAAAACCCCCGAGAGGGACAGGATCCCACAGTTGCTTAATGGTTAGAGGGGGTGGGGGAAGGAAATATATTTCCTCCTGGGGTGAGCAATTAAAAGGGGATGGAGAGAGGACTGTACTTTCAAGTTTTCGAGTCTTCGGAGAGGGGCGGCATACAAATCTAATAAATAATAATAAAAATAATAAATTCTGTTTACAGAGCCTTACAACAAAGTAGATTTAGTTAAGCTAGCTGGGTTTCCTGTCTAGTTTACCCAGATTGCCATCCTTAGTCCAGACTAGGGTTATCCTTCCATGGATGGAGGTGGCATGTAGTCTGGGGATCCACCATAACTCTCAGCTCCTCCATGAAGGGCTGGTGACAGCAATGGAAAAGAGGGTCTTTGTACAAATTCATCTTCTATACTAATTGCATCTGTTTCTGGCTTGGCTCCAGATATCTTCAAGTTGCCAAGGTTGGGAAACACTGCTCTATATTATAGTGGCTCTGATCTTTCCAAACTAAGAATGCTTTAAACACCTGGTTCTTTTTCCAGGCACGGGGAAAGGATACTATACTATGTTTGGTTTTACAAATAAGGGTTTTTTAACTGTTTTAGTATTGGATTTACATGATGTTTTGTACTACTGTTGATAGCCGCTCCGAGTCTACGGAGAGGGGCGGCATACAAATCCAATAAATAATAATAATAATAATAATAATAATAATAATAATAATAATAATACAAGTCTTTTGTAATGATACGGTCTGTATTTTTTCAAATGTATGCTTTATTATCTTATTTTGCTACTGCCAAGTTTTTAACCCTTGGTGAGTGGGCTCTTGATGAGTGGGTAGTCAGAGAAAATAAATGACTGATTGATTGACTGAAAGAGTAGTAGATGCTTGGAACAAACTTCCAGCAGAAGTGTTTGGTAAATGCACAGTAACTGAATTGAAACATGCCTGGGATAAAATCCATCCTAAGATAAAATACAGGAAATAGTATAAGGGCAGACTAGATGGACCATGAGGTCTTTTTCCGCCGTCAATCTTCTATGTTTCTATGATTCTGAATGTATAACAATGATAATATGTCCTAGTCTAAATTTGAATTTTTTTCTTATTTTATCTTAGAGCTCAGATATGAGTCCTGCCACCAGTATCAACTCACTTCCTGTTAGCCCACTTACCGAAGAGCCGTTGCCATTCAAGGTAAATTTATTTAATATTAATTATCATCATCATCACCACCATGCAATATAGTACTTGATTTAAAGGCAGACATGTTCTTTAAATGTCACCACTACAGCTACATTTTTGTGAAAAATATGACGTGTACTCAAAATGATGAATGAAGAGATAAAAAGAAACTTCCATCACTTTAGGGCACATGAATTTGTGTGTCAGCATATTAGGACAGTGATGTTGTGTAATATAGTCAACCAAAAGCCATGTATTTGTCTCTGCTGTGTTTAGTGTACTGTTTACTGTGTAGAGACAAATGGAGCTATGTACACAGTGGGAACTCAATCTAAAATCATATTTTATACATGATAACCAAGGCAATGCTGACTTCTGTCTTAATTTGAACACAAAATGTTAATTTGAAACATAATGTTACTGCAGTCACTATGTCAATAAGGCAAAGTGGTAACTCCCCATAATTAACCCAATTCCCATTTTTATTTATTTTTAAATTCCACTTTATTGTTTTTTATAAATGACTCAAGGTGGTGAATATGCCTACTATAATATTACTTCCTTCTCCTATTTCACCCCTCCCGCAACAATTCCACGAGATGGGTTGGGTTGGTTGAGTGGACCAACCTGGCTTTAATCTTTAAGGTAGAATTAGAACCCACAGTCTCCCAATTTCAAGCCTAGTGTCTTGACCACTACTAGAGCAATTGCCATAGGATGACCCAATAATAATTATATTAGTGGGTTTTAAATAATAATAATAATAATAATACTGCTAATAACAACAACAACAACAACAACCAATGATCCCTGTAACGTTAGATAAAATTTAACATTTAGTGGATATGATTGGGAATGTTTGCTTTTTTGCTTTTTTTGCTTTTTTCTTTAAAGGACAACTATTATAAAAGTAGAGTTAAGAAATATAGATGAAACTGATATTAAGGATACATGGAGAAGATTGAAGCACTATGGCCAAAATGATTAGATGTGATTAGAATAGAAGCCATCTAAAAAGTGTATTAACTAATAGCTTTTAAAGTTCATATAAGAAATTTAAGTAACTACGTTTGTCCAGATGTCAAATGTAAAGGAGGCAGCATTGGATGGATTATGAATGCAGAAGTTAAAAAAATTAATTATTGTAATGCAACTTAAGATTGATAGTATGTTATTTTGCATATGGGAAGGAAAGGAAGGAAGGAAGGAAGGAAGGAGAAATGGAGGAAGGAAGGAAGGATGGAAGGAAGGAAGGAGAAATGGAGGAAGGAAGGAGAAATGGAGGAAGGAAGGAAGGAAGGAAGGATGGAAGGAAGGAAGGAAGGAAGGAGAAATGGAGGAAGGAAGGAAGGAAGGAAGGAAGGGATTTAATTGAAGGCAAAGAGAATTCTGCCATTTGCTTTCCTAAGACAGAAAACGAAAGGTTTTAAAAATCAAAATCAAACGTGTTTTCATTGTATCCCCAATGGTCATTTTAAGTCTTAACTGTTTTTGAAACAAAATGTGTCTTTTCCCAAGAAAACGCTAAGGTCAGGCTCCAGGGAGAGTCAGATATATCTCTGAGAGCCAGCACCATTAAGTAGAAATAAAAGTAATATAAAATGCAACAGTTTTTCTTATTGCTGTTCCACTCGCTCCAGGAGAAAACAATATTGTCTCAGCAGTAATGGGATGGGATGATCTGATATGCAATAACCCCTTCCGAACACTGTCAGTCTGTAATATTGGGTTCTGAGGACAAGAGATGCGTTACTCTGGCCGACACAATTGTGAGGCTTCCCATCTCCCTGCTTGCTTGAAATGAACACAGATGTTTAAATTTACAATTTGTTTTGCCGGGGCAGTGCTGAGAAAGGTCATGTCACTAAACGAGACCTAAAAAATGGATCTCTGTGAGAACGGAATTTTGATAATTCAGAGTTGAATCTGAAATAAGCCGACTTCCAAGATGGGAACTTCCACAAGATCATATGCTGCAATGTCCTGCCTGTCCATGACTACTTCAGCTTCAACCGCAACAACACAACAGCACACAACAGATTCAAGCTTAATATTAAACGCTCCAAACTTGACTGTAAAAAATATGACTTTAGCAATCGAATTGTCGAAGCGTGGAACTCATTACCGGACTCAGTTGTGTCAACCCCTAACCCCCAACATTTCTCCCTTAGACTCTCCACGATTGACCTCTCCAGGTTCCTAAGAGGTCAGTAAGGGGCGTACATAAGTGCACCAGTGTGACTTCCGTCCCCTGTCCAATTATTATTATTATTATTATTATTATTATTATTATTATTATTATTATTTAGATTTGTATGCCACCCCTCTCCGCAGACTCGGGGCGGCTCAATTGTCTCTCCTTTACCTCACATATCTTTTCTTCCTTTCATATATCTTCTCCCCTATTTTTATATCTTTTCTTCTTGTGTGCCCTCAGCTTCAACCACAACAACACAAGAGCACACAACAGATTTAAATTTAATATTAACCGCTCCAAACTTGACTGTAAAAAATATGACTTCAGTAACTGAGTTGTCGAAGCGTGGAACTCATTACCGGACTCCATAGTGTCATCCCCAAACCTCCAACACTTTACCCTTAGATTATCTACGGTTGACCTATCCAGATTCCTAAGAGGTCAGTAAGGGGCGAGTACAAGTGCACTAGAGTGCCTTCCGTCCCCTGCCCTATTGCCCTCCTGTATCTCCTATACCTTTCTTCTATTCCTATATCTCTTCTTCTATTCTTTCATTGATATGCTCTATTACTATATCTTCTATGACTTTCTTCATCTTTTGGCTGTGACGAGGAGGGCGTTTGCCCAGGTTCGCCTGGTGCACCAGTTGCGGCCCTATTTGGACCGGGACTCATTGCTCACAGTCGCTCATTCCCTCATCACCTCGAGGTTCGATTACTGCAACGCTCTCTACATGGGGCTACCTTTGAAAAGTGTTCGGAAACTTCAGGTCATGTAGAACGCAGCCGCGAGAGCTGTCATGGGGCTTCCAAGATTCGCCCACGTTTCTTCAAGACTCCGTGGCTTGCATTGGCTGCCAATCAGTTTCAGGTCACAATTCAAAGTGTTGGTCATGACCTTTAAAGCCCTACATGGCATGGGACCAGATTACCTCCGGAACCGCCTGCTACCGCACGAATCCCAGCGACCGATAAGGTCCCACAGAGTTGGCCTTCTCCGGGTCCCTGTCGTTTGGTTGGCCCCAGGGGAAGAGTCTTCTCTGTGGCGGCCCTGGCCCTCTGGAACCAACTGCCCCACCCTCCCTGTCTTTCGTAAACTACTCAAGACTCATTTATACCGCCAGGCATGGGGGAGTTGAGATATTCCTTCCCCCTAGGCCATTACAAGTTATGCATGGTATGTTTGTGTGTATGTTTGGTTTTATTATAAGGGTTTTTAGTTGTTTTATTAATTGGATTTCTACATGCTGTTTTTATCATTGTTGTTAGCCGCCCCGAGTCTGCGGAGAGGGGCGGCATACAAATCCAATAAATAATAAAATAATAATAATTTTACTATGTGTATACCCACTAAAACCCTCATTGTGTATTAGACAAAATCAATCAATCAATCAATCAATAAAATTTGGCTCTGTGTTCACCATCACTATGGCACTATAGCATCCTGCTTCCAATGACTTTGCCCCACTAAACACCAGAAATTCTGACTTTACCAAGCACGGATGACTTGGAAGGGGTGGCTACACACAATATGCCCAAGTAATCTTGCCTAGTTCTTTTTTATGCATATTCCTAATTTGTCATTCAGGAAGAGTGACAAACAGATAAAAGAAGCGCGGAAGAGAAGGATGCTCAAACAGAATGTAAGCATTAGAGATTTGTAACCATCTGAACTTTCCAACCCCTGATATTCCCAACGGTCATTGGGTTTTTTGACAAGTGGGAACTTTGAATATATTTTGCCGCATACCTTACTACCCCCGAGACTCAGCCTTTATGCAAAAGTTTACAAAGTCTAGCAGTTTTGCTATAATAAGTAATGCGAACTCTGGGGTAACAACAAAGGTATATGATTTGATTGATTTATGATTTATTAGAGTTGTATGCCACCCCTCTCCGAAGACTCTTATTTAAAGGGTTAAATAAGGTCCAGGAGGGAAGTGTTTTTAATAGGAAAGTGAACACAAGAACAAGGGGACACAATCTGAGGTTAGTTGGGGGAAAGATTAGAAGTGACATGAGAAAATATTATTTCACTGAAAGAGTAGTAGATCCTTGGAACAAACTTCCAGCAGACGTGGTTGGTAAATCCACAGTCACTGAATTTAAACATGCCTGGGATAAACATATATCCACCCTAAGATAAAACACAGGAAATAGTATAAGGGCAGACTAGATGGACCATGAGGTCTTTTTCTGCCATCAGTCTTCTATGTTTCTATGACTCGGGGCAGCTCACAACAACAACAATACAATACATAGAATACAAATGCAAAAAAGTTAAAAAATGAGATTTAAAACCCATATATATTAAAAGCAATCATACTGCACAATCACACCATTCTCATATGTCGTCGGAGTCTTCGGAGAGGGGCGGCATACAAATCTAATGAATAAATAAAATAAATAAAAAATAAATATATTACAGTTAGGAGAAAACGTGATAGTGGTGGGGAAAGAGATAGTTATTCCCCCCATGCCTGGTGACATAGATAGGTGTTCAACATCTTGCGGAAGGCGGGAAGGGTAGGGGCAATTCGAATCTCCGGGGGGAGTTGATTCCAGAGGGCCAGGGCCGCCACAGAGAAGGCTCTTCCCTTGAGTCCTGCCAAACAGCATTGTTTAGTCAATGGGACCCGGAGAAGGCCAACTCTGTGGGACCTGATTGGCCGCTGGGATTCGTACGGCAGAAGGCGGTCCCGGAGTTATTCTGATCCGATGCCATGTAGGGCTTTAAAGGTCATTACCAACACTTTGAATTGTGACCGGAAACTGATCGGCAACCAGTGAATATATGAACATTGAAGGGAAAAACGTAGCTAAAGTATCATGCATTTTCCAATATTTCTTAAGAATGATTGTTTTCTCAAGTGAGGGAGGAGCAGTTATAATTGACTTAGGAGATAGGTCTTCCTTTCCAGCTGTTTATATCTGTCGTGTGCATTGAAAGCCAGAGATCTTAGGAGCCTTTTCTCCTTTCTGAATGGAAGGGAGAGAGAAATGGCTTGGGCTAAACAGCTTACTGTGTCAGAAAATCTCAAAGGAGATGTGGGTTTGAAGTACAAGAGGGTGCAGATTATCCTTACTATCTGTACACTGCAGGAGAATTCAAAAATGCTGCTTTGTGAACCAGACCTGTAGATTTAGCACAGGAGGTGGGGAAGTAAAATTGCTGGGGGCCACCTGCCGTCTTGCCCTTTCCGTCCGTGGCTAAGGAATCCTTCAAGACTCACATGCGCCATTGTCTTGGAACTGCAACTTTGGCAGAAGTTAGATATACATCTGTCCTGTCTGCTTTCCAGGCTTTAGGTCGACCTGTAGATCTGTGTGGTTCTGATTTATGCTTTGTTCATGGTGGGCTGTTTATTTGGATGACAAAGATTTACAATCCCTCCTAGAAACATAGAAACATAGAAACATAGAAACATAGAAACATAGAAACATAGAAACATAGAAACATAGAAACATAGAAACATAGAAACATAGAAACATAGAAACATAGAAACATAGAAACATAGAAACATAGAAACATAGAAACATAGAAACATAGAAACATAGAAACATAGAAACATAGAAACATATAGAAACATATAGAAACAAACATATAGAAACATAGAAATATAGAAACATAGAAACATAGAAGACTGACGGCAGAAAAATGCCTCATGGTCCATCTAGTCTGCCCTTATACTATTTTCTGTATTTTATCTTACAATGGATATATGTTTATCCCAGGCATGTTTACATTCAGTCACTGTACCAACCACGTCTGCTGGAAGTTTGTTCCAAGGATCTACTTCTCTTTCAGTGAAATAATATTTTCTCATGTTGCTTTTGATCTTTCCCCCAACTAACCTCAGATTGTGTCCCCTTGTTCTTGTGTTCACTTTCCTATTAAAAATACTTCCCTCCTGGACCTTATTTAACCCTTTAACCTATTTAAATGTTTCAATCATGTCCCCCCCTTTTCCTTCTATCCTCCAGACTATACAGATTGAGTTCATGAAGTCTTTCCTGATATGTTTTATGCTTAAGACCTTCCACCGTTCTTGTAGCCTGTCTTTGGGGTTAGTGTTAGTCTATTACTGTTCTAGCCAATGGAACTCAATTTTCCAAAATTCCTGGTGTTTTTATCTTAGAAATTAATGCAGGATAAAAGTAAAAGGAGGGAGCAAGGAGGAGGAAGAGGAGGAGGAGGAGGAGGAGGAAGAAGAGGAGGAGCTCAGATAATTCCAGCATATCAACCCAGAACCATACTTACTTGTTATATTATGAATATAGTTTATTTATTTTATTTATTTGCTTGTTTTGTCCAATACACAATAAATAATACACAATGAGGGTTATAGAGGATATAATCAGGTAGAATGTATTAAAAGGGGAATAGAGGATAAAATAAAGGAGTGAAATATAACTATGAGAGAATAGCAGGAAAATATATAGGTATAGAAGAGAAGATATAGGAGATATGGGGGAGACTATAGGACACGGGATGGTAGGCACTCTGGTGCACTTATGTATGCCCCTTACTGACCTCTTAGGAACTTGGTGAGGTCAACCGTGGACAGTCTAAGGGTAAAGTGTTGGGGGTTAGGGATAACATTACAGAGTCCAGTAGTGAGTTCCATGCTTGGACAACTACACTTCCTGCCTCACGTGATAGCAGAATAACACAATATTAGAGCTGGAATGGACCTTGAACAGAAGTTCAGTGACATTCAGATCTGCACAGATATTCCATTCTTATTTAGTGGGTCTTTTTTCTCTCTCCCAAAAGTAGTTTAATGTTTTCATATAACTCTCTTGTGGATTAATGGCACAGGCAATAATCTAATTCCATTATGAGGAAAGACAACGTTCAAGGTAACCTGCAGCAGTCATGAACAAGTGCCACGCAATTACATTGGCCAAGACCTTCCATAACTGAGCAAGCATCTTTACAAAACACCATCCATCTTCTTGAGAAAAGAATTACATCCATCGTGGAGACTGAAACAAAAACATGGAAACAATTTATATATAATGGAAACAATTCCAGGCCTTTAATGCTAAGAGTTCATCTTGCTTCTTCTTAGACAAATTCATGTCGCAAACAAGATCATTCACTTCAGGAGTGAAATGCTACCAGTTTGAGCTGGTTCTCCCAAACTGGTAGTAAAAGATGCTACTGGTTTGCAGAACCGGTGATTAAAAAAAAAGTTTTTAAATAAAGTTCCAATGATCGCACATTCCACATCTGATTTTTGGAACTAGGCTGAAAATTGGGGGGTTGGAAAGAAGGAAGGAAGGAGGGAAGGAGGGAGGGGGGAGGGAGGAAGGAAGGAGGGAGGAAGAAGGGAGGGAGGGATGGAGGAAGAAGGAAGGAAGGAGGGAAGGAGGGAGGGAGGAAAATGAAGGAAGGAAGGAGGGATGGAGGGAGGGAGGAAGGAGGGAGGGATGGAGGGAGGAAGGAAGGAAGAAGGGAGGAAGGAAGAAGGGAGGGAGGGAGGAAGAAGGAAGGAAGGAGGAAAGGAGGGAGGGAGGAAAAGGAAGGAAGGAGGGAAGGAGGGAAGGAGGGAGGGATGGAGGGAGGAATGAGGGAGGGATGGAGGGAAGAAGGAAGGAAGAAGGGAGGGAGGGAAGAAGGAAGGAAGGAGGGAAGGAGGGAGGGAGGAAAAAAAGGGGGTTACTATTTTTAAGAAACAATGCTTCTATAGCAAATAACATAGCAGAGTGTGCGATTGAAAAAAGCCCTGTTTTTCGAAATGCTAATTGCATTCTCTTAGAAATTTTAAGACAAATTTATTGTCTTTATTTTTCATTTTAAAAAAATCAGCATTTAAGAATCAGTGAAGGGAAATGGAATGGAATAAAGGATGACATATACAATATATGCTGTGGCATATATGTGTCATCCCTTATTCCATAATGTTTTTCTCATTTTGTACTTATTTTGGTCTCCTTTTTTTAAACATATATATATATGTTATGACATATATATGGTAAAAAAAAGGAGACCAAAATAAGTACAACAATGAGAGAAACATTAAGCCTTATTTCTTTTTCTTTTGCAATACCTGCCTGCTACTGATTTAGGGGTTCCCCCCCCCCCTAGTTGATAGACATTTTCTTCCTTCTCTGACAATTTCTTCCATCATTATTCTGTACTTTCAAGTTTCTTATCTAGACTGGGAATCAGTTGCAACGGATTCTTTGTGAAAGTATACATCTCTCTCTCTGTATGTTCCCTGATGAATGTGGATAAATACAATATTTGTTTGCAGAAACAGGATAATTTGACAAGACAAACAGAATTATCCTTCCATAAATTAAAATTAAATTAGTATTGCATATATTCTTTTTTTTTAATGTTAACAGCCTGTGCCTCTCAAACAGACAGGCCCTTGGTGTAAATGAGAATTAATTGAGGAAAAAATTACTGAATAATTCGAAGCTGTCACTTCAGCTTTTTAGATCATCGTTGTAGATATTAGAATTGTTGGACGCATACCAATCACTGAAATGGTTTCAGATCATAAATTTTAAGGCAGACAGTTGATCATATTCCGTATGTATTAATGCTGTTATACTGCTTTGGGGAAAAAGTTTGTTCAAACTCATGGTACGCTTTGAAACAAGAATGGCATTGTTGATTGTTGTTTTTGTCATACAGATTTATTCACCTTGCTTAATAATAACATCCATATTTTCAGATGTTTCCGTGAAATAAGGATGAGATGTCCACCTATAGACCATGTTTGTATTTTTCCTAGGTTTTTTCTCTGATATGTTTATCATTTGTTGGTGAACAATACAATACAATAGAATACAATAGAATTTTATTGGCCAAGTGTGATTGGACACACAAGGAATTTGTCTTGGTGCATATGCCCTCAGCGTACATAAAATAAAATGTACATTTGTCAAGAATCATGTGGTACAACACTTAATGACTGTCATAGGGGTCAAAGAAGCAATAAAGAAGCAATATTAATAAAAAATCTTAGGATACAAGCAACAAGTTACAGTCATACAGTCAACATGGGAGGAAATGGGTGATAGGAATGATGAGAAAAACTAGTAGAAGTGCAGATTTAGTAGAAAGTCTGACAGTGTTGAGGGAATTATTTGTTTAGTAGAGTGATGGTGTACGGGAAAAAAACGTTTTTGTGTCTAGTTGTCTTGGTGTGCAGTGCTCTGTAGCGAAGTTTTGAGGGTAGGAGTTGAAACAATTTGTGTCCAGGATGTGAGGGGTCAGTAAATATTTTCCCTGCCCTCTTTTTGACTCGTGCAGTCTACAGGTCCTCAATGGAAGGCAGTACATTTTGGTCTCAGTGGTGGGTTCAAATTAGATTGCCACCAGTTCCCTGGCAGGTGGATAGAGCCTCCCGCTGCCATTACCAGTTCAAAGAACTGGTCCAAACTGGGGGCAACCCACTGCTGCATGGCCTTGTTTACACTTGGCACTTAGTAATGGCTAAATTCAATATTATGGAAGAAGAAACTTCTTCATTATAGGCTGCATGCAAATGAAATAAACAGATCTTGTTTTCAGTTTTATAATTAGGGTGTCCAAATTCTCCTCTGATTTCTCAAAAGTAATTGAAACCGAACACTTAAATGACTTTGCTGCACATAGCTTTTCTAAGAAAGATGAGAAATTTGTAAGTTAAAGCTAATACTATGTACTCCCTTATTCAAGGCAATGAATGCTTATCACAGTTATAATGTTGTCTAGCAAGCAATGGTTCCACAATTATATAGTATATTTTCCTTTGTATTTGTCTTGGAATGATAATACTCTTGTAAAGCTGTAGTAAAAGCTTCCGGAAGATGTTTCTTGATAGATTTTGTTTGTTTCTTTTTGCCTATCTTGAATTTTGCAACTAGAACTAGGAGAGGGGGAAAAAAAGAAGTCATCTGAAAAATAAATGATTAAAGTTCAGTACTGAATTCAGTCCATCCCCCAAAACTACCCTTCTGTTCTCAAATAATTTTTTGAACTATATGCAAAGCAAAACAATTGTGGATTAAAATAAAAGATCAGAAAAAGCAATCTTATTTACCATACTTTTTGGAGTATAAGGTACACCTTTTTCCTTCCTAATAGAGGCTGAACACTTTGGTGTGTCTTATACTCCGAATTTAGCTCATTTCAAAGCTTTTTTTTTAGCTGTAACTAGATGCTAACAATGTTCCCAGCTCTTACCTTGCAGGTTCTTTCATTGTTACTCTCTCCAAAGAATATTTTCCTAGCCCCAAGTCTTTGTAGGGTTTTTTTCATTGCTCTAACTTGCTCCGAATAAGTTTATTTCCATCCCTAACCAGGTGCTAATTATGTTCCCAGCTTGCCGGCTTGCAATCTCTTTCACTGTTACTCTCTGCAAAGAATGTTTTCCAAACACTGTCTTTGTAGTGTTTTTTTTTTCCATTGCTTTACTTACGCCAAATGTTTCTTTCTAGCCCTAACCAAGTGCTAACAATGTTCCCAGTTCTTTCTGGCTTGCAAGCTCTTTCATTGTTACCAAACAAGTAAAACAGAAATACCATAAAATAATAAGAAGGGGATTGACATAGAGATCAAAAGTGTTTGGTTAATAGAGCTTTCTATTGCAATTAAGTTTCCAACAGCAATGTTTCAAATGTAGCTTGCATGCTTGAACTGGTAGATCTAGATACCATTCAATGATTGAATTTATCATAAACAGATTTACAGTAATGTCTTCTGAATGTCACTTCGATTTACATAACTATCATTCCATCTTGAAGACAACAGGTCATCAAAAGAATGACAGTTTATATATCAGGAAGAATGATGGCTTACTTCTACTTTCTTTCATGTGTAGGAGAAATCTGGTGGGCTGGCAATTGTAATGAATCGAAGAAAAATATTTCAAAACCCTCTCCTCTAAAAGTGGGGGGGGGGGAGGGGGGAGAGAAACCAGAGTCCTGTTCAGACTAAACTATTTATTTATTTTATTTATTTATTTTGTCCAATACACAATAATACACAATGAAGGTTATAGAGGATATAGTAGAGAAGAAATACGAGATATAGGAGAGACTATAGGACAGGGGACGGAAGGCACTCTAGTGTGCTTATGTACGTCCCTTACTGACCTCTTAGGAATCTGGAGGGGTCAACCGTGGATAGTCTAAGGGTAAAGTGTTGGGGGTTAGGGGATGATACTACGGAGTCCAGTAATGAGTCCCACGCTTCCACAACCCTATTACTAAAGTCATATTTTTTACAATCAAGTTTGGAGTGGTTAATATTAAGCTTGAATCTGTTGTGTGCTCTTGTGTTGTTTTGGTTGAAGCTGAAGTAGTCTTTGGCAGGCAGAACATTGCAACATATGATCTTGTGGGCAATACTTAGATCATGTTTAAGGCGTCGTAGTTCTAGGCTTTCTAGGCCCAGGATTGAAAGTCTAGTCTCATAGGGAGTTCTGTTACAGGTAGAGGAGTGAAGGGCTCTTCTGGTGCAGCATCTCTGGACATTTTCAAGGGTGTTAATGTCTGAGATGTGATATGGGTTCCAAACGGATGAGCTGTATTCGAGGATACAATAGACAACAGAAAATATCCTACTGTTGAAAATAAACTTTGAAAGTCCCATAAGGTATAAGATACAAGTTGACATTGCTTGCTTGCTTTTTTAACTTTCTCACCATATTTTGAAAGATGTTGATTATTGTTGTTATTACAGTATTATCTACAATTGTATCACAGTGGACAGTTGTTTCACCAGATTTGGCATTAATTACTATTCGAGCCCCATTCAGGGGCCTAGGACTACTACTACTCCTACTACTCCTACTCCTACTACTTCTACTCCTACTCCTACTACTACTACTACTACTACTACTACTTCTACTCCTACTCCTACTACTACTTCTACTCCTACTCCTACTACTACTACTACTACTGATAATAATAATAATAATAATAATAATAATAATAATAATGTGAATTGAGATTTTATATTGAAACAGATAAACCATATGGAATTTGGCAATAATTTTATAAAGGTTATAGAGGATATAGTAGAGAAGAAATACGAGATATAGGAGAGACTATAGGACAGGGGACGGAATGAACTCTAGGGCGCTTATGCACGCCCCTATTATAGGGTTGTGTTGTGAAAAATAGAAAAGTTACTGATTTTTCTTCAGAGAATATCTTTGGTTAAACCTTTATAGATATTCTGTTAAAGTTTGGTCTACTTTTGTTTTAGTAACTTGTAGCTAAATCAACCATCCGAATCAGCCTTAAAAAAAAATAATAAATCTTGAAAATCATTGCTCTACTACTTTGTTTTTTAAAGAGCCCAAATCTATTCCCACTAGGACATGAGTTTCTTGTTCTACTCTGTGCTCTCGGGATGTCACAGTTCCTTTTTTCATGGGAGGATACTCCAAGGAAATTCTTACCTCCCAGCAAATGAAAATGGATTTATAGAAGATCATTAGCTTAATGTAATTTTTTCATGCACTTAGACTAAATAGGCTCCCCTGGAAGAGGGAATTAAGCTTACAGGCAAGCTTATTCTGTAAAAGTACCAAGAAAGCTGCATGCTTACAATCACCACCAGCAGTCAAGCTCGCCTCGAGGGGCCCTTTATTTTTACTAGTTCTTCTAATACGAATATTTAAGAATTCATGGAAAAAGTAAAAAGGCGTGCCTACCAGATTTTAATAAGATAAATTCAGATACTCGCTGCTGTCAATAGTAAATTTTCATACATATAAGCTTTCATCCCTGTCCATCTTTGGACCAGGAGTCACTGCTCACAGTCACTCACGCCCTCATCACCTCGAGGCTCGACTACTGTAACGCTCTCTACATGGGGCTACCTTTGAAAAGTGTTCGGAAACTTCAGATCGTGCAGAATGCAGCTGCGAGAGCCATCATGGGCTTTCCAAGATATGCCCATGTCACCTCAATACTCCACAGTCTGCATTGGTTGCCGATCAGTTTCCGGTCACAATTCAAAGTGTTGGTAATGACCTATAAAGCCCTACATGGCATCGGACCGGAATAACTTCAGAACCGCCTTCTACCGCATGAATCCCAGCGGCTGATAAGGTCCCACAGAGTTGGCCTTCTCCGGCTCCCATCGACAAAACAATGCCGTCTGGCGGGCCCCAGTGGAAGAGACTTCTCTGTGATGGCCCCGGCCCTCTGGAACCAACTTCCCCCGGAGATTAGAACTGCCCCCACCCTCCTTGCCTTTTGTAAGCTCCTGAAGACCCATCTATGTGGCCAGGCATGGGGAAATTAATATACCCCCAGCTACTATGGTTTTATGTATGGTTTGTTAGGTTGTGTGATTGTTTCTCTTTTTTATAATAATTGGTTTTAAATCGTTTTTTAACATTATATTTATAAATGTTGTATTATTGTTGTGAGCCACTCTGAGTCCTTGGAGAGGGGCAGCATACAAATCTAAATAATAATAATACTAATAATTCTAATACTACTACTACTACTACTACTACTACTACTACTAATAATAATAATAATAATAATAATAATAACAATTGTGCTGTCCCCAGAGACAGAGATAGTTGGACTGTATTTAGGCATGTCTCTTTAAGATATTGCATTAGGCGAAATGTAGTGAGATTGCACTCTGGGTAATGTAGTTCTACCTGTGACCACATTTGTGTATTCCTATTGGCTCTGACTCTGAGGGGTAATTGGAGAGAACATTCCAGAGGGTCTTTTGTCTTCACTCTTTCACTAAGCCAGCCAGCATGTGGATGCTCCACCTCAGAGCCTGGGTCAATTCAACCTCTTTTTACCTGCACAATGGGAAAGATTACACTGCAGAAGAATGGCATCATAACTGTGAGTTATTGTGAGAATGCCTGTAATAAAATAATATGGGATGCCTTGTTGTGCTGAGTTATCTGACTGGGAAAAGTTGAGCTTATTATTATTATTATTATTATTATTATTATTATTATTATTAGTCCAAATTCCATATGGTTTATCTCTTTTATTATAAAATCTCAATTCACATTATTATTATTATTATTATTATTATTATTATTATTATTATTAATAGCAGTCCAAATTCCATATGGTTTATCTGTTTTATTATAAAATCTCAATTCACATTATTATTATTATTATTATTATTATTATTATTATTAGTCCAAATTCCATATGGTTTATCTGTTTCATTATAAAATCTCAATTCACATTATTATTATTATTATTATTATTATTATTATTAATAGCAGTCCAAATTCCATATGGTTTATCTGTTTTATTATAAAATCTCAATTCACATTATTATTATTATTATTATTATTATTATTATTATTATTATTAGTCCAAATTCCATATGGTTTATCTGTTTCATTATAAAATCTCAATTCACATTATTATTATTATTATTATTATTATTATTATTATTATTATTAGTAGTAGTAGTAGTCGTAGTAGAACTAGGCTCCTGAATGGGGCTCGACTAGTAATTAATGCTAAATCCGGCAAAACAACTGTCCACTGTGATACAATTGTAGATAATAATAACAACAACAATAATCAACATCTTTCAAAATATGGGGAGAAAGTTGTTATTATTATTATTATTATTATTATTATTATTATTATTATTATTATTATTATTGTTATTCGCACTGCCCCCACCCTCCTTGCCTTTCATAAAAATCTGAAAACCTATTTATGCCGCCAGGCTTGGGGTCACTAGACCCCAGCCTCTGACCAGTGAATATGTAGGGTGTTTGTTGTGTCTATTTGAATGATTGATTTTTAAATGTTGAGGAGGGGGGGTTTAGAATATTTTAACCAATTATTTATGTTAATTGGATTTAGATGTGTTTTATTGATACGTTTGAGCCCGCCCCAAGAGGGGCAGCATATAAGTCCGATCAATCAATATCAATCAATCAATCAATCAATCAATAATATAATGTGGTCTCACCAGCGCTCTATACAGCGGGATCACAATCTCTCTCTTCCTGCTTGTTATACCTCTAGCTATGCAGCCAAGCATCCTACTTGCTTTCCCTATATATCTTAGAAAATATGCAGCCATAATAAACATTCCACTAAAGCTGTTACAACTTATTTTTGGGTCTTGTTGCCTATCTACCTAGCTTCCTACATTTCTTTTTCTTTCTTTTGACTGGATGTGTCAATCTTATAAAGAATAACTTTATTGCCTGTTTGCTAGAAGGAAGAAAAAGTAGCCATTTGAGCAATCTGAAACTTTCTCAGCAAAGCCACTTTTTTCTGTGATGAGAATTGAAGGGTTCAATTGATTTCTTCAAGAAGTCCTTGTGGGTTTTTTTTAATGACCAACACAACAATGGAAAATTCACACATGCACACTTCTAAAGCTTCCAGTTACTAATTATATTTTCCATTGAAGGGAGTCATTGAGGAGCTGCATTAGGGATTATTATCTGAATAAATGGGATCTTCTAAATTTTGAGCTGCTATTACTGTCAACATGTGCTATAATTATGGAAAGAACAACTCTTATATCATATCAACATCTTTCCTGCAACTGACGTCTTTCTGAAAATTGTGACTGCTCATTTTGTCCAAGAATAATTGGATCTGAAAAATTGTTTAATATAAAAATTATTTAATGTATTTAATAATTTTGGGATGTCCATCACTTTAATATTCTTCTTGCTCTTAATGACTTTAGACAGGTTGTCTAATGAATGGTCCATATTTTGTCTGATTATTACTCTGATGTTTTCCAAATGTGTTTGTCGTTCAGCCTGGCATATGAAGCAATTTTGTCCTGTAATAAAGCTAATTAAAGTAGGCAGCCATCCACACAACACTCCTTAATGAATTATAACGAGCTTATTAATCGGCTCACTCTTGCTCAGGAAATCCACTTTTGGACCTATTAAAAGGTATAGCAGTATAGAAAATCTGGGTAAAATGAGTCAAATATATACTTTGAATTTTAAAAAAAGTGCAATTGAAGAAAGCTATTAAGTTAAATCCTTTATTTGAAAATAAAATGTGAAGGGAACTTATTTGCTTTAGGCTGTTTTGAAAAACCGAGCAAGATAAATAATACTGTATATTTTTTGTCTTGGTTGATAGCAGTAAATCATTTTAGAGCATCGGATAAACATAAATTGAGAATACAGAAGAAGATGAAGTTATATCTTTGCTTGCTGAGCTAGTTGTTTAAACATGCCTTTAGGAAATTAATAATAAGTCTTATGCTATTCACTGTGAAAATAAATAACTTTGCCCTATATAGAAGAGTTTCTAAACTTGATGCCTATTGCATAATACAGTGGTACCTCGAGATACGAGTTTAATTCGTTCCTGACCTGGGCTCTTAAGTCGAGCAGCTCTTATCTCGAATGACTTTTCCCCATAGGAATTAATGTAAATAATTTTAATTGGTTCCAGCCCTCAAAAAACTCACAAAGTTAGTCTAAATTATGCAGAAAGACAAGTTTTTAATGAAGAAATGTACATGTACATATAAATGAATAATTAAGTTTCTTTCACTTAACTTGTAAACTTTCTTAAACTTTTAAATTTACATATGTTCAACTTCTCTGCCACCCAATCCTGTAGGACAGAGGTCCCCAACCCTTTTTGCACCAGGGACCGACTTTAAGCGATCAAGAGAGGAATGGGATAAATGAATGGACGGAGGGTGGGAAGGAAGGAAAGAGGGAAGGGACAGGAACAGAGGAAGGAAGCAAGGAAACTTATGAAAGGGGAGAGTAAGAGAGGAATGAGTGAAGGGAGGGAGGGAGGGAAGAAGATGGGAAGGAGAAAGAAAAGAAGAAATAGAGGAAGGGAAGGTAAAAGAGAGAAAGAAAAAGAGCTAACTTCCGCGTTCAGCTTCAGGAGACAGCTGCGAAGCCGCGCGCGTGTTTTAAAAGGTTGCAGCCGGCCTGGGGGGCTCAGGGGGGTGCTGGCAAGCCCCCCAGGCTGGCTGCAAGCCCCCCCCCCCGAGCCCCCCAGGCCGGCTGCAACCTTTTAAAACACGCGCGCCGCTTCGCAGCTGTCTCCTGAAGCCGAACGCGGAAGTTAGCGTTCGGCTTCATGAGACAGCTCCTTGGCGCTTGTATCTCGAATTTGGGCTTGTAAGTAGAACAAAAATATCTCTCCCCTCCCAGCTCTTATCTCGAGTTGCTCTTAAGTAGAGCAGCTCTTATGTCGGGGTTCCACTGTAATACAAAGGCAGTATCTGGATTTGTAAATTCAGGATTTTGGATAACGATTGAGCAACAATTGGAGGATTTAGTGCTACTTGAAGTGAAGGAAATAAGAACTCTTCATTCTGCTTACAGTTGATGTCTGAAATACTGGTTGATTTTTCCTTTGGTGGTGACCTTTTCCTGTATCTGATGGTCTTTCCCTGAATGAAATACAGCTTCATTGCTGTTGTTTTTACCTGTCGCATGTGTGACCTCTATATAATAGAAGGTATATAAAAACATGTGTGCATAAAATTCAACACTGTGTTTCAATTTCAAAGCAATCGGTGAAGAAGGTCCTGTTTTAAGCGCCTAAATTGTTTTTACCTGTCACAGGCATTCATTCATTCATTCATTCATTCATTCATTCATTCATTCATTCATTCATTCATTTATTAGATTTGTTTTTTTTAAAAATAATTTTTATTTACAAATGTACATTAAAACAATAACAACTGACAATACATTTACATCTAAACAATGTGCAGAACACACACGAAACTTAAAAAGACGAATCTATTTTGTCACCCCTCCCCTCCTATGGCTGGCTCTATTGACAGCCAACATTTGGTTCTTAGCGGTATTGAGACCAGTGATTTAATTAATAACCTATATTTAATGTTTTGCATTGTATATTAATGCATATAAATTCTTTTTATACAGATAATAATAAAACATACCTAACTCGCTTTCTATTGAATAGACAGAAAAAAAGGTTATATTGATTCTTGGTGTTTTTGCCTTTTTCACATTCCTTTATCACGCAGCATTACTAGTAATTGTTCTAATTATTTATTAGATTTGTATGCCGCTCCTCTCCGAAGACTCGGAGCGGCTCACAACAATAAAGCACAGTACAAATCCAATGATTAAAAGCAATTTAAAACCCTTAATATAAAAGCAATCATACATCCCAGACATACCATGCATAAAATGGAACGGTCCGGGGGAATCAATTCCCCCATGCCCTGATGGCAGAGGTGGGTTTTAAGGAGTTTGCGAATGGCAAGGAGGGTGGGGCAGTCCTGATCTCCGGGGTGAGTTGATTCCAGAGTGTCGGAGCCGCCACAGAGAAGGCTCTTCCCCTGGGTCCCGCCAGACGTGGCACGGCATCTATATAATATATAAAAACACACAGATATTTGAATGGAACGTTGTTTCAAAATTTCAAAGCAATCAGTGAAGAACCTTTGGAGATTTAAGATTTTGAACGAATGAACGCTTCCATTTTTATTTACATAGATCAGTGGTTCTCAATCTGGGGGTCTGGATCGCTTTGGGGGTCATTTCACAGGGGTCGCTTAAGACCAAGGGAAAAAACAGGAGCTAAAGCTTCTAATTCTGGCACCTTGGAACATATTTTTACAATCCCACCAATCAGGCGTTTACAGTCGGGGTGTCCCTCTGACCTCCCTGCCAATCAGCTTAAAGCTCTGTTGGGAGAATTGGCGCTAGACTTATGGTTGGGGGTCACCACAACATTAGAAAGCTTGAGAACCACCGAATAGATATTTCAAAAGCAGCTTGCTCCTTTGGTGGATGTTTGAGGGTGTTTATAATGGCGCTGTGTCAGATGTGAAATCATACACGGTTGCAGTGCTCAAGCCTTTTCACTCGCCCTCTCTCCCGTGGCTAATTTTTAGAAGACAGGTTTCTCTGACAAATTTCTGTAGTGGAATTCATATTTCAAAGTATTTTTTTTCCCCCTCGCCTAAATCGGAATCTATTCCTTTTCTCCTTTGCTTTAAAAGCTTTCATAACAAATTGCGATGCATTTGACAGTAATGGCTAAGAGACAGCAGTCTCCGAAATTACAACCTGTTCTTCACCTCCGTTTTTCTGGTATTTGCTATTTTTTTCTTAGTTCTTTCAAAGTTAGACATACATTTCCCTGCTCATCCCGGCTGCTTTTTTGATAAAGATGTTGCTATATTGTAGTCAGTGTCTTGTCTCATATATACACAAGTTTTCCTACTCATTTCACTATATTCTTTCTTGGTTGTTTACTGGTAGACTATTGAGTAACACTATCTTAAGTATTTATTCAATAAAGTAAATGCTTGGGCACATATTATGTCAGTACAACACAGCAAACGAGATCACTATGCTGGATTCCGTATTTCATCCCCAGTCGGGCGCTTCCCAAGCACCCAGGACTACGTAATGTAGCAGCGAATTATGTTTGCCGATCCCAGTAAAGTGGCCTTTTGCAATTGACAGATGGAGATTTTGTCAATTCCGATGGTTTTCAAATGTCCGCTGAGATCCTTTGGCACTGCGCCCAGCGTGCCAAGTACCACTGCAACCACTTTCACAGGCTTATGCCAGAGTCGTTGCAGCTCGATTTTTAGATCTTCGTATTTCACTAATTTCTCTAGCTGCTTCTCCTCAATTCTGCTGTCTCCTGGGATTGCGATGTATTATTATTATTATTATTATTATTATTATTATTACTACTACTACTACTATTATTATGGAATGAATAAATCTGGAAGAGGGCAAAGTTTCCTGCACAGAATCTTACATCAAAGAAAGCACTTTGCAAAATATTATGGCAAGTTCCACTTGCAATATTTTATTACAGACTTTGTTCTATTCCCTACTAAACAATATAATAAAACTGATTACGTCCATAACTTTCTGAAAAGAGGAGATGACTAGAAAACCAAGCCAGATTGGCTGTATGATTGGATATCCTTGTCCACAGAGCACTGCAGGGGCTTAAAAAAATTACACACACTATCCACACTAATACAAACGGTCCCGTTCACAGTTTGGTTCACATAATATGCTTGTATTTCGGCGGCGTTAGGTTACAATATTTGTATTACTAACAGAATATGCTATTAGAAATATCACACATGAAAAGGAAGCCCTGAGATTCATTACTTGGATGTAATTATTGCCACAGTGTGACATTGTCGTGTGAGGAGCAGGGGGGAAAGTGCTAAGCCCTTTGTAACACCTCTTTTGATGTTATTATAGGACATAATGAAAGATGAATGCCTGACTCTGAAGCTCCAGCTAAAAGAGAAAGATGAGCTCATTTCCCAACTTCACGAAGAGCTGGTAAGTGACAAACAGTGTTTGTTTCTGATTTGGGATGTATGATTTGGGATGGTTATTGGCTGGGGCCGACACGCAGACAAATAGAGGTTGAATATGTGTTTACGTTGCAGTCATATTAGGCAGTTTTCAAATTGGGAAACTTGTCAACTTCTGACAGGGCAATGTGGCAGGTAAGTCAAAGGAGGTTGTTTGCTTTAGAAGCCTACAACGACAGTTCCCTTTAATCCCTGATGTAAGACAAGCCACAATTTTCTCTGCATTTTGCATTGCAAATATAGTGACGGTTACCTAACATATGCTGATTTGTTGGTGCTTCTATTGATGTGCACTAGAGTGCCTTCCGTCCCCTGTCCTATTGCTCTCCTATATCTCCTATACCTTCCTTCTATCCCTATATCTCTTCTTTTATTCTTTCATTGATATGTTCTATCCCTATATCTCTTCTTCTATTCTTTCATTGATATGTTCTATTCCTATACCTTCTTTTCTATTCTTCCTTAGATATATTTTACTATGAGTATCTCCTCTATAGCCTTCATCATGTATTTTACTATGTGTATATAGATATATACCCACTAAAACCCTCATTGTGTATTGGACAAAATAAATAAATAAAATAAATAAATACCTTTCTTCTATTCCTATATCTCTTCTTCTGTTCTTTCATTGATATGTTCTATTCCTATATCTTCTCTTCTCTTCTTTCTTAGATATAGTTTACTATGAGTATCTCCTCTATAACCTTCATCATGTATTTTACTATGTGTATATAGATATATCCCCACTAAAACCCTCATTATGTATTGGACAAAATAAATAAATAAAATAAATAAATACCTTTCTTCTATTCCTACATCTCTTCTTTTATTCTTTCATTGATATGTTCTATTCCTATACCTTCTTTTCTATTCTTTCTTAGATATATTTTACTATGAGTATCTCCTCTATAACCTTCATCATGTATTTTACTATGTGTATATAGATATATACCCACTAAAACCCTCATTGTGTATTGGACAAAATAAAATAAAATTTAAAAAATATATAATCATTTAGTAAAGGATTCTCCCCTGCTCCCACTGCAGGAAATACACGGATATACAGAGTGTAAATTTCAGAAGCTTTTCAGGTTTTCATATAACAGTACTGTATATACTTTACACTTGCTGCTAGTAAAACTGATTAAGTGACTATCTATAAACGTACTGAAATCTGAAACTGAAACAAGAACAGAAAAAAAATAAGTTTCCTATCAACCAGTGTTCTGACCAGCTGCTATGTATGTTGCTCTAATTAAGAGAATGTATTGATACTCCTGTGTAAATTTATGCTAAATATCCATGTGCTTTTCAGTATACATTGATTGCTCATTTTAATTTGGAGTGGTATCTTGGTGAATAAAAAACAGAAATGAATGAAAGTCTGTATATACACTGCTCAAAAAAATAAATAAAGGGAACACTTAAACAACACAATATAACTCCAAGTAAACGCCAAGTAAATCAAACGTCTGTGAAATCAAACTATCCACTTAGGAAGCAACACTGATTGACAATCAATTTCATGGGCTGTTGTGCAATATTCAATGAGAATATTTCATTCATTCAGATATTTAGGATGTGTTATTTGAGTGTTCCCTTTATTTTTTTGAACAGTATTTATTTTATTTATTTATTAAATTTGTATGCCGCCCCCTCCGCAGACTCAGGGCGGCTCACAACAGCAACAGAAAAACAGTGTAAAATACAAATTCAATAATTAGAAAGCTAAAACCCCATAATTTTAAAAAAACATTCACACAACATACCATACATAAACAGTATAGGCCTGGGGAAGATATTTCAATTCCCCCATGCCTGGCGACAGTGGTGGGTCTTAAGGAGTTTGCCAAAGGCAAGGAGGGTGGGGGCTGTTCTAATCTCAGGGGGGAGCTGGTTCCAGAGGGTCGGGGCCGCCACAGAGAAGGCTCTTCCCCTGGGACCTGCCAGACGACATTGTTTGGTCGACGGGACCCGGAGAAGGCCAACTCTGTGGGACCTAATCGGTCACTGGGATTCGTGCCGCAGAAGGCGGTCCCTGAGATAATCTGGTCCGGTGCCATGAAGGGCTTTATAGGTCATAACCAACACTTTGAATTGTGACCGGAAACTGATCGGCAACCAATGCAGACTGCGGAGTGTTGGTGTGACATGGGCATATTTGGGGAAGCCCATGATTGCTCTCGCAGCTGCATTCTGCGCGATCTGGAGTTTCCGAACACTTTTCAAAGGTAGCCCCATGTAGAGAGCATTACAGTAGTCGAGCCTCAAGGTGATGAGGGCATGAAGGACTGTATACATTTGTATGTGTATCTGTGTGTATATACAGTATATGTACTATAATATATGTGCATGCATACATATACATATGTTAAGTGCAAGAAAGAAGAAGGGCTCTTGGGAAGAAACTTTTAAGAAAACTTAGTACAAAACGTCCTACTTTCCTTTGACTGAGATACCCTATCAGTGAAAATCAAAACAGTTGCTGTGCTTGTCTGCTC
The DNA here is from genome assembly GCF_031021105.1 of Erythrolamprus reginae. Taxonomy (NCBI): domain Eukaryota; kingdom Metazoa; phylum Chordata; class Lepidosauria; order Squamata; family Dipsadidae; genus Erythrolamprus; species Erythrolamprus reginae. The sequence continues at coordinate 1,290,425 of NW_027248506.1, forward strand.
AACAGTATCTGTCAAATATGAGCCATGAATTATTAAGTAAAGCAACTACATCCGTGGAAGCGAGACTGACAATCCACTTCATTTATCCAAACTGGACAGTTAATTTTCCCCTGCTTCCCTATGGAACAAATACATAATTAGATCTTGATTTAGAATATTGAGCTGGTTATAAGAGTGTTATGCCAATCTATTTTCAATTTATTTGTCTATTGTAACCTGTCACAGACTTTTGTCTTGGTAAAAAGAGGAAAAATACACTTTTGGGTTCAGTATTTTTTTCTACTGTGTTTATTAGGTAGTGACGGTGAACTTATGGCACGTGTGCTACAGGTAGCACGCCCAGCCATATTTAAGGGCACATGAGCCGTTGCCCTATGTTAGCTCCAGCTCACGTATGCATTTTTTATTCATTCATTCATTTATTCATTTATTTATTTATTTACCTACTTACTTACTTACTTACTTATTTACATATTTATTTACTTACTTACTTACTTACTTACTTACTTACTTACTTACTTACTTACTTACTTACATACTTACTTACTTACTTACTTACTTACTTACTTACTTACTTACTTACTTACTTACTTACTTACTTACTTACTTACTTACTTACTTACTTACTTGAATTGTATGCCGCCCCTCTCAGAGGACTCGGAGCGGCTCATAGCAACAATAAAATACAATAAATACAAACCCAATAGAAACTATATTAAAAAAAAACCTGTATTGTTAAAAACTAGCAATTCTAAAACAGTCACACCAATCTCAAATGTTTAAGTCAGAAAAGGTGAGGTGGGGGGAAGTTAATCCCCCCATGCTTGGCACCATAAATGGGTCTTTAACATCTTGCGGAAGGCAAGGAGGGTGGGGGCAATTCGAATCTCAGGGGGGAGTTGATTCCAGAGGGCCGGGGCCACCACAGAGAAGGCTCTTCTCCTAGGTCCCACCAGACGAGGTTGTTTAGTCGACGGGACCCAGAGAAGGCCAACTCTATGGGACCTTTTCGGCCGCTGGGATTCATGCGGCAGAAGGCAGTCCCGGAGGTATTCTGGTCCGATGCCATGTAGGGCTTTATAGGTCATTACCAACACTTTGAATTGTGACCAGAAACTGATCGGCAGCCAGTGCAGACCAAGGAGTGTTGTAGAAATGTGGGCGAATCTTGGAAGCCCCACGACGGCTCTCACGGCCGCATTCTGCATGATCTGAAGTTTCCAAACACTTTTCAAAGGTAGCCCCATGTAGAGAGCGTTGCAGTAGTTGAACCTCGAGGTGATGAGGGCATGAGTGACTGTGAGCAATGACTCCCTGTCCAAATAGGGCCGCAACTGGTGCACCAGGCGAACCTGGGCAAACGCCCTCCTCGCCACAGCCGAAAGACGATGTTCCAATGTTAGCTGTGGATCGAGGAGGACGCCCCAAGTTTCAGACCCCTCTCTGGGGGCGGAAATAATTCCCCCCCCCCCAGGGTAATGGACGGACAGATGGAATTGTCTTTGGGAGGCAAAACCCACAGCCACTCCATCTTGTCTGGGTTGAGTTTGAGTTTGTTGACACCCATCCAGACCCCAACAGCCTCCAGGCACCAGCACATCACTTCCACTGCTTCGCTGACTGAACATGGGGTGGAGATGTATAACTGGATATCATCATTTTGGTTATACAGTTTTAATGGTGATCCCTATGACTCGGTACCATTTCATTTGTAAAGCATTATGCTCTTTAAATTAGCATACACTTTTCTAATGTAATCATTTGCTTTTTGTATTTAATCTTTGGGCATTATTCTCAGCTTTTATGACAGCATTCATTTGTGCTATCTCTCTGTCATTATTCTAACTTAGTTGTTATTTTTTTAAAACAAAATGGGGGACACATCCATTTTATTGTAAGGTAGATAAATTAGAGAAGTAAATTTAGTTCAACGTTTGTTTTATAAATGGTATTAAATGCCTGGCTTTTGACTGTCTAATTATACGATAGATTCTGATAAGCGTAATGGTTATATTCAGGGCAATTATATGGTGCTGTTCTGTCGGGCTCTCTGGTAGAATTCTCCCAAAAATTCACAGGTACAAATTTCAGACACACACACGTTTGAAAATTCAAAACAATGTTCTTTATAATGAAAATTCACTTAACCTAAGCCCTCTTTTGGGATAGCAAAGAGCCCTCGTCTCCAAACAAACTGGTAATTTGTTCAAGTCCCTTATCAGTTCTGTGATACTTAGCTTGCAGCTGGGAGGCGATTCACAGTCCTTCTTCTTTCACAAAGTGACACAAACTTTGCTCTGGTTTAGTTTCAAAGCGGGGAAAAATCAGCACACAAAAGGTCAAAGTCAGTAAAGCAGCCACGAAACACAATGATCAGATAATCCTCCACAATGGCCAAACCCACAGGCTGCTCTTTATAGCAGCCTCACTAATGACCACAGCCCCACCCAACCACAGGTGGCCTCATTTTCTTTGATAATACTCTCTCGGTTGTTGCTGCCTATGCATCGCTCTCCGCATGCGTGGCTGTATCATTAACTCTTGTTCTGAATCCAAGGAGGAGCTAGATAATTGATCTCCTTCTGAGCTGTCTGCCCCATTCTCCTCCTCCCTGTCACTCATGTCTTCTTGGTCAGAGGAGCCTTCATCATCAGATTCCACCGGGGGCAAAACAGGCCTGCAGCATGTGGATGTCTCCCCCACACCCACAGTCCTTGGGGCAGGAGCTGGGCCAGAGCTAACCATAACAGGTGCAGCCATCTTTACGGTAATTCTTTGCTAGTCCTGGTTTCTATTATTTCATCTTGGGTGTTTATGATAGATTATTACAGGTCCTTCAACGATTTACATAAGAAGAGACAGCTGTAAGTAGTTTCAAATCTTCTTTTCTTCTCCATATTTAGGCAACATCTGAGTAGAAAAGAAAGAGATTAGCTATGCTTAAACATTATTAAAGTGTCAAATTCCTTCCCTCCCTTTTACCGGAGAGAATTAATTGCACATAGTCCAGGGGGAAAAAAAGGCTTATCTCAGCAGCAATTATTCTACAAGTGAACTCTGCAAGATATTCCGGAGTGGGAAGATGACAGTATCCAATGAGAAACACAATGTGGATTAATTTCCGATTCCTTGTGCTTTCGGAAGCCTTGATGAAAAGCTGACAGCCAGATAGAATCTTTAATATTCTCGTGCACTCGCGGAGGTGATTCTGCACATTAGTTTAAAGTCTCTGTCACAAAGTGCTGACATTTTTTGTGCCACTTGGCGCCGGATGTAGATAAGGAATTGTCATGCCTTTCAGGGGCAGGAAGCAACTTGTGATCTGATGATGATTCCTTTCGACATATCTGCATAGGAATAATGTAGCAGGAGTGTACCAGCAATAAACGGCTGCCCTTAAGGGCCTCTGGAGATGTTACCCCGGGACTAACATCGCTTGAATAATAATAATGCACTACATATGCTAGTCTTCTGATGTCAGAAGACAGAATGTTAGCTTTAAAAGACCTGGGTGATTCCTCTTACAGATTTAGATAAATATGACTTGACTGCACTCTGCAAGGATGCGTCACCTTTCCGACGCACAGAGGAATCATAAATTAGCTCTCTGCAGATATATATAAGGCAAGAGGTACAGGATGTCTCTTTATTCCAACCTTTCTGCATTGTTCTCTTTTTTAACGGCTTTGAAATAGAGTGGTACCTATACCTACGGACGCCTCTACTTACGAACTTTTCTAGATACAAACCTGAGCCTCCGAAACTGTAACCGGAAAAGGCAGGGAGAAGCCTCCGTGGGGCCTCTGTAAGAATCTCCTAGGCCATAAAAGGCAGGGAGAAGCCTCCGTGGGGCCTCTCTAGGATTCTCCTGGGCCAGAAAAGGCAGGGAGAACCTCCATGGGGCCTCTCTAGGAATCTCCTGGGCTGGAAAAGGCAGGGAGAAGCCTCCATGGGGCCTTTCTAGGAATCTCCTGGGCCGGAAAAGGTAGGGAGAAGCCTCCGTGGGGCCTCTCTAGGAATCTCACGGGCCAGAAAAGGCAGGGCGAAGCCTCCGTGGGACCTTTCTAGAAATCTCCTGAGCCAGAAAGGGCAGGAAGAAGCCGCTGTGGGGCCTCTCTAGGATTCTCCTGGGCCGGAAAAGGCAGGGAGAAGCCTCCGTGGGGCCTCTCTAGGAATCTCCTGGGCCGGATAAGGCAGGGAGAATCCTCTGTGGGGCCTCTCTAGGAATCTCCTGGGAGGAAACAGGGCCGGAAAGGCAGGGAGAAGCCTCTATGGGGCCTCTCTAGGAATCTCCTGGGAGGAAACAGGGCCAGAAAGGCGGGGAGAAGCCTCCGTGGGGCCTCTCTAGGAATCTCCTGGGAGGAAACAGGGCCTCCACCCTCCCTGTGATTTCCCCAATCGCACACATTATTTGCTTTTACATTGATTCCTATGGGAAAAATTGCTTCTTCTTACAAACTTTTCTACTGAAGAACCAGGTCACGGAACAAATTAAGTGCGTAAGTAGAAGTACCACTCTACTGAGAACAGCATTAGTGACACCGTTACTATATTATATTTTTGTTTATTTTCATATGCATTTATTTCGCTATTCCTTTGCTCACATACATAAATGAGTGAGCTCGTGTGAAATGAGTGCAATTGAGTGAGAAACTTTGCACGGATGGCTATTTCCTCATTCACTTGTAAATGTCCAAAATATACCCATGAACATTTTGTGGGGAATATATGTGTTTGCATGTCTGGGAGAGGACAATAATACATCAGTGTTATGAATATCTCCAATTGTAATTGTCTAGCCAAGTATTAGGCCTACTATAGTGAAAATTGATAACTTGTGTTTATTTTCTAATGAGTTTTAAAATATTCCTTAGAAACTGAAGACGGTATTTCATCTGAAAGACTTTTGCCGAGAAATCCCTTCCTCTAAATATGATGTTTATTTTTATTTATTCATTTATTTATTCATTTGTCCAATACACAAATACATAGGAAGAAAAATAGACATGTGATAATATAAAAGAGGGTGAAAGTGAACTTAGAGGAGAGGATATATGAAAGGAAGAGAATATATAAGATAGGTGAAAGAAAGGAAAGACAATTGGACAGGGGACGAAAGGCACACCAGTGCACTTATGTACGCCCCTTACTGGCCTCTTAGGAACCTGGAGAGGTCAATCGTGGAGAGTCTAAGGGAGAAGTGTTGGGGGTTAGGGGTTGACACAATTGAGTCCGGTAATGAGTTACACGCTTCGATAACTCGGTTGTTGAAATCATATTTTTTACAGTCAAGTTTGGCGCGGTTTGTATTAAGTTTGAATCTGTTGCGTGCTCTTGTGTTATTGCGGTTGAAGCTGAAGTAGTCATTGACTGGTAGGACGTTGCAGCATATGATCTTGTGGGCAGTACTCAAATCGTGTTTTAGGCGCCGTAGTTCTAGGCTTTCTAGGTCCAGGATTGTTAGTCTATTTTCGTAGGATGTTCTGTTTCGAGTGGAGGAGTGAAGGGCTCTTCTGGTGAAATATCTTTGGAAATTTTCAAGGGTGTTGATGTCTGAGATGTGGTATGGGTTCCAGACAGATGAGCAGTAGTCTAGGATGGGTCTGGCAAAAGTTTTGTAGGCTCTTGTGAGTAGAGTGAGATTGCCTGAGCAGAAGCTGCGTAGGATCAGGTTAACAACTCTAGAGGCTTCTTTGGCGATATTATTGCAGTGGGCTTTAGCACTTAGGTCATTCGATATTAGTATTCCAAGGTCTTTTACAGAATGTGTATGTCTGTATACATGTTTAGCTAGTGATCCATTTCAGAAATACCTTGAAAGTTAAAGCACCTACTTAAAGCATTTTGAATTTATTTGTAAATATGACTACTTGCATTTCCTGGAATTATTTTACATTGAAACAACACAGCTTCTGTCTCCAGCATTTTTTGTAATCATAGAGAGTAAGATACAAAAAATGCCCTAAATTAATGGATGGGTTTATCATGGAAGAGGAGACTAATGGACATTATATGCATTTCACTGAATAGCAGTTTAATGCAGGGGATGGACTGAATCGATTTTTGACAGAAACATATGAAAATGAAATGTAACTGAATACATAATCCATCTCTCTTTATCTAAAATGTCTTGGAGCAAATATAAATAATAGTCTAATATAGGTTGAATGATTTACCAACCATTACATTTCAGTCTTACTCAGCATATATTCACTTCAATTGTAGAATATGTTGAGTAAAATCTTTTGCAGAATTCTTTAACAGGTGGCTTAGAAAAATCACATCTGAACTGCTCTTTTCTGTAATGGCTGTTTTTCATAAATTAGTGGTGATGGAAAGATAAAGTTTGGTATTTCAAACAGCACATTCTATTTTATATTATTATTATTATTATTATTATTATTATTATTATTATTATTATTAATTGGATTTGTATGCCGCCCCTCTCCGCAGACTCGGGGCGGCTAACAACAATGACAAAAAACAACATGTAACAATCCAATTTAATAAAACAACTAAAAACCCTTTTTATAAAAACCAAACATACACATAAACATACCATACCTAACTTGTAATGGCATAGGGGAAGGAATATCCTAACTCCCCCATGCCTGGTGACAAAGGTGAGTCTTGAGTAATTTGCGAAAGACAAGGAGGCCGTTCTAATCTCTGGGTTGATTCTAGAGGGCCGGGGCCGCTACAGAGAAGGCTCTTCCCCTGGGGCCCGCCAAACGAGATTGTTTGGTCGATGGGACCTTATCGGCCGCTGGGATTCGTGCGGTAGAAGGCGGTTCCAGATGTATTCTGGTCCAATGACATGTAGGGCTTTAAAGGTCATTACCAACACTTTGAATTGTGAATTATAGCTATTGAATTTCTTTGTCCTGTTTATATTAAGATCTGGAGAGTTGGAGACTGTCTAAATTGAGCAAACTGAATCGAATTGAATAAATATGGAGCGTTGAAAACTGTTTGTATAAAAATGTGAAGGCACAACTTTCAAAATTAATATTGAACACCGTGGCTGATCCGCGTTGCAAAATATTGGACACTATGGCAGATCTGAGTTGCAAAATTGAAAATAATTATTAAAAGAGAACAAAGAGCTACTCAAACTTTGCTGCTTCCTGGAAATAATTCAAGTTTTTATATCCTCAAATCTGCTACTCCTAGTCAATAGGCTTGATTAAAATACTAAACCTTCCTCCTACACTAATAATAATGCAAGGGTTCCAAATAAATATTGTATTATTGAACTGCTTATACCAGCTTATTGGTTTTGGTTTTAAAACAGTATAGAATCTTTTTTTCATTAACTATGCTCAACCTTTTATAATTTCCGCTATACTGTATATGAATTTATTATAATGGTATTATGGATCATTATCTGATGATATAATTACATAATATCAGACTGTGACTGTTCATTTTAATTGGCCATAACATTTAATTTATCAAGTTGGAAATGCTTCAGTCTGTTGCTATCTAATTTATATTAGTAATATCTCCTATTTATTATCCATGTACATTTGGTTGAGTTAGAGAGTTTCCTTTGGACATTCCTATGTTTTAGGATCAAAATGGCAAGAAACCATTCCCAAGTGCATGTTTGAGGTCACATTCTTGCCTGGTTCTTCAGGCAAGAAATAATTTCTGTTCTGTCGGACTCTCTGGTAGAATCCTCCCAAAAATTCATAAGTACAAATTTCAGACACACAAACGTTTGAAAATTCAAAACAATGTTCTTTATAATGAAAATTCACTTAAACCAAGCTCTCTTTTGGTATAGCCAAGAGCCCTCGTCTCCAAACAAACTGGTAATTTGTACAAGTCCTTTATCAGTCCTGTGATACTTAGCTTGCAGCTGTGAGGCAATTCACAGTCCTTCTTCTTTCACAAAGTGAAACACACTTTGCTCTGGTTTATTTTCAAAGCGGGGAAAAATCAGCACATAAAAGGTCAAAGTCAGTAAAGCAGTCACGAAACACAACGATCAGATAATCCTCCACAATGGCCAAACCCACAGGCTGCTCTTTATAGCAGCCTCACTAATGACCCCAGCCCCACCCAACCACAGGCGCCCTCATTTTCTTTGATAATAATCTCTCGGTTGTTGCTGCCTATGCATCGCTCTCCGCATGCGTGGCTGTATCATTAACTCTTGTTCCGAATCCAAGGAGGAGCTAGATAATTGATCTCCTTCTGAGCTGTCTGCCCCACTCTCCTCACTCATGTCTTCTTGGTCAGAGGAGCCTTCATCAGCAGATTCCACCGGGGGGCAAACCAGGCCTGCAGCATGGGGATGTCTCCCCCACATCCACAGTCCTTGGGGCAGGAGCTGGGCCAGAGCTAACCACAACAATTTCATGGGGTTTTGAAAAAAGACCCTGAATCTATACCATGTTGAATTAAGTTTATATTACAAAAATAAAAATAAAAAACAGTTTACTCCAACTATTCTGACAACAAATCCTCAAAACAAAAGAATAAAACAAAATAAAACAACAAGCCACTGCTTCAAACTCAAAACAAAAGATTTTGTTTAAAAATACTTCCAGAATATTCAAAGCCTGTTTTAGGCTTTCACATTCAAATCACAACAAACCGGGAAGTATAATGTTTGAAAAGATATGAAAATAATCATGTTGCATAACAATTCTTAGTTTTTATAGTTTGGACAATTTTGAATTCAAATACTTTCTAGAAAGTATTGGATATTGTTGGCGTTTAAGGGGTGACTTGATCGAAGGGTATAAAATCATGCAGGGGATAGAAAAGGTGGATAGAGAAAAATATTTTCTCCATCACACAATACTAGGACGAGGGGCCCCTCCCTAAAGCTCACAGATAAGAAAGTGAGGACAAATCAAGGGAAATATTTCTTCACCCAGAGGGTCCTTGGTTGATGGAATTCACTTCCAGAAGAGGTTGTGACAGCCGTCAGCCTGGAGAGCTTCAAGGCAGGATTAGACAGATTCATGGATGCCAAGTGTATCGATGGTTATTGAAAGGGATGGCCATGTGCCGCTTCTATGTTGGTTGAGGCAGGCAGGATTCCCTTGGGTCCCATTTGTTGGGGGTCAAGGGAAAGGAAGAGTCTTGCCTTCTCTTTCTGCTCAAGATCCCCATGGACAATGGGTGGGCCACTGTGGGACACAGAATGCTGGACTCGATGGGCATTGCCCAGATTCAGCACGGCTCTTCTTATGTTCTTATGAGAGTCACTCCTGTGTGGTAGTTAAGGCACTACGTTAGGTCTTTGAGACTGTGAATTCAAAGTCCCAAGCTTCAGACCAGCAATGGACTGAAACAAAAAAACAGAAGCTTACTCATTATGGAACCAAAACATCTTTCGGCTGTGGCGAGGGGGGCGTTTGTCCAGGTTCGCCTGGTGCACCAGTTGCAGCCCGACCTGGACCGGAACTCACTGCTCACAGTCACTCATGCCCTCATCACCTCGAGGCTCGACTACTGTAACGCTCTCTACATGGGGCTACCTTTGAAAAGTGTTCGGAAACTTCAGATCGTGAAGAATGCAGCTGCAAGAGCAATCATGGGCTTTCCAAGATATGCCCATGTCACACCAACACTCTGCAGTCTGCATTGGTTGCCGATCAGTTTCCGGTCACAATTCAAAGTGTTGGTTATGACCTATAAAGCCCTTCATGGCACCGGACCAGAATACCTCCAGGACCGCCTTCTGCCACACAAATCCCAGTGGCCGGTTAGGTCCCACAGAGTGGGCCTTCTCCGGGTCCTGTCGACTAAACAATGTCGTTTGGCGGGACCCAGGAGAAGAGCCTTCTCTGTGGTGGCCCCGACCCTCTGGAACCAGCTCCCCCCGGAGATTCGAACTGCCCCCACCCTCCTCGCCTTTCGTAAAGTTCTTAAGACCCATCTCTGCCATCAGGCATGGGGGAACTGAGACATCTCCCCCGGGCCTATGCAGTTTATACATGGTATGTTGTGTGTATGTTTGCTTTTAATAATGGGTTTTTTAGTGTTTTTCAATTATTAGATTTGTTCTTACATTGTTCTTGTTATTGTTGTGAGCCGCCTCCGAGTCTACAAATCTAATAAATAAATAAATAAATAAATAAATAAATAAATAAATAAATAAATAAATAAATAAATAAATAAATAAATAAATAAATAAATAAATAAATAAATAAATAAATAAATAAATAAATAAATAAATAAATAAAATAAATAAATATAATAAGGGGTTTTTTTTAGTTGTTTTATTAATTGGATTGTTACATGCTGTTTTTATCATTGCTGTTAGCCGCCCCGAGTCTACGGAGAGGGGCGGCATACAAATCTAATAAATAATAATGAATAATAATTAAAACAAAAACAAAAAAATAATTTATGTAGGCGGGACTCTCCGCAGGCTATGAGTCCCAAATGAGTCCTTTGATGCAAAATCCCTGGCTAAGTCAGCGTTGGTAGCATCCACCTCCGAGCTCTCTTTGTAGGCTGCCCTAGAGTGAAGCCAGCTGGATGACCTTGGACTAGTCACTCTCTCGCAGTCAAGCAAACCACTTATATGAACACTGCCAAGAAAACTTCATGAAGTAATCCAGGTAGAAGTGACCAGGCATCAACAATGACTCGAAGGCACAATAAATAATTCAAAGTTTGGCTCGGTTATTTTAGCCAACTGCTATACATCCCATTCCACATACAGTACTTCCTTTTGTGAAAAATGCTACTTGTTCTGTGCACAGCCCTCGGAGGGAAACCCCCAACTCAAAAATCCTTTATTTTATGAATAAATCAAACTCTTTATTGATACAAGAACCCATAAGGAAAGCAGGTTTTAAAAGACTCGGAGACGGGAGGGTTTTCTTTTTGGGAGCTAAATGTCAACAAGTTCCGGGAAAAACTCCAAGCTCGGCCTAATTAGCCTAATTCCAATGGATAACAAAGTCCATTTATCATTGAGACATAGAAACATAGAAGATTGACGGCAGAAAAAGACCTCACGGTCCATCTAGTCTGCCCTTATACTATTTCCTGTGTTTTATCTTACAATGGATCTATGTTTATCCCAGGCATGTTTAAATTCAGTCACTGTGGATTTACCAATCACGTCTGCTGGAAGTTTGTTCCAAGCATCTACTACTCTTTCAGTAAAATAATATTTTCTCACGTTGCTTCTGATCTTTCCCCCAACTAACCTCAGATTGTGTCCCCTTGTTCTTGGGTTCACTTTCCTATTAAAAACACTTCCCTCCTGAACCTTATTTAACTCTTTAACATATTTAAATGTTTCGATCATGTCCCCCCTTTTCCTTCTGTCCTCCAGACTATACAGATGGAGTTCATGAAGTCTTTCCTGATACGTTTTATGCTTAAGATCTCCCACTGGGACGTCTTTGGACCCGTTCAATTTTATCAATATCTTTTTGTAGATGAACAAAAACATAAACAGAGGAATACACTCCAAGAGAAGAGAGGTGCTATTACCACTCTACAATGCCCTAGTGAGATTGCATTCAGTTTTGGTCACCACACTACAAAAGAGACATTGAAACGCTAGAAAAAGTGCGGAAGGGAGCAACCAGAAGGATAAAGGGACTAGAAACGAAAACATACGAGAAAAGGTTGCAGGAATTGAGCATGGATAGTCTAGCAAAGAGAAGCTCCAGGGTGTTGTGGTTAGCTCTGGCCCAGCTCCTGCCCCAAGGAATGTGCAGGTGGATGTGGGGGAGACATCCACATGCCGCAGGCCTGTTTTGCTCCCGATGGAATCTGCCGACGAAGCCTCCTCTGACCAAGGAAGCGTGAGTGACAGGGAAGAGGGGAGTTTGGCAGACAGCCCAGGAGGAGATCAGTCATCTGTATCATCCCTGGATTCTGAACAAGAATTAATGACACATCCACGCATGCGTAGAGTGATACATAGGAGACAACAACTGAAGGATTATTACAAGAGAAAATGAGGCCACCTGTGGTTGGGTGAGGCTGCTGTAATTAGTGCTACAGATAAAAAGAACAGCGTGCTGGTTTAGCCTCGTGGAAGTTTATCTGATTCACAGTTCGTCAAGATTGTGCTTTTGCTGTTTCCCTGTTCAAGACTGTGTGTGGAATTTCTGGACTTTTGGAATTGGACTCAATTTCCCAGTTACTGGGTGAGAAATTAGATTCCATTTAACCTGTGCCTTGTGTGTACCAGAAAATCCCTTTGACATTTAAAAAGGGAGTTTTTTCTGCTTTTCTGTGGATAAAGACCTTTTGTTTTCCTTCGATTGTGTGGTGTGTGTCTGTTTGGACTAATTACCCTGTAATTATGGGTGGTTGGGACATGCTGGCAGAGCAAGTATGTGTACTTTTAAATTCTGGTTTCCACAAGACTCACCTTTATGAGGGAGATGGATGGTTAAAAAGGTTTATCATATTAAATCAATCAATTCAAAGAAAGGCATCCTTCAATATTCTTAGTTTATTTTTTAACATTTCCAAATGTTAAAACTACTACTAGCTCCCTCCCAAAACCCAAATATATTTATTACTCCCACCTCTTTTCCTTTAGTCGCAAGTTCGCTAGACTGCTGGTTGACGTGAAATTTATCTTCCTTGTATTTAACTTTAATTTACGTTGTTCGCTTTCCATTTTTACTTTCCCAGTGAGCTCTTATAAATGTGCTTTACTTTTCAGCGAGCAAAACGGTGTCAATTGCATAACTCAAATCGTTAGTGATTTGAATTCCTACTTTCATCCCAGCTGTCCTCTCTCGTGGTGCTGCCATTGTTATATTAACCGTATAAATTGAAGAGATAGAAGAACACGATCCATCCTTGTCTCCCCTTTCTTTAATGCCCTGTTTTTCCATTGTCACTTCTTAAAGTAACTTCTGGTTCATGGTAAATGTTCCTCAGAATACTAAACAGATGTTCTGACATATCCATTTAGAAGAGAATATATGAAGTTCAGAGTTAGACTGTGGAGTGTTTGTTGTTCTCTGAACTTCATTGGTTGTTTGCAGAAGTTCCCTTTATGAGCCCTGATTCCAGTAATGGGCTGCTGCCCCCATGTGGGGGGAATAGGCAGTTCGGTTAGTAAGTTTGTGCACTATTTATTGAATACTGTACTCCATATAGAAACATAGAAGACTGACGGCAGAAAAAGACCTCATGGTCCATCTAGTCTGCCCTTATACTATTTCCTGTATTTTATCTTAGGATGGATCTATGTTTATCCCAGGCATGTTTAAATTCAGTTACTGTGGATTTATCTACCACGTCTGCTGGAAGTTTGTTCCCAGCATCTACTACTCTTTCAGTAAAATAATATTTTCTCACATTGCTTCTGATCTTTCCCCCAACTAACTTCAGATTGTGTCCCCTTGTTCTTGTGTTCACTTTCCTATTAAAAACACTTCCCTCCTGAACCTTATTTAACCCTTTAACATATTTAAATGTTTCGATCATGTCCCCCCTTTCCCTTCTGTCCTCCATGGAATCCAGGAAGTGATCACCTTGGCGTCCTTAGCAACCTGCTGGTGACGTCAAAGCTCCGAACGTCGACCGCGACCCCGAACTTTGCCCAAAGTTTCAAAAACTTTTGGGTTCGGCATACCGAACTCCGCAAAATTCGGTACGCACCCGAATTGTGAGTGTTCAGTTCGCCCATCACTAGTCATGACCAACACTTTGAATTGTGACCGGAAACTGATCGGCAGCCAATGCAGACTGCGGAGTGTTGGTGTGACATGGGCATACCTTGGGAAGCCCATGATTGCTCTCACAGCTGCATTCTGCATGATCTGAAGTTTCCGAACACTTTTCAAAGGTAGCCCCATGTAGAGAGCGTTGCAGTAGTCGAACCTTGAGGTGATGAGGGCATGAGTGACTGTGAGCAGTGACTCCCTGTCCAAATAGGGCCGCAACTGGTGCACAAGGCGAACCTGGGCAAACGCCCCCATTGCCACAGCCGAAAGATGATGTTCCAATGTTAGCTGTAGATTGAGGAGGACGCCCAAGTTGCGGATCCTCTCTGAGGGGGTCAATAATTCCCCCCCCCCAGGGTAATGGACGGACAGATGGAATTGTCCTTGGAAGGCAAAAATTATAGGAAAAGTTAGAAGTTTCCATGATTGATCAGCATTTGTTATTATTCCTTCTCTGAAACCAAAGCGTATTTACATTCAGAGCATTTATTTAGTGCTCGTTTAATTAATAAAGATGTTGCGTAAAGTAGTATTTTCATTTTACATTTTTTAATTTTTCTTTATATCAATACAGTGAATGATTTTAATGTTAGTTTGGAGTTCTATTCCAATAAATTGGCAGAAAACATATTTACAGCTTAGTTTATGTAGATGATTCAATAATCTTTTCTAAAAGCCCTATAGAGTTTGGAATAACAATGAGGGAAAGAAATACAGTAGATGAATGCAAACTCCATTGAATCCATCTCACGTTTAAGCGATTTGGAAGCAGCTTTTCCTGTTGGTGGATTTAGAAAAATCTCAGGGAAATTATGTGGCATAAAATATTTACATAACTACTGTTTTTAACTTCATCCCCATGCACTAAGAAGCTTATTTGAGAAACTGCTGATGTTTCGCCATCTTGGCTCCTCTGCCCGCTAAGAAAGCTATTATATTGGAGTATGTTAAAGACACTGAAATTTGGGATATTTTCTTTTTAAAAAAAACCCTCAATTGAGCTCTTTCTTTGATTTCATTTCCCTGGAGTTTCTTTGGTTTGTTTTTGTTTTGGAAAAAAATTGTTTTCCAAATACAACAGTCTCAATTATCCATCCTTCGGTCATCCAACATTCTGGATTTTCCGACATCGCAGCGGCTTGGGGGCGTGGCTACAGACATTTCCACGCCCCCAGACTTTTATATATGTTTACATTATAAAGTTTAATTTCATAGATTTAAGCCTTAAAATTTTTTTGTTTTCAGAATCACTACATACAATATATGAACTTTTCTGTAAGGCTGTTTGTTCATGTCATTATCATTTAACATTATAAAATGTGTTGTACAGCTTATTATGTATGGATGTTTGGTTTTACAATAAGGGTTTTTAGTTCTTTTAGTATTGGATTTACATGCTGGTTTTTTGTTACTGTTGTTAGCCGCCCCGAGTCTACGGAGAGGGGCGGCATACAAATCCAATAAATAATAATAATAATAATAATAATAATAATAATAATAATAATAATAATAATTGCTAATTACCAGTCTTATTTAACTTACAGCTGGCATCTTGGGACTGATTTCATAGTTTTGAGATTACAACTTTTAATTGGTCAAAAATAAGTGTAAAAAATTATATGGTTTTACGGAAGGAGGAATAGGGGGAATATCATTTTGCCTTCCTGACTCAAATATTGGGGGGGAAAATAGCAAGGACATCAAAGTCCCAGTTCTCACTGTAAAAGCGTCAATATTTTATATTTATTTATTTTATTTATTGGATTTGTATGCCGCCCCTCTCCGTAGACTCGGGGCAGCTAACAACAGTTATAGGCTAATAACATTCTATAGGTCTATATATTAGAGCTTTATATGTTTGAAAACAAACTAAAAAATGACTTCAAGAGTAGTAGTAGCAAGAAGAGATGGTATTTGATCTCATACGCAGCCCGTGAAATCAATCCTGTTGAAGCTGTTCTCTCCCACTAGAGATGCGGTTGTGTATTTACCAGGATAATTTGCTCCTTTCTGTAATTACTGTTCTAGGTTTGGCGTGTACATTTTATTAGTATTAGTGATGAGCGAACCCAATGGTGTTCGGCTTCAGCAAGTTCGGGCGAACTTCATGCAAAGTTCGGCCAAACCCAAACTCTGAACACTCCGTGACGTCAAAGCTCCGCCCCTGGAATCCCATCGTTTTTTATTTTTACAGATTTTTTATTTTTATTTATTTTTATTTTTACAAAAAAGGATAGCAATAATAATAATAATAATAATAATAATAATAATAATAATAATTTATTAGATTTGTATGCCGCCCCTCTCTGAAGACTCTGGATGCCGCAGCGGCGCTACAAGCAAAGGGAGGTCCTTCCACGTAAAAATATATATATTTATTTTTACATGAAAGGGCGCTTCAGATGCACCGCAAGCAAAAGGAGCTAGGGAATCCCACAAAGGGATTCCGGGGGTGGAGCTTTGACGTCACGTATACTGGCAGGTTGCTAAGCACGCCAAGGTGATCACTTCCTGGATTCCATCCTCCCTCCATTATTCTAGTGCCACCCCCAGAATCCAGGAAGTGATCAGTTGGCGTGCTTAGCAACATGCCGGTATACGTGACGTCAAAGCTCCATCCCCCAGAATCCCTTCGTGGGATTCCCCAGCTCCTTTTGTGCCTCCCGACCCGCCGACAGCTCCCCGGTGTTCACCTTCTTCCACCGCCACCAGCGCCCGGCTCCTCCTCCTCTTCTCAGCAGATGACAGCCGGGTGGCGGCGCTTCACGGTGCTCAGCACAAACGACGAACCGGAACACGAATTTTTTAAAAAATTCGGTTTCGGGTCTGGTATGCTGAACACCGCAAAGTTCAGTACGAACCTGAACTATGCAAGTTCGGTTCGCCCAGCACTAATTAGTATATGTTCCAAAATTAGGTTCTCAGCAGTCTTAATAATTATCGGCCTCCCTTTGAGTATACGGAAACCAGCTTTTCTTTCTTCTCATTGATTCTCATTCACCACAGTCCTATCAGTAGTAAGTACTTTTTCTATGAAGAGTAACTTTATTGGGCATGTTTTCCTTCACTTGTTTTTTCTCAGGAATTGGACATCGTCAAGGGTATTTTTTTTTTTTTCAATCGGCATACCAGTAAAAGCTTGTCAGAAGTCATCCACCGGTATCAAATCTCTTTTAGCAATTGTTAGATTGCAACTTATAAAACACGGTGTTTTTCTTCGACGATTCCAATTAATTTCATGAAGCCTGACGGAAAAGCTCCAGTGAGGTCGTGCCACAAAGCATAAAGCAGGGCAAGGCTTAATGATAATCTGAAGAAAGGAGAAATGTTTACATGCAAATCAAAGAGAACAAAAGTCCCTTCTGGTGATGGTTTCCATAAGGACCCTGGGTGCCACGTGAACTATTTGGTTCTGATCTGTAGCTCCCAGGAATGAAAAGAGCAGCTAAAGTATACTGAGGTTAAAGACCTTGGGATACTAATAACTAAAGATCTAAGTGCCAAAGCCCACTGCAACAACATAGCCAAGAAGGCTTCAAGAGTTGTAAACCTAATCCTACGTAGATTCTGCTCTGGCAATCTCTCACTACTCAGCAGAGCTTACAAAACTTTTGCCAGACCCATCCTCGAATACAGCTCATCTATTTGGAACCCATATCACATCTCAGACATTAACACCCTTGAAAATGTCCAGAGATCCTTCACCAGAAGAGCCCTTCACTCCTCCACTCGAAACAGAATCCCCTACGAGACCAGACTTTCAATCCTGGGCCTAGAAAGTTTAGAACTAAGATGCCTTAAACAAGGTCTAAGTATTGCCCACAAGATCATATGCTGCAACGTCCTGCCTGTCAGCGACTACTTCAGCTTCAACCACAACAACACAAGAGCACACAACAGATTTAAACTTAATATTAACCGCTCCAAACTTGGCTGTAAAAAAATATGACTTCAGTAACCGAGTTGTCGAAGCGTGGAACTCATTACCGGACTCCATAGTGTCATTCACAAACCCCCAACACTTTACCCTTAGATTATCCACAATTGACCTATCCAGATTCCTAAGAGGTCAGTAAGGGGCGAGTCCAAGTGCACTAGAGTGCCTTCCGTCCCCTGTCCTATTGCTCTCCTATATCTCCTATCCCTTTCTTCTATTCCTATATCTCTTCTTCTATTCTTTCATTGATATGTTCCATTCCTATATCTTCTTTTCTATTCTTTCTTAGATATATTTTACTATGAGTATCTCCTCTATAACCTTCATCATGTATTTTACTATGTGTATACCCGGGGAGGGAGGGGATAAAGGAAGGAAGGGAGGGAAGAAGAAAGGAAGGAAGGAAAGCAGGAAGGAAGGGGGAGGGAGGATGGGAGAGGAGAGCGGGAGGGACAGAGGGAGGAAAGAAGGAAGGAAGGAAGGAAAAAAGGAAAGAAAGAAAGAAAAGAAAGAAAGAAAAGAAAGAAAGAAAGAAAGGCATATTCAGGAGTATTATTTCGAGTTCCCAAACAAAAAGCGAAAGAAAAGTGAAATCACAGCTTTGGAGTTACTGATTTGTTTCTCGCAATGGCCGTGTCCACCCTCCCAGGTAAACCAGACAGAAAACAGAACTAGATGAATTAATTTTATATTGATCTACGGTAACAGAATCTTGCAGGTCTGAAGGTACAAGCTTCCTCCCCCACCCCAATGTTTAACTGCCAGATCCATGAGGTCAGGTATCTTTCTTTGGCTCTTCAGCCCCTGGAGGCTCCGGCCTCTCTTTCCTCATTATTTCCCAGCCAGCATCTTTGCCCTCATTATCCAAGGTCATCCACACCACCCTGTTTGTTTAAGGCATGAGTCATGTGGGCTCTCTGCAAAGCTTTGTGAAGTTACTGAGCAGCCCTGACCAATATACATATATATATGCAGTGATACCTCCACCTATGAACGCCTCTACTTACGAACTTTTCTAGATAAGAACCGGGTGTTCAAGATTTTTTTTTTGCCTCTTCTCAAGAACCATTTTCCTCTTACAAAGTGCCTTCCCGAGCCTCCGAAACTGTAACCGGAAAAGGCAGGAAGAAGCCTCCATGGGGCCTCTCTAGGAATCTCCTGGGAGGAAACAGGGCTGGAAAAGGCAGGGAGAAGCCTCTGTGGAATCTCCTACGAGGAAACAGGGCCAGAAAAGATGGGGAGAAGCCTCCATGTGGCCTCTCTAGGAATCTCCTGGGAGGAAACAGGGCTGGAAAAGGCAGGGAGAAGCCTCTGTGGAATCTCCTGGGATGAAACAGGGCTGGAAAAGGCGGGGAGAAGCCTCCATGGGGCCTCTCTAGGAATCTCCTGGGAGGAAACAGGGCCGGAAAAGGCAGGGAGAAGCCTCTGTGGAATCTCCTACGAGGAAACAGGGCCAGAAAAGATGGGGAGAAGCCTCCATGTGGCCTCTCTAGGAATCTCCTGGGAGGAAACAGGGCTGGAAAAGGCAGGGAGAAGCCTCTGTGGAATCTCCTAGGAGGAAACAGGGCCGGAAAAGGCGGGGAGAAGCCTCTGTGGGGCCTCTCTAGGAATCTCCTGGGATGAAACAGGGCTGGAAAAGGCGGGGAGAAGCCTCCATGGGGCCTCTCTAGGAATCTCTTGGGGAAAACAGGGGCAGAAAAGGATGGGTAGATGGATGGATAGATGAATAGATGATAGATAGATAGATAGATAGATAGATAGATAGATCTAGATAAATAGCTAGTTAGCTAGACAGACAGACAGACAGACAGACAGACAGACAGAAAGATAGATGATAGATGGATGGATAGATAGATAGATAGATAGATAGATGAAAGAAAGAAAGAAAGAAGACAGATAGACAATAGATGGATAAATAGATTTGTGTCTGTGTGTCTATGTGTGTGCCTGTGCAGAGAAATAAATAGACATATGTCTTAATTGATTTGGTAATGGGACATTTATTTCCTTTTTTTCACAATATTACATTTTAATATTATTTTGCATTAAAAATATTGTGTTATTTCAGCAACACTCCCATTTTGAGTCACATTACATTTCCAATAGTACAAACATTGATCCTTCTGGCTGGCTCAATCCACTCGGTTCTGCAGTTACTTTTTTTCCCAGTCTTCCTCTTACTGTCACCTGTCAGTGCATTGTTAGTGAAGATAATCTGTCTTTGTATACGTATTTGGAAGCAAGGAAATCTGTAGGTCGAGTTCTGGTTCCTCTTCAGGTTTCTTTGTCATTTGCTGGCCCTGCAAAGCAGGTATTTCAACCCTTGCTAAAGAGATGAGCTCAACAGCAGATTTTTACAAGCAAAAACAACATTGACAACAGGAAGCAGAGACTAATAAGAAAACCATAGTGTAGCTCAGTAATTGGAAATGTTCAGCCCGTGTCAGAATCCGAACCACTAGAGCAGATAAAATAAAATTCTACTTTGTAGCTGGTTAAATGACCTGAACAAACCTAGTCCAGCAGTTGTTTTTAATTAAAGCTTTCTGTATTACTTTTTTTACCCAGTTCTTTCTGTAGATGTGGATGAGAGGGAGAGAGAAAAAGCCTGTTCAGGATGCAAGTAGTATGTTATATTTATGTATTCGATTTTTATGCCGCCCTTCTCCATAGACCAATGTTTCTGAAGCTTGGTCGTTGGAAGATGCGTGGACTTCAACTCCCAGAATTCCCCAGCCAGTAACTAATAGAATTTAGTAAATATCAATAATTATTTATTTTATTTATTTATTTATTGGATTTGTATGCCGCCCCTCTCCGTAGACTCGGGGCGGCTAACAACAGCAATAAAAAGCAGCATGTAAATCCAATACTAAAACAACTAAAAAACCCTTATTGTAAAACCAAACATACATACAAACAAACATACCATGCATAAATTGTAAAGGCCTAGGGGGAAAGAGTATCTCAGTTCCCCCATGTCTGACGGCAGAGGTGGGTTTAAAGGAGCTTACGAAAGGCGAGGAGTGTGGGGGCAATTCTAATCTCTGGGGGCAGTTTGTTCCAGAGGGCCGGGGCCGCCACAGAGAAGGCTTTTCCCCTGGGCCCCGCCAAACAACATTGTTTTGTTGACGGAACCCAGAGAAGGCCCACTCTGTGGGACCTAACCGGTCACTGGGATTCATGCGGCAGAGGGCGGTCCGGTGCCATGAAGGGCTTTATAGGTGATGACCAACACTTTGAATTGTGACCGGAAACTGATTGGCAACCAATGCAGACTGCGGAGTGTTGGTGTGACATGGGCATGTTTGGGAAAGCCCATGATTGCTCTCTCAGCTGCATTCTACACGATCTGAAGCTTCCAAACACTCTTCAAAGGTAGCCCCATGTAGAGAGCGTTGCAGTAATCGAGCCTCGAGGTGATGAGGGCATGAGTGACTGTGAGCAGTGAGTCCCGGTCTAAATAGGGCCACAACTGGTGCACCAGGCGAACCTGGGAAAACGCCCCCCTCGCCACAGCTGAAAGATGTTTCTCTAATGTGAGCTGTGGATTGAGGAGGACGCCCAAGTTGCGGACCCTCTCTGAGGGGGTCAATAATTCCCCCCTCCAGGGTTATGGACGGACAGATGGAATTGTCCTTGGGAGGCAAAACCCACAGCCACTCCGTCTTGTCAGAGTTGAGTTTGAGTCTGTTGACACCCATCCAGACCCCAACAGCCTCCAGGCACCGGCACATCACTTCCGCTGCTTCGTTGACTGGACAAGGGGTGGAGATGTAAAGCTGGGTGTCATCAGCGTACTGATGATACCTCACCCCATGTCCTTGGATGCCGCTCATTCCGAAACGGGCTCAGAGTGGCTGACAATAGTTATAAATATAATACTGATAGAAAGAACAATTTTTTAAAAAATCAATAAAATCTGCAGTACAAAAACTACTATATATATATATATATATATATATATATATATATATATATATATATATATATATATAAACCATACGTACTAACAGTCAATCCTAATTCGAGGCCTGCCAGAAAAGCCAGGTCTTAACAGCTTTCCAGCAGACCGGTAGAGAGGTGTTAATGCAAATCTCTGGGGACAGTTCATTCCACAGGATTGGAGCCGCCACAAAGAAGGCCCTTCCTCGAGGTCCCGCCCACCAACATTGTTTGGCGGACAGAAGCTGGGGCCTGAAGAAGGCCGACTCTGTGGGCCCTTACTTCTTTATTAAAAGAGTATGGGTTGAGAAATGACTTATTTTTAACCTTTTAAATTGTGACAAAAGTTTGATATATTTACACATCCTCAATATTATTTATATATTTTATTGGGAATTCTCATGCTAAAAAGTTCTGTATCTTTCTGATTAACCTTAACTTTAGTTATGAAGAGCTTGATAAACTAAAATTTTTGTTCTAGATTTTTTAAAAAATAAAGAACTGAACAGGCAACATTTAATAAGCACCCTAATGAGAGTGATAAATATTTTTTTTCTCCTGTAAAGCATTCCTACATTTAAAAGAAAGCAAATACAGCTTCTATTTTCAAAATGATTCTAAACTAGTGGCAATTTCATCTTTATTTTCCTTTTTTAAATAAAAATATATACAGTAGCATTTGAGAATGTGCCCTTTCTGTTTATCCCATGTTTTTTATTATGTTGCTGTTTTATTTCTTCCCTTGAACTGCAAATTTTATCTAAGTTTAAATAAGAAACGGCTTGAGAAGGACATTATTCAAGGGTGAGACCTAAAAAGTGGGAAAAAATAACCTTGTAACACACCTGGAAACAATCATATGTGATTTGGGTTTCAATATAATTGCAATCTTAGATAAGTAATGCAGTCTAGAGGTATACCTAGCTTATAGGAATGCACTGTGTGCAATTACCATTAAGAAAGACAATTACACTGATTAAATATGAAAAGCAAAATAATTCAGTTACTTTTCTTTGAATCTCATTCCACAGGAAAAACAATCACTCAGATCTGAGTGATTATGCTGTGAAAACATATAAATTTGAACAAGTAATATTTGTAGAAATTCATCCTTTATGCATTAGTTAGGTCCCACAGAGTGGATCTTCTCCGGGTCCCGTTAACTAAGCAATGTCGCCTGGCGGGACCCAGGGGAAGAGCCTTCTCTGTGGCGGCCCCGGCCCTCTGGAACCAACTCCCCCCAGAGATTAGAATTGCCCCCACCCTCCTTGCCTTTCGTAAACAACTTAAAACCCACCTCTGCCGCCAGGCATGGGGGAATTGAGATCCTCTTTCCCCCTAGTCCTTTACAATTCTATGCATGGTATGTATGTATGTATGTTTGGTTTTTATATTAATAGATTTTTAATCATCAATACCAAATTACTATTGTACACTGTTTTATTGTCGCTGTTAGCCGCCCTGAGTCTCTGGAGAGGGGCGGCATACAAATCCAATAAATGAATGAATGAATGAATGAATGAATGAATAAATAAATAAATAAATAAGCTCCATTTCCACGGATTTAAATTTAACTCGTGGAATTTAAGCATTTAAAAACAATTTGATTCTTACGATACATAAAGAAGGAAACAGTTAAAAGATTTATCCCAAAAAACAATTATAGGAATCCTGGGAGAATTGAGAAAAAATATTTTCAGCAACACTGGCACTTAAAATCATTTCTTATACAGTACATACAGAGCCTAATAGCAGCGATTCCTTCACCAGCCTCACAGTGTGAGTTTTTATTATTATTGCCAACTATCAGAGAACTTATTTTGGACTTGAGATTCTCACCTAGCTCGAGGCTACCAGAATCTGAAGTTAACAGCTCATTAACCAGGCAGAAAATGATTGGTTGCCAGGAATTGCTAAATGAACTTAGTATATAACGCTCAGTATACAATTGTTTTTGTTCCTATTCCAATTCCACCGCAGGTGCAAATGTCCATTTAGTTTCTAAGATTGTACTACGTTCCTCTATAACTTTCCCGTCCTTCTGAATTTTACTGATGCACAAACATTATGTGCCGATGGAGAGCATCAAAAGTTTCTATCAACTGTTACGTTTGGATGCTACTATCAGAGCTTTTCAGAAAGGTCACATAAACCTCTAGTAAGATTTATTTATTTATTGATTGATTGATTGGATTTGTATGCTGCCCCTCTCCGTGGACTCGGGGCGGATAGCAACAGTGGTAAAAACAGCATGTATAAATCCAATACTAAAACAGCTAAAAACCCTTGTTATAAAATCAATCATACACACAAACATACCATGCATAAATTGTAGAAGCCTAGGGGGAGAGAATATCTCAGTCCCCCCATGCCTGACGGCTGAGGTGGGTTTTGAGGAGCTTACGAAAGGCAAGGAGGGTGGGGGCAATCCTAATCTCTGGGGGGAGCTGGTTCCAGAGGGTTGGGGCCTCCACAGAGAAGGCTCTTCCCCTGGATCCCGCCAGACGACATTGTTTAGTTGACGGGACCCGGAGAAGGCCAATTCTGTGGGACCTAACTGGTCGCTGGGATTCGTGCGGCAGAAGGCGGTCCCTGAGATATTTATTTATTTATTTATTTATTTATTATTTATTTATTTATTACTTAGATTTGTATGCCGCCCCTCTCCGAAGACTCGGGGCGGCTCACAACATGTAGAAACAAAATATTCTGGTCCGATGCCATGAAGGGCTTTATAGGTCATAATCAACACTTTGAATTGTGACCGGAAACTGATCGGCAACCAATGCAGATGTTAAATTCATGCAACCCAGAGGTGGGTTCCTCCTCTTTTTACCAGTTCTATAGAACTGGTAGTAATGTGGTGGCCTGGGTCAATGGAACCGGCAGTGACCCAGGCCTACAATGCCACAAAGCTTGTTCTCTCGGTAGTCCCATAGGCACCACCATCTTGTTTAAAAAAAAAAAAACACTGCACATGCGCAGAGGGTCATTTCCAGGAAGTGACATGCCCGCGCACAAAATGTGCACTTCCATCCCAATGTGAACTGGTGGGTGTTGCATATACTCCTGGTCAGTTTGAAGATGTTGAAGATTTTGTAGATTCTGATTCAGATAGTGTTTATGAATTAGTGGCAGGTCCTAATTTACAGGCAGCAGAACCAGGGGGAGGCCAGACACAGGATGTTTCTATGAGCCCAGACTAGTGAAGAAGAGACAGATAATAGATGGTTAAATCCTCATTTCAGAAGGTTACAGAGACGAAGAGAACAAGTGTCAGGGAAGAAATATTAAGGTGAGGAACGGGTTTAATTACTTGAGTGATTAATTTGCCACCTCCGGGTGCCAGCGGAGAAGAAGGGCGGAGTTTTCAAACTTGCTATCAATTCAATGGACACGATTGTGCAGTTGCAAAGTAAGATTTTTTTGTGTATTTTCACAGCTGCTTTTATTGCTTAGCCATAAATCTTAAGATAATGGAGGAGTGCTGGAAGGATGTTTTTGTGTTTTTATCGTGAAGGAATGAGATGAAAGAATTTGCCTGCACATAACATAGTTTGATATGGTGTTTTTGCTTTTGTAAATCTCTGCATTCAGTAAGCCTTATTTCCAACTAATCAAAGTTCTAGCCAGAAACCAGAATGGTGCGGAAGATAAGTGGAATCCAGCCCTGATGCACACCTTCATGTATCACTTAGTTTTATTTATTTTTTATTTATTTATTAGATTTGTATGCCACCCCTCTCCGAAGACTCTTAGAATCCATCACTTCAGTACTTGCATTGCCATTTCTAAGGCTGGTTTGTTATACCTGTTGTCATATGTTTCATCTTCTGTAGAACTCATTTTCATTCTGTGTATCCTTTGTGCACTTTAGCCACAATTTTTTTGTGTGTGCTTGCTATGTGGTTTTCATTAAATAAAACTTTCAGAACATTTGCCTTTTTAGCCCTCACATGATCATCAAGCCACTCCACCCGGTCACATGGCCTGCAAGCCACACCCACAAAATGAGCCACGCCCACATTGGGGTAGTAAAAGTTTTTGTAGCCCTTCACTCTGTAAGGGATTTCCTGCTTGGGCTGCGGGTTGGACTAGATGACCCACAAGGTCCCTTCCGACTCTGTTAATCTGTATCTGAATGAATTCTGTAGTCTCTTTGATATTGGATGATAAAACTTTAGGAGGTTTTTGCAAAAGATTTAAGCAACAAGTTAAATCCTTAAAAAAACCCAAATCAAAATATGAAACAGAGCGAGAGGTCCTTGGAATGATTGCTGCTCCCTTGGGGACACCCAACATCTGCCAGTGTTTTTAAAAAAGATGAAAATGTAAACAAAAACCCTGCATATGTTTGAAAATTATTCGTTTTGACCTTGCCACCTTCCTACTTGCAGAAACGCTCCAATTAAGGAGAATATGTAGGGGGGGGAAACCTCAAAGTGTCCATGAGTTCAGCTCCAAACAGATTAGTGGAGGATCCCTTTAAACGAAGCTTCCCCCCCCCCTCTCATTTGTATTATGCATAACTAAAACATAGAATCATAGGGCTGGAAGGGACCTCAAAGGTCTTCTAGTCCAACCCCCTGCTTAAGGCAGAGATATGATTTAAGAGTTATGTTAGAATTAGCAGGGATATGCTTTAAGAGTTTTGTTAGAATTAGTTTATGTATGACGATTTATTACATAAGGCAAAACAAATTTCTTCTTTTCATTTAAAGTAATAAGTTGATTTTAAGTATTTTTTGAATGTATTCTTTTTTCTGTATTGAAATTTTACTTGTAGAATAAGCGGGGAAGGTACAACCCCATTTTTATGTTAAATGTGTGTTTGTCAGTTTTGTCTATTTTAAGAAAATTAATAAAATATATTGACAAAAAAAAAAGGCAGGAGACTGTGGCCATCCTGGTCAAATGGTTGTTTAGTATATTTTTGACAACGTTTATGTCAGGGGTCTTCAGTCTTAAACAGACAAAGAGCCATTTGCATCCGCTTCCCACAGGGGAAAAAAAACACCTACCGGGAGCCACAAAACCTGGATGGGTGTCGCCAGCTCAGTCTAGGTGGGAGTGGCATTGAGCTGGCCACACCCATCCAGGTTTTGTGGCTCCCGGTAGGCGTTTCTGTTTTATGTATGGTTTATATGAGATGTATGATTGCTTTTTATATTAAGGGTTTTTAAATTGTTTTAATCAGTTGGATTTCTACTGTTTTATGGTTGTGAGCCGCTCCGAGTCTTTGGAGAGGGGCGGCATACAAATCTAATAAATAAAATAAATACATAAACCTCCTAGCCATGCCTTCCCAGCCACAAAATCATTCTCTCTATGCCTCGGTCTCCACTCTCCCCACTCTCCTTCTCTTCACCCCCTTTTATCAGTCATGGGCAGCTCCCCCCACAAGTGGGGGGAGGACACACCGTCTGGGTAGCTACCGTCAGTGGGTCACTTGTGCAACTGACTGATTTCTGGCAAAAATTCCTGGGTTTTTTTGCTTCGGTGCATGTGCAGAAGCAAAAATATTGGTGAAAATAGCTGAAATCTGAAATCCATCCTTCCGAGGTGGGTAAAATGAGGACCCGGATTGTGGGGGCAATAGGCTGGCTCTGTTTAAAAAAGTGCTATTGCTAACATGTTGTAAGCCGCCCTGAGTCTAAGGAGAAGGGTGGCATAAAAATCGAATGGATGGATGGATGGATGGATGGATAGGTAGGTAGGTAGGTAGATGATATATAGATAGATAGATGATAGATAGATAGATAAATAGATGATAGATAGATAGATAGATAGATGATAGATAGATAGATAGATAGATAGATAGATAGATAGATAAGATAGATAGATAGATAAGATAGATAAGATAGATTAGATAGATAGATAGATAGATAGATAGATAGATAGATAAAATAGATGATAGATAGATAGATAAGATAGATAGATAAGATAGATGATAGATAGATAGATAGATAGATAGATAAAATAGATGATAGATAGATAAGATAGATAGATAAGATAGATGATAGATAGATAAGATAGATAAATAGATAGATAGATGATAGATAGATGATAGATAGATAGATAGATAAAATAGATAGATAGATAAAATAGATAGATAAAATAGATAGATAGATAAGATAGATGATAGATAGATAGATAGATAGATAGATAGATAGATAGATAGATAGACGCAAAAGGGGACCAAATCAAGTACTTTTGCATGCTTATACTTTTCAGAGGTCCGATATTGTTCTGTGTACAATCCTTGTTTTATTGATTGCATGTAACATTCTAATTTTCTGAGATGGTGGATTTGGGGTTTTCATAAACTGTACACTGTAATCATCACAATTATGAGAAATCAGGACTTGGACTATCTTGCCTTGCGTGTAATGAGTCTCTTTCATATGTTATGTTTCACCTTTTAAGTTGCATTTCTGAAATAAATGAACTTTTGCACAATGTTCTGATTTTTCGAGTTTCACCTGTAGTTTTAGAGGCCTTGGTTACTTTGGATCTTCAAGAAGATCTTAATCCTGGGGGAATCCTCGCAGGGACAGTCCTGGAGGTAAATTCAGCGAGTGTTTATTCAGACACACTTTCCCACCCCTGGAGAATTCATTATTATTGTACAACAAAACCTGCTTCTGGAGGGTGTGCCATTTAATGTCTTTCATCTTAATTCCAAATTGTACAGTTGTCTTCTAACTCACGCCTATTAAAACTTGCCAAAACAATCGATTTCTTCTCCAGAGAAGAGAAAATAATGGACTGGAATAATGGGCGGATGGTGGATATTGGTTCACAGGATACATTTATAGCTCTGTTTTTTATAGAAAGCCTTTATTAAAAGATTTGCCACCACTTTTATTACTTATTTATTTGTTTATTTTATTTATTTACTAGATTTGTATGCCGCCCCTCTCCGAAGACTCGGGGCGGCTCACAACAGCAATAAAAACAATATAACAGTGGAACAAATCTAATATTAAAAAGATATAAAACCCCATCATTACTTAAAGACCAAACAGCAACATTCATACCAAACATAAAACAAAGTATAAAAAATAGCCTGGGGGAAAAGTCTCTCAACTCCCCCATGCCTGGTGGTATAAGTGGGTCTTAAGTAGTTTACGAAAGACAGGAAGAGTGGGGGCAGTTCTAATCTCGGGGGGGAGTTGGTTCCAGAGGGCTGGGGCCGCCACAGAAAAGGCTCTTCCTCTGGGGCCCGCCAAACGACATTGTTTAGTCGACGGGACCCGGAGAAGGCCAACTCTGTGGGGCCTTATCGGTCGCTGGGATTCGTGCGGTAGCAGGCAGTTCCGGAGATATTCTGGTCCGATGCCATGTAGGGCTTTAAAGGTCATGACCAACACTTTGAATTGTGACCGGAAACTGATCGGCAGCCAATGCAGGCCACAGAGTGTTGCAGAAACGTGGGCGAATCTGGGAAGCTTCACGATGGCTCTCGCGGCTGCGTTCTGCACGATCTGAAGTTTCCGAACACTTTTCAGAGGTAGCCCCATGTAGAGAGCGTTGCAGTAATCGAACCTCAAGGTAATGAGGGCATGAGTGACTGTGAGCAATGACTCCCAGTCCAAATAGGGCCGCAACTGGTGCACCAGGCGAACCTGGGCAAACGCCCCCCTCGCCACAGCCGAAAGATGATGTTTTAGCTTTTTACATGAAGCTATTGTTAATGATATGCTGCTGGGCAGTCTTATGCATGAAACTTGCTGCAAAAATGATTGTGCTAATCAAATATGCCCCACACTAAGTTACTTGGACATGTCTCTGCAACTAATGGCCGAATTCTAAAATCTGTGATCTATAATTCTACTTAACTCCTAATTAGTGCTGTTGGTTTCAATTAAAATGGTTTCAAAATAATGGTGTACTTCTTTCCCCCCCCCCGTGTTCTTTTGGGAATGAATGTGTCAGCTCTGTAGCTCTGATATATATTTATATCTTGTGGTTCTAACAATATTTGTAACCTCTATCATTAACAGCGGCAAAAGCCTCAAGTATAATATTGTAATACATTAACTGCATTTAGATCAAGCAGACATCAAGTGGCTGTATAATTACATTCTGTAATCCAACTCTAACAAAGAAGAACCAAACTTTAAGAATATGTATATTACAGGAAGTGATTTATCAGTTTTAACAGCATTTTGTCTAATCAGCTTCTTTCAATGAATATTTATCATGTGGCTAATAAATTTTATAGATAAATTAAAAATGTATTTTCAATATAATAACAATATTAATAAGCGTCCAAAGCAGGGCTGGGCAACTAATTTTCCCACATGTTGTTTGTATGTCTTATTATTGTTAAAAATCAATAAAAATATTTTTTTTAAAACAAAATAGAGCTCGTAATGGAGCTGCAACTTTCGGGACTTCGAACATCTGTTCATACGCAAAATTCATTAGAAATAGTCCCATGTATGTGTTCTGTTGATTGTTTCATTATTCATCTTAGTGGATAAAGCTATCTTGGTGAGATTTAGCCCCAAAGAATAAATATCTCTTCTCAAGCATGTGTGAATAAAGCTGCTGGATCTATGGCAGGCGTGTGTTTAATGGAACTTTGTGGTAATTGCAAATTAATGTCAAATAATTAACCAGGGATGAATAATGTTGGTCAAATTACATTTCCTATAAGTAGCTCCAAATGATCCTATAATATTAAGGATGCTTGAGGGATTCAGTCACAGCAAGGATAAACTGATACATGGATCAGTAGTTAGCCAGTTTTGATGTTCAAAATATTCATATCATGTTCTCACTTAGGAGAAGAAATTTATCTTTGTTTTGAAAGGAAATGTCGTTTGAAATATTATTTTAAAGTAATTACACCTATACACACACAAGAAAAAAACATGAACAATATCAGTAGCTTTTCTTAAAACAAATCTCATCTCTTATTAATCAATTATTTTTATTTCAACCTAGACCAGCAAATAAAACAAGAAAATTGCTATTAATTAGGGTAAAAGGGGGGGGGGGGGGGGTAAAGATTAGAAAAAAATTGCATACTGTATAAATTATAGAATAGTACTAACTATGGTCAAATAAGTAAAGTTAGATTGATCTGCTAATAACAACTTCAGATAAAACAGTTCAGAGTAAATCCCTAAAGTGATAGGTGATGAGAAGACATTGAACCTGGCCAAGGATAAAACTCTTTCAAATTTTGGAATTATTATATTATTGAGGTATCTGGCTGGTTGAAGACAGTGTGCAGAGTGGTTCACAAAGATGTTTCTAGATAGAACTGACTACTTCAGCTTCAACCACAACAACACAAGAGCACACAACAGATTTAAATTTAATATTAACCGCTCCAAACTTGACTGTAAAAAATATGACTTCAGTAACCGAGTTGTCGAAGCATGGAACTCATTACCGGACTCCATAGTGTCATCCCCAAACCCACAACACTTTACCCTTAGATTATCTACGGTTGACCTCTCCAGATGTTGTGGTTGAAGCTGAAGTAGTCTTTGACAGGCAGGACATTGCAGCATATGATCTTGTGGGCAATACTTAGATCATGTTTAAGGCGTCGTAGTTCTAAGTTTTCAAGACCCAGGATTGTAAGTCTAGTTTTTTCGGGTAGAGGAGTGAAGGGCTCTTCTGGTGAAGTATCTTTGGACATTTTTGAGGGTGTTAATGTCAGAAATGTGTTATGGGTTCCAGACAGGTGAGCTGTATTCTATGTACTCTCTGCATCAGCTGGTAAAACCATTGGCCCAGTGTACCAAGGTGGGCCTGGCTCATCCTCTTATCATTACCAGAGTTGGGCATGGACAATCCGAACCAGTAGACTCCTACCTCTGCTTGTGGGTGATCTCAAGTTCTCTCCCTATCTGGAGAGGGCTATGAAGAGCCAGTCTATTCGCCAGCTGTCCATTCTGCTACATTTGTTGGCTATCCTCTCAGCCATTTCTTTCCTGGAAGTCCATTTGGAGATGTTATTATGATGATCATTCAAATGTATAATTAAATCTGTAGTAGAATGCACATTTTATGGAGTAAAACATAAATTAGTAAATTAACATAGAGACAGAATGCAAGAGATTTATAAATGGGCATATGCAAATAACTAAAAACAAAATAACTCACATATCTCTCAGTAATGTGTCAGTAAAACTTAGGTGCTTAATGAATTTTATAATTAAGTTTAAGAGAAAAACATTTAAAGCTGAAATACAGTAGAGGAAAGGGATGGTATGTATGTTGTTTTTAATATCTTTTCTCCCGATGTTTAATTCGTCTTTCATAAGCTCTGCACTCCCTCCAACAGCATCTTGAATCTCCAAAGACCTATGCAAGGGTCCTCTTTGTAAATTTTAGTTAAGCATTTATTTTATTTATTTATTTATTTATTTATTTATTTATTGATTGATTGATTGGATTTGTATGCCGCCCCTCTCAGCAGACTCGGGGCGGCTAACAACAGTAATAAAACAGCATATAATAATAATAATCCAATACTAAAAACAGTTAAAAACCCATTATTATAAAAACCAAACATACATACAGACATACCATGCATAAAATAGTAAAGGCCTAGAGGGAAAGAGTATCTCAATTCCCCCATGCCTGGCGGCAGAAGTTGGTTTTAAGAAGCTTATGAAAGGCAAGGAGGGTGGGGGCAATTCTAATCTCTGGGGGGAGTTGGCTCCAAAGGGCCGGGGTCGCCACAGAGAAGGCTCTTCCCATGGGTCCCGCCAAGCAACATTGTTTAGTTGACTGGACCCGGAAAAGACCCACTCTGTGGGACCTAACTGGTCGCTGGGATTCATGCAGCAGAAGGCGGTCCCTGAGATATTCTGGTCTGGTGCTGTCTTATCAAACATTCTTCTAACTAAACTAAATTAGCTAGCAGTGCCTGAACACACTTGTAATTGTATCACAAGCTTCGTAAAAGACAGGAAGCAGCAGGTGAAACTAGGCAAAATCACATCAGATACCTGTACAATTAGCACACACACACATCCACGGTTGTGTACTCCCACAATTTCTCTTCTCTCTATATACCAACGACTGCATCTCAAACATCTGTTAAACTACTGAAGTTTGCAGATGATACAACAGTGATTGGTCTCATTCGAGACAACGATGAAACCACATACAGACGGTAGGTTGAACAACTGCCTTGTGGTGTGATCGGAACAATCTGCATCTGAGCGCACTTGAAACCGTGAATTGGTGGTAGATTTTAGGAGAGAAGCTCAAACTGCCCGAGGAGCTGCTGATCCAGTTCTACAGAGGAATCACTGAGTCTGTCATCTGCACCTCTATCACTGTCTGGTTTGGTGCTGCAACCCAACAGGACCGACACAGACTTCAGAGGAGAATCAGAACTGCAGAAAAAACAATTGCTGCCAACTTGCCTTCCATTGAGGACCTGTAGACTGCACGAGTCAAAAAGAGGGTTGTGATAATATTTACTGACGCCTCGCATCCTGGGCATAAATTGTTTCAATTCCTACCCTATAGAGCAGTGTTTCCCAACCTTGGCAACTTGAAGATATCTGGACTTCCACTCCCAGAATTCCCCAGCCAGCATTCACTATGGAGACAGGGCATTCTCTGGCTGGGGAATTCTGGGAGTTGAAGTCCAAATATCTTCAAGTTTCCAAGGTTGGAAAACACTGCTATAGAGCACCGTACACCAAGACAACTAGACAAGAATAGTTTTCCCCCAAAACACCATCACTCTGCTAAACAAGTAATTCCCTCAACACTGTCAAATTATTTGCTAAGGCTGCATTACTATTCCTATTCATCTTCTCATTGTTCCTACCACCCATATCCTCCTATTTATGGTTGTAACTTGTTGCTTGTACCCTTACGGTTTAGATTAATACTGATTGTTCCCTGCTTGTTTATTTGTACCCTGTAACAATCATTATGAATGTATTTTGTCTTTTTATGTACACTGAGAGTATATCCACCAAAGACAAATTCCTTGTGTGTCCAATCACATTTGGCCAATAAAGAATTCTAGGAAATTGGCACATACTTCCATGCTTGGTGGACATGCCCAAAATAAGGTAGAAAAATGGCTGAAAGAAATTACAAATAAGGAAATTAAGAAGACTCCAGAATTTTTTTTATTAGGCTTTACTGATATTAAATATAAAAAAGAAGTATATTATTTAATAATTCATATATTAGTAGCTGAAAGAATAGCACTCACACAAAAATGGAAAGAAAAGAGATTTTTAGGAAAATTATGGAATGTGCAGAATTGGATATGATGACGAGAAGATTAAATAACCAAGCAGAATCTGAATTTTATAAAACTTGGGAAAAAGTGTATGAATAGTGGAATTGGAAAAAAAATAAAAAACAAAGTTTAATGAAGACAATAAAATAAAGTATGGAATAGCAAATGCATAATGTTGAATATAATACATTTGATGAATAAATTGATTGTTATTAATTGAGTTTAATTATTTTAACCACAATTGTATAATTAATAGAAAAAAATTGAAATGGCATATTTTTTATATTAATATTGAATATCAATAGATATTTTACTGATAGGCTAACTTTTCTGTATTGATCTAACTAGAATTAGTTTTTTCATTTTTGTATTAAGACTTCTATAATAAGAGGAGCAATGATAGCTCCTATATATGTTAAATGTCTTATATTTTAAAAAATCAATAAAACTTATTTAAAAAAAAGAATTCTAGTGTAGTCTAGTCTAGTCTACTCTACTCTGCTCTAGTCTAGTCTAATTTGATCTAATCTAGTCTAGTCTAATCTATAATTTTAATTTAGTTTTGTTTTTGGTTTTTCCTTGGATAAACAAATGGAAGAAAAGGTCTACATATAGTTTTGTTTGCTTAAAAGTCTACAAAGAATACCATGTGGATTTTTACAAAGTATTTTTATCTTTTACATTATTTTCCCAGAAAATGATCCTTTATGACACTCCTATGGTGACTTTTTCGTAAAGTTGACAATGTATGATTTATGACCTTACCTAAAACTACTTTGCATTAGCAAAATAATATCAGGAGAGTACATGCTCTCTTGAAAACATTCACTTCTTTCCTCGTAATTGTTACAGTGGGATATTTTCCGCTTGGGATAGAGGAGGGTTACTTTAAGAGTGTGAAGAAAATCAATTCCGAATGACTGACCAGGAATATATATATCTTATTTTTCTCCGCAGGAAAAAGCTCGGCATTTACAGAGTGTTCTTGTCTCGCAAGTAGATAAATCCACCCAGACTGAAGTGGTAGGCCAGGATGTAAGTAAATGCACTTTACAGGGATTTTTCTCATTTATCTCCTGAATTAATATTTAAATCTCTACCCGCCTCTTTGTTTCTTGCCACTTCTGTGCTTGTGCATTATTGTAAAAAGTGACCCATCTCATTCACCTTTTGCTCTTAAATAACTTCTGCGACTGAAAAAAACCCCACCCTCTTTCTGCTAGTACAGTGATTTTCCACCTTTTTTGAGCCGCGGCACGTTTTTTACATTTACGAAACCCTGGGGCACATTGAGAGGGGGGGGGGGGGCTAAAAAACTTTGGACAAAAAAATTATCTCTCTCTCTCTTCCTCCCCTTCACTCTATTTCTTTCTCCCTCCCTCTTTCTCTCCCTTCCTTCCTCTTTCTCTCTCTCTCTCCATCCCTCTTTCTTTCTCTTCCTTCCTTCCTCTCTTTTTTGCTCCCTTTCTCTCTCCCTCCCTACCTCCCTCTATGTCTTTCTCTCTCTCTCCTTCCCTCCCTCTCTTTCTCTCTCTCTTGCTTTCTTTCTCTCTCTTGCTCTCTCTCCCTTTCTCTCTCTCTCTTGCTTTCTCTCTCTCTCTCTTTCTTTCTCTTGTTTTCTCTCCCTTGCTTTCTTTCTCTCTCTCTCTTGCTTTCTCTCTCTTTCTTTCTTTCTTTCTCTTGTTTTCTCTCTCTTGCTTTCTTTCTCTCTTGTTTTCTCTCTCTCTTGCTTTCTTTCTCTCTTTCTTTCTCTCTCTCTTGCTTTCTTTCTCTCTGAGCTTCGCGGCACACCTGACCATGTCTCGCGGCACACTGGTTGAAAAATACTGTGCTAGCACACTATTACACTTCTGTAAGTATGTGTTTTATCAACAGTCTTCTTCCATTCTCTAAATTTCCTCTGAAGCGAATATGAGAAAATTTACCCGCATAATTTGAACCCTTTCTATATGCATGTGCCTTCACTTGCTTGTCAATAACAGGGTGAATCCATTATGCTTGTAATCATCAGAAGCGCAAATCATTTTCTTTTCTCAGTTTTGTTTTACAAAGGGAAGCCTTCAGAAATTTGTCAAGAGTTTTAGATTGATATTTTAATCACTAGGTCTCAGTGGGGAATATTGTTGGTAATTTAAACAAAAAAAAATAGTTGTTTTTCCCTGGCGAGGGTCTGAACTGTGGCTATTAGGAGAATGTTCGTGTTGATGGCACATTTTAAAGAGTTTTTGGTTTCTCCTTGCTTTTGAAACTGCCTTCAAAGAGTATTTGGTAATCAAGGTTTGGAAAGAAAACCTAAAACAGAATTATTGTTTACTTTGAGCATCCTCTAGTTATCTTTTGCTTTTTGGTATCTTCCGTCTAAAGTAAATGTCTAACCTTTGATGTCAGCTCTCCCCTTTGATGTGGATTGCTGTCTTCTGTTTACTTGTATGGAATTTCCTTGTTTATGTTTTGAGTGAACTTCATGGAACAACTACGTGTGGATGGGTGGGATTTTTTGTTTGTTTGTTTGCTTTTATGGGATTTTTTGGTGTATAATGTCCATTAAATTTAAGGGATCACTTTTTCATTAAAACACAAGAGGATTCTACCTTAACATTCTGTCCACAATTAACACTAATGGGAAAACGTATCATCTAAACTCTTGCATTTATGAGTTTTTACCTCTGTATTCGTTGGAAAGCTGCATTGTGGATTTGATCGCTCCAGCTTGGATCATTTATTAGTAGCCATCAATAATAAAGGTCTCTAAAATATATATAATTTCTCTATAATTTTGAGAAGATTATATGTATATACCTATTATACATACATTTTATCTCTGCATTATATCTGTATAAAAGTTCTAAAAATATATCAAAAACTGAATACAGTACAGTAAGGCATCAGAAAGAACAATAAATTGTGACCTTATTGTCAAGAGAACCATCAATTTTACAGTAAAACACAATAACAGTAATAAATCACCAAGCTGCAGTCCAACTGAAATAAATAAATAAATCAGAGCAAAACAAGATTATTTCAGGAAGAATGTTATGGGTCTAATTGAAAAGGAGACTTGTAGCAGGTGGCATTATTGAGATAGTAGTTGATTCCGACTCCCACCAGTTTGAGATAACTGTTTTGCATTTATTATCCTTTTTAACATATTCTGTGGATTGGATGTGTTGCTTTGCTCATGTTTTCCTAAATATTCCATTAATTTAAATAAAATATCCAGTTGGGCAGGGATTTTTCAACTGCATGTTAAGTTCTCAAATTAATCAAATAGATATAGAAGTTTCAAATCAACAAATTTAAATACAGTGTTCCCTCAATTTTCGTAGGTTCGAACTTCACGAAAAGTCTATACCACGGGTTTTCAAAAATATTAATTAAAAAATACTTTGTGGTTTCCCCCCCTATACCACGGTTTTTCCCGCCCGATGACGTCATAGGTCATCGCCAAACTTTCGTCCGCCTTTAATAAATATTTTTTTAAATAAACTTTAATAAAGAAACATGGTGAATAATAATCTAAATGGTTGCTAAGGGAATGGGAAATTGTAATTTAGGGGTTTAAAGTGTTAAGGGAAGGCTTGTGACACTGTTCATAGCCAAAAATAGTGTATTTACTTCCGCATCTCTACTTTGCGGAAATTTGACTTTCGTGGGCGGTCTCGGAACGCATCCCTCGCGAAAATCAAGGGAACACTGTAATTATTTAAATCATTATTACCATGACTTTTCCTGTTATTCAAAATGGGTACGATTTCTTTTTCTTCCTTTTTAAAAATATGCCAGATGTACTTTAAAAGATGTTGTGGCTTAGAACTAGTTTTGATTCATTTGGAAAAGGTTGCCTGTTAAGCAGCTTATATAAGATAAGTTGGCCCACAGAATTTTATTGTTTAGTAGAAAACAATGGATGTTTAAAGTCATGATGTCTTGAAGATTTTGCTGACATGTGCTTTAAAGTTTCATATACGAATATGAAACACAGTGGAGTTTTGTTATTTTCAGGAAGATTTAAACAGATTCTTCCTTTAAAGAATGAATTTGCAAGGTTGATTTGCTCAGGTTTTGTTTACCTCTCATTCTGATTTCTTATCAGTTCTTTTTTCCCAACGATTATATTCCATTTCACTTCCTACAAGAAAGAGATGAGTTAAAGCAAAAATTAGACATCAGAAAAACAAAACCTCTAAATTAGCTTGCTGTGGATAACTTAGGATATGTACCATATATTTAAAGCTTAGAAACAAATATTTTTTTAAAATTATATTTGTGTTCCAAGACTGAAAGACATATTGAAATGTTCACTACAATAGTATACGATATTGTATGTAAAAAAATTGTTTGCTTTTCTAAAATCTGCAATAATTAGTTCTCTCCCACCCACCCAAAGTGACTCCAAATGTTGGTAATTTCAGTATTTCCCAGCCAGACGCATTTGCATCCCAGGCTAATAATAATAATAATCTAGGCGACAAGATCTGATAAAGAATGGTAGTAATTCAAATAAAGAAACTACCGGAATTTTAACATAATAAAACCGAGGGGGAAATGATGGGTTGGAGATGGAGAAAGGGCTTCAGGCTTATCCAAGTTCTAATACCACAGAAAAAAAGATTTAAAAACAAATCTAATCAGTCAAATCTCCATATTTATTCAGTAGCTGTATATAAACGTGAAAAGCAAAGCTGATTTCTTCAACTAGTAGTGTCACTTTAATTTTCCTTCCCTTGCTTTATTTTATTTTATTTTTTTCAGAAATTGCTTCCATAGAGAGATCTAGGTTCTATTTCTTTTTGATCACTTGGTTTATTAAAACATGGAGAGCGAGAGATCAACATTAATTTGGAAATTATAAGTATAATATTTTTTTCTCTTATCAGTTGAAGAACAACCAAGTAGTTGCTCTCAATTGTTACTTGTGTTGTAGGGTTATGGGGTTTTTTTTTTAGATGGTTTAAGATGCATTTTATTTATTTTTTATTTTTATTTATTGATTGATTTGTCAAACAATTATAGGGTGATAATTTGTACATATTAAACATTAGATAAGTAATGATAAAAAGTAGACAATAGGACAGGGACGGTAGGCACAGGGGTGCGCTTATGCACGCCCCTTACAGACCTCTTAGAAAGGGGGAGAGGTCGATTGTAGATAGTCTAAGGTTAAAGGTTTTGGGGCTAGGAGTAGAAACCACAGAGTCAGGTAGTGCATTCCAGGCACTGATTACTCTGCTGCTGAAGTCGTATTTTATGCAGTCAAGTTTGGAACGGTTGACATTTAGTTTAAATCCATTTCGTGCTCGTGTGTTGTTGCGGCTGAAGGTGAAGTAGTCGTTAACAGGTAGGACATTTTGGTATATGATTTTATGAACTATAATTAAGTCGGAATGGAGACAACGGAGTTGTAAGTTGTCTAAACCAAGAATTTCAATTCAATGCATATTCAGTTTGACTTTGTCAATTATGAACCACAAGAGTAAAATATGTGATGTAGACATGTTGGGTGTGTGTGTGTGGTTATAATAAATAGTAAATATTGCTATTATTGCTGGTATTCTTGAAAGCTTGGCAGGTGAATGTGGGCCACTCACTATCACATAAACCCAATCTATCCCAAATAGGGGGGTTTTTTGGGAGGGGTGGGAATCAGGAGAAAACAAGAGGGGGAAAAAACTCAGTGTGCACCTTTTTTTTAGCTCCTGGAAGAAAAATGCAAATAAATCTAATCAGGAAAAAGTTAGAACACACAAAAAGAATATTAGAACAATAAAATTAGAACCAGCTTCTGTGTCCCGGCCAAATCCTCTGACAATTAAAGGACAGCTCTTCAGTGTTTTGTGAATCCATATGTGCCTTCCCTGGGAACATGGGAAGGTTTTAAATCTATAAATGAAATTCTAAAAGCGTCGAAAGTGTCTTTTTTGCAGCCGAGCTCTAATTAACACAAGCATTAGCGCAGTTGCCACTGCTGTGCTTTCTGTCTGCTAATTTTTACTAAGTATTCCAAAATAGCTGCTATTAGCAGGAGTCAACCACATGGCATCTGAAAAATGGCTCCTCTAATCCTACAGATGTACATCGACTTAAGATTTATAGTTTTAACAATGAGGAGCATAAACATAGTTGAATTTCTCTCTCTCTTTTTGCTTTTAATAACATAATTCACCAGCACAAAACAGCTCTTCTATAAATACAGAAGGATTCATAGGCATGAGCTGCCTACGATGGTTTCTCAAGATAGCCTTGATGGTCTCCTTTGGCTTAATATTCATAAAAGCCACAATATGTCTTCGAACCGATAGAGAACCCGGTTCCTTGGAGCCTTGGAATTGGAATTCCATAGCTTAAGCACTATGTTGCCCCCTTCATTTGTTTTGCCTGCAATTCCAGTCATCTTTTCTGCAGGTAAACATGGCAGCAAGGCAGCAATATATTCTTGTAGGCTCTGCAGCATAAATCTCTTAAAGCTAATGAGCTGTTCAACATAATGTACAGTTCAGCTCATTTTTTCTTTCTTTGCTTGATGCCTGTAGCACATTTTCGCAGCAAATTTTAAAGGCTAGATGAACTGATGCACAGTATTCTCTAGTGGTTGCTTAAAACGAATTGGAATATTTTGTCTTTCTCATCTGCTGGTCAAAGAACAAAATGTACTCTGACTCTCTTACTTTTTTCTCAGTGTGACCATCTATTATTATTATTATTATTATTATTATTATTATTATTATTATTACTATTATTATTATTACTATTATTATTATTATTTTATTATGTTATTATTATTATTACTACTACTATTATTATTATTATTATTATTATTATTATTATTATTATTAATTAGATTTGTATGCCGTCCCTCTCTGGAGACTCGGAGCAGCTCACAACAACAAAATACAGTACAAATCTAATGATTAAAAAACAGTTTAAAACCCATTAATATAAAAAACAGTCATATCTCCCAAACAAACCATACATAAAACGGAACCGCCCAGGGGAATCAATTTCCCCATGCCTGATGGCAGAGGTGGGTTTTAAGGAGTTTGTGAATGGCGAGGAGGGTGGGGGAAGTCCTGATCTCCAGGGGGAGTTGATTCCAGAGGGTCGGGGCCACCACAGAGAAGGCTCTTCCCCTGGGGCCCACCAGACGACATTGTTTCGTCGACGGGACCTGGAGAAGGCCAACTCTGTGAGACCTAATCGGTCGCTGGGATTCGTGCGGCAGGAGGCGGTCCTGCAGATATTTTGGTCTACATATTTATTTCTTCTGATTCTTAGATATGTTTGGCAATAAACATGAAAATATCCTTCTTTCCTTTCCTTTCCTTCCGTCCTTCCTTCTTTCCTTCCTCCCTTTCTCCTCCCTTCCCTTCCTCCCTTCCCGTCTTGTACTTTTACAATGATACATTTATGCTCTACTATTTTCATTCATTATAATGCCATCATGCAACCTCATTGCAAGGCAGGCAGCTCTATCATTTACACAGTCAATTAGTAAATCTGAAGCAACAATTAGATTGTCACTGGAGAATTCCTGCTAGGTATTCTGTTGGCTTTTAAGCAACTCATTTGAAGTATCCAAAACAAGTACATTGAATACCAGCACATTTTTCTTTCCATCAGTCACAAGATTGAATTCCGAGCATAGGTAATTTATTATTTGTTAATTAAAATTAATTCATTCATTTCCCCACTCTATACTTGATTATCCCCTTGCTCTTTCTATCTTACCATATGGGAGACCTCCCTTTTGGCATGCTGATAGTGTTTTAGATGATTATTATAGCACAATCCTATATATTTTAATTATTATTTATTTATTGTTACAATTTCTTTTTTAAAAAATTTAATATTTTTAATGTAACCTTCTTAAATTATGAATGATTGGAAGCACAAATTGTTCTTTTATGTCTGTTGTCAATGATACACGGACATAGACTTCGGAGAGGGGTGGCATACAAACCTAATAAATTATTTATTATTATTATTATTATTATTATTATTATTATTATTATTATT
The DNA here is from genome assembly GCF_031021105.1 of Erythrolamprus reginae. NCBI lineage: Eukaryota > Metazoa > Chordata > Lepidosauria > Squamata > Dipsadidae > Erythrolamprus > Erythrolamprus reginae. Next base: position 1,332,237 of record NW_027248506.1, read on the forward strand.
AATATTAATATTTGAGACTTCATTTGACATTCTCTTCTTCTTTTTAAGGCCCTGTGGAATTCTGCATGTGCTGACGGTTCAGTTTACAAACGTATCAGCATCTCATTGGTACCAACATTTTAACTGAATAAAATATGCTTGGATACAAGCTACATAGACCATTAATTTAACCCTATCTTGTTTGCCTGTGTAAAAAGGAACCTGTGTTGGCTTCATCTATTTAATGACATGTCTGAGGGCCAGAGAGAGAAAAAATCCTTCTTTAACAACAATCACAAAATACTCTCCCCTATTCTCTCAACTGCATTAAGCAATAATTGATCAACGATGACCAAATTTTCACAGAATTGAAATAAAATACAATTGGTATTTCCATTACTTGTGTACATTTTATTTAACCTTCTGTTAAGTTCTGTTGGGGGAATTAGTGCTAGGCTTATGGTTGGGGTTCACCGCAACATGAGGAACTGTAATAAGGGGTTATGGCATGAGAAAGGTTGAGAACCACTGATATAGAGACAGTTGCTTGCAGGGAGAATGCATCACGAATGAATGTGTCCCAGCATATCATCGCAGGATCCAATCTGGGTCAGTCACCAGAATCGGAGATTTAATTTCCAAGCCCATCCTCAGGGAATTTATCTCTAACAGAGCGGATTCCTCCACCATGAGTCCGAAAACTCAGAAGATCAAACTTCTGGACCCAATTCCTGATGCAGATTGGATCCTTCAGGATGAATGTCATTCTTTCTTATTGATTAAAAAATTATTATTATTATTATTATTATTATTATTATTATTATTTATTAGATTTGTATGCCGCCCCTCTCCAAAGACTCGGGGCAGCTCACAACAATAATAGAAACAATATAACAGTGAAACAAATCTAATATTAAAAATAAAACATATATAAAACCCCAGCAATTAAAACCATACAACACATACATACCAAACATAAAATACAAAAGCCTTGGGGAGGACGTCTCAGTTCCCCCGTGCCTGGCGATATAGGTGGGTCTTGAGTAATTTGCATAAGACAAGGAGGGTGGGGGCCGTTCTAATCTCTGGGGGGAGTTGATTCCAGAGGGCCGGGGCCGCCACAGAGAAGACTCTTCCCCTGGGGCCCGCCAAACGACATTGTTTGGTCGACGGGACCCGGAGAAGGCCAACTCTGTGGGACCTTATCGGCCGCTGGGATTCGTGCGGTAGATGGGGACAAGATGGAAGGACTAAAAAAAATACCCCAATCCTTTGTTAGTGTAAATAATGCTGCAAACAGAAAATTAGATGTTATACCATTCTAATAGAAAGAGTTTGCTGGGTGACGCTGGTTCTTATTCTGTTCAGGTTGTCCTTAATAAAGTTACGTCTTGCACTCCATAGCCTCAGACGTGGCTTCTGTTATTTGCTCCTCTTTTCAACTTCTCAGTCTGGCCCAGAATCCTGGAATCCTCCCATAGTTCCCATCCAAGTATTAATTCTCCCAACCTTGCTTAGTCAAGCCCTGAAATGTTTATCTTAAACGCAGCAAGCAACCAAGGCATAGTTGGGTACAAGGAGGATATTTGTGACGCTGCTCCCCTATGAGACTAGACTTTCAATCCTGGGCCTAGAAAGCTTAGAACTAAGACGCCTTAAACATGATTTAAGCATTGCCCACAAGATCATATGCTGCAACGTCCTGCCTGTCGGCGACTACTTCAGCTTCAACCACAACAACACAAGAGCACACAACAGATTTAAACTTAATATTAACCGCTCCAAACTTGACTGTAAAAAATATGACTTCAGTAACCGAGTTGTCGAAGCGTGGAACTCATTACCGGACTCCATAGTGTCATCCCCAAACCCCCAACACTTTACCCTTAGATTATCTATAGTTGACCTATCTAGATTCCTAAGAGGTCAGTAAAGGGCGAGTACAAGTGCACTACAGTGCCTTCCGTCCCCTGTCCTATTGCTCTCCTATATCTCCTATTCCTTTTTTCTATTCCTATATCTCTTCTTCTATTCTTTCATTGATATGTTCTATTCCGATATCTTCTCTTCTATTCTTTCATTGATATGTTCTATTACTATACAGTACCTTCTTTTCTATTATTTCTTAGATATATTTTACTATGAGTATCTCCTCTATAACCTTCATTATGTATTTTACTATGTGTATATAGATATATACCCACTAAAACCCTCATTGTGTATTGGACAAAATAAATGAATGAATGAATGAATGAATGAATGAACGAACGAACAAATGAACGAACGAACAAACAAACAAACAAACAAATAAATAAATTTTAATTTTGCATAAACAGGTCGCCACCTCCAAGGGTTTTTACTAAGTTTGGAAAATGTGGCTATACAAAACTAGCCTCAACCTCTGCCATACTTCCTTTGAACATGCTCAGATAGAGAGAAAGGAAAGATACCTCTCTCGTACTTCCTGAGTTCCTAATGATAATATCCGTTCCTCAAATTTTATGTCACCGAAGGCCTGATGGCTGTTCACATTATTAACGTAGCCAAGAAGAAAATGTTTTATGTTTTGCACTGCAAAACTCCTGGTGAAATATTTCCCGTTGCTTCTAGGCTTTTGCAATAAAAAAGCAGAGAGTTTCCTCCCAAGATTAAAGTAGATCTTTTAAGCTCTTTCTCGTCTCAGAGAGAGCGCTACCAGACTCAACGGGGTGTACTTAACAGCTCCGTTTGATTAGATTGTGGTGTTGATCTGCCTCTTCCTATATTTTATGTTTGTTTATCTTACCTTTCCCACTTCCTATTTCAGTGTAAAAAATCCATTTGAAGTGCTTTAAAGTCTTTCGGAAAACTGAAAATATTTTACTGTTATATAGTGGTGATAACGAAAGCGAATAAAAAAAAAATACTGGCAACGAGTGAATCCTTTTACACTGAAAACTGGCTTCCTGCTGAGTTAGTGGGTGCTGTTTGTTTTGATCAAATAATTTAAATGATGCCTTAATTGGATTTTTGTCATTTTCCTATTATTTTAATTGCCAGCTCCTTGTAATGACGGAAAGAGGTGATAGTGGATAAAAGTAATAAGATACCGTATTTTTGTAGTAGTACACATCTTTTAGAAACCTAGAAACATAGAAGACTGACGGCAGAAAAAGACCTCATGGTCCATCTAGTCTGCCCTTATACTATTTCCTGTATTTCCTGCATTTTATCTTACAATGGATATATGTTTATCCCAGGCATGTGTAAATTCAGTTACTGTGGATTTACCAACCACGTCTGCTGGAAGTTTGTTCCAAGGATCTACTACTGTTTCAGTAAAATAATATTTTCTCATGTTGCCTTTGATCTTTCCCCCAACTAACTTCAGATTGTGTCCCCTTGTTCTTGGGTTCACTTTCCTATTAAAAACACTTCCCTCCTGAACCTTATTTAACCCTTTAACATATTTAAATGTTACGATCATGTCCCCCCTTTTCCTTCTGTCCTCCAGACTATACAGATGGAGTTCATTAATTAAGTCTTTCCTGATACGTTTTATGCTTAAGACCTTCCACCATTCTTGTAGCCCTTCTTTGGACCCGTTCAATTTTGTCCATATCTTTTTGTAGGTGAGGTCTCCAGAACTGAACACAGTATTCCAAATGTGGTCTCACCAGCGCTCTATATAAGGGGATCACAATCTCCCTCTTCCTGCTTGTTATACCTCTAACTATGCAGCCAAACATCCTACTTGCTTTTCCTACCGCCCGACCACACTGCTCACCCATTTTTCCTCCCTAAAAGAGGCTGAAAATTCAGTTGCATCTTATACTGTACTCAGCTTTTTTGAAGCTTTTTTGTCCCAGTTCTTCCCGGCTCTTTTATTGTTACTCTTTGCTAAGAATGTTTTCCAAGCCCTAAGTCTTTGCAGGGTTTCTTTCATTGCTCTAACTTGTTCCAAATGTTTATTTCCAGCCCTAACCAGATGCTAACAATGTTCTCAGCTCTTACCGGCTTGCAAGCTCTTTCATTGTTACTCTCGCTAAAGTTTTTTTTAAAAGCTCTAGCCAGGGGATAAAATAATGTACTGAAACTGACCTTACAAAAAATATCGTAACTTTCTGGGTTATTGATTGCCAATTAAGTTGAGATGTTGGGCTATTGTTTCTAGATGCATACGGCAGAGGACTGAACAGAATTTCCCCAAGCAATGCTGAAAGATAGATATGCAATAAAATTTCTCAATGGCTTTTACAAGTTATTTGAATCCTGTCCATCATTCGTTATTTTTCTTTTTCTGTTCTTTTTCTGCCTCCCGAAACCATCAGCTTGTTCTGGAGCACTGTACAGGATGTAAAATAGTGGTATAACATCCATTATTAATATCAAGTTCCACCTTTAATAAATATCACTGAATATATATTTCCCAGGAGAAATTAAGCAAAATGAATAGAGATTATTAATAAGGGGTTTATTTATGGCTCTAACTTAATGTGCAACATTTATATGCAATGCTATTGATAGTCCTATTTTCATTAGAATAAGCAACATTTTCAAAAGTGTCTGAAATAGAAGGGAAGGAAACTGATAATTTATTCAGTTTTCTACACTCTGAAAATATAGATTGTCTTTATTTAGCAACCTTTGTTGTGATCAGCAACTCAGTCGTTAACCCAAGTGGAAAGAGTGGTTGTATTTATGATTTTTCATTTCTATTTCATATATCTATTATCCTGAGCAGCTTTCCCCCTCTGTTTTGAATATCGTTTTAGATTATTATATGTATTATCTTAAATCTGCAGCCCGTAGAAACAAATGATGTGTATGTTTCTTTCTGAAATCAATACTCATTTCGGATTAAAAACATAATATTGGGGCAAAAGGATAATTTAGGAAATGCATGCAAAAGGGAACATCTGGAAAAGACTAACATCATTAATACAGATAATAACAAATTGTTAGGAAATATACATTTAAAATAATTTAGACTATCTATCTATCTATCTATCTATCTTTCTATCATCTATCTATCTATCTATCTATCTATCTATCTATCTTTCTTTCTTTTTATATATCTACTTATGTGCTGTCGTATCCTCAATTTAATTTTGTGAAATTATCTAAATTGAATGCTGAACAAATCATCCTTTTTAAAAACTTACTTCAATTATAAAGAGTCAGGATACAATTCCACCAAATTGCAACAAACAGGTTATAATAATCTTCCTTTAATCTTATATTGGCCCCAAATTAAAATGTATAATTTTAATTAAAGATAGAACAATAAACTGGTAGATTATAAAATAATTTTTTGCTCATCAATGCTTTGTTTTGAAGAAAACACACACATTGAAATATAGTGCATTTGGATGGCTTAAGGAGCATCATAAAAACAGTAAATGATACCAGTTTTAAAATTTAATATCAACTTTAATAAAAATTTATTAAGCTATACTTGCTTTGTGAGTCGTATAGATCTTTGTATTTTATTTGAAACTTAGTGACTTATAAAATGATCCCTTTCTGTTTGCAATAACATACTCTTTAAAACAGGGTTCCCCAAATTTGAGAACTTTGTGGAGAATTTTGGGAGTTGAGGTCCACAAGTCTTAAAGTTGCCAAGTTTGAAGACCTCTGCTTTAAAAATTACACCATATGGCATTAAGGTAGATGCTCAATTCTTCCATCCTTTGCCCACCCATGAACTTTGAAGAAGAAGTTTTAGAACTTTCTAACAGACATGGATATTTTCCCCTCCACAAATAAACTTTGTTGAGATCGTAGCAGCCGTGTCTTTGAATCCAAGCCTAGCAGGACTTTGCATTAAACCATAAGGCTGCAAATTACTCAATCGTGCTATACATCCAACGCTATTTTTTATTGAGCAATGGGAAGACTTGGCCTCTCACCGTTTTGAAACATAGAAACATAGAAACATAGAAGTCTGACGGCAGAAAAAGACCTCATGGTCCATCTAGTCTGCCCTTATACTATTTTCTGTATTTTATCTTAGGATGGATATATGTTGAAGAGCTGAGTTTGTCTAGGTTACTGTCCTTATTGAAGGCTCCACTGCTGCTGAGAACAACTTGTGTTCCTTGACTCCTGTCACTCAAACCTGGGCCCTGTACTCTTCAATATTTTCATCAATGACCTGGACGAGGGAGTAGAAAGGGAACTAATCAAATTCGCAGATGACACCAAGCTGGCAGGGGTAGCCAACACCCTAGAGGACAGGCTCAAAATACAGAAAGATCTAGACAGATTAACACTATGGGCCCACAATAACAACATGATGTTCAACGTCAACAAGAGCAAAGTCCTTCACCTTGGTAAAAAAAAAACTAGACACACATACAGCCTGGGAGAAACCCCACTTAGCAGTAGTGACTGCGGAAGAGATCTTGGAGTCTTGGTGGATAATCAACTAAACATGAGCCAGCAATGTGCAGCAGTGGCCAAAAAAGCCAACACTATCCTAAGGTGCATCAACAGGGGAATACACTCCAAGACCAGGGAAGTATTAATACCACTCTACTACACCCTGGTCAGACCACATCTGGAGTACTGCATCCAGTTCTGGTCACCACACTTCAAAAGAGACATTGAAACTCTGGAGAAGGTGCAGAAAAGAGCAACCAAAATGATTAGGGGACTTGGAACCAAGACTTAGGAAGAGAGATTGCGGGAACTGGGCATGGATAGCCTAGAGAAAAAGGAGGGCCAGAGGGGACATGATTGCTGTATACAGGTATATGAGGGGTTCCACTCTATTCTCCAGAGCACCAGAGGGCCGGAGGAGGAACAATAGCTGGAAGCTGACCAAGGAGAGATTCAACCTAGAAGTAAAGAAGAACTTCCTGACGGTCAGAGCGAACAACCAGTGGAACAACCTGCCTGCGGAGGTTGTGAACTCCCCAACTCTGGACACTTTCAAGAGGAGATTGGACTGCCACTTGGCTGGGGTGCTGTAGGATTTCCTGCTCAGGCAGGGGGTTGGACTTGATGACCTGCATGGTCCCTTTCAACTCTAACAATAAATGAATGAATGAATGAATGAATGAATGAGTGAGTGAGTGAGTGAGTGAGTGAGTGAGTGAGTAAGTAAATAAAATAAAAAAATAAAAAAAAAATATAAAATATAAATAAACAAACAAACAAACAAACAAACAAACCCATTAGATACAGTTGTTTTATGGTCTCCTGGCAAGACATTAGGAGATCTTCCATTCTTTTCTTCTCCTCATTGTCCACAGTGGTCATCATCTCTACTCATTCACAGACATGTCTTCAATCAGTTGCAACTGACTTTGGAAGCCTGAGTTGTTCCAAAGAATGGCATGGCCTTGTCCATAAATACAACCGTTGATGGCAGTCATTAAAATACTATTACATAAGTTTGGAAAGTAATGGAATAGATCACTACTTTCCCCTTTCTCCATTGATTTCCCCCCCCCTATCGGTAGGCTTTGAAAGTTACTCAGAACAATATACAGTAAATTCTAACACTCTGATAACTTTCTCTGTACTCTGCATCCAGCATCTGGACAACCAAACTGACCTTTCTTAGGACTTTTTAGTCCGAGGAATAAAAGAATGCCATTCTGATACATTGAAAGCCAGCGAGTCAATTGTTATTGCAAGAAAAGTTATAAGTTATATTCCTCCATGGGTGCATTTGTCATTTTCCCTTATGGGCTTCAGCATTGCACATTGATTGGTTTTACTTTTCTGGCTTAAAGACACAAAAGAAAATGGAAAAAAAAACCCTTCAGAGAGAAAAATTCTACCAGAAACGGGACAGCGAGAAAACGATAGCTGACAATGTGGGATTCTAGCGATTGCATATTTTCAATAGAATTTTAAATTCCTAATAGAAAATTAAAACCGTGTATGCCAGAAATATTAAAATGAAAATCAGACTGCTACTCTAGGTAAGTCTGCGACTTACAAAAATATATACCACCAATAGTGGCATTCATTCCATTGATTGATTGTTTGATTGATTGATTGATTGATTCATTCATTCATTCATTTCTTCATTCATACATTCATCCATCCATCCATTCATTGCCTTATTTATAAGTCACCCATTCCGAGGTAGTCTAAATGGCTAACAGTCTAAATATATAAAGTAAAATGTTCCAAAACCCCTCAAATATATTTAAGTGGGCTTTAAAGCAACAGGTAAAAATGTTGCCCTCTAGCAACTCACCCACCAACCAAACAACATGTTCCTCCTCTCAAGCTAGAGGTATAACAAGCAGGAAGAGGGAGATTGTGATCCCGCTGTATAGAGCGCTGGTGAAACCACATTTGGAATAATACTGCGTTCAGTTCTGGAGACCTCACCTACAAAAAGATATTGACAAAATTGAACGGGTCCAAAGACGGGCTACAAGAATGGTGGAAGGTCTTAAGCATAAAATGTATCAGGAAAGACTTCATGAACTCCATCTGTATAGTCTGGAGGACAGAAGGAAAAGGGGGGACATGATCGAAACATTTAAATATGTTAAAGAGTTAAATAAGGTCCAGGAGGGAAGTGTTTTTAATAGGAAAGTGAACACAAGAACAAGGGGATACAATCTGAAGTTAGTCGGGGGAAAGATCAAAAGCAACGTGAGAAAATATTATTTTACTGAAAGAGTAGTAAATGCTTGGAACAAACTTCCAGCAGACGTGGTTGGTAAATCTACAGTAACTGAATTTAAACATTTATTATTATTATTATTATTATTATTATTATTATTATTATTATTATTATTATGGTTGTTGTTGTTATTATTATTATTTATTAGATTTGTATGCCACCCCTCTCCGAAGACTCGGAGCAGCATACAAACATGCCTAGGATAAGCATCCATCTATTCTAAGATAAAGTACGGGAAATAGTATAAGGGCAGACTAGATGGACCATAGATGGAATATTGAATTACTATAATGCTAAACACTTGCTACTTGATGCCCAGAGTTCTTATTCCTTAAATAATGTAGCTACTGCTGAATATATAAACAGCACTTTTGGCTATGTAAGATAACTAATAAATTCAGAGTTGCTACTTAAATCTAAAACCACAGGCAGGGTGTCTTCACTTCCTTGTTCTGGGAATACCTTTCATTTATTTGGCAGAGGGGTTAAGAAAAACATTTTAGTCAACTGTGTATTTACATTCATTTCCCCATCATCTATTCTCACATTACCTGTCCCACTACCTTGACTGCAGATCACACGTAGACACATTGAGCCAGCAAAACTGCCACCCCAGCACAGCAGGTCTTGGCCAAGGCATAAGCAATTAGGCACAGCAATGATGGTAATTGAATATCTCAACACTTTCTCCAGCTACAGCTGACAAACCCCTCTGCTAATTTATCTCCCTCTTTCCTTTCTGTAGAAATAATCTATAGCTGTAGCATCAGATAGAAGTTAATTTGGCATCCGGCAAACCCAGATGCCAAGGCTTGAAATTCACCTATTCACTTAGGAAACACATATTTCTGGATGGCTTCCTGCAATTAGGTTTCAGTGACCCATATTGGCATCATAACACAAGTTTTTTTTTCCTTCTTCGTTAAGATCCTGGTTTCCTTTTCCGAATTAGGCAGCTGTCCAAGATTTGTAAGTCTTTGGGAGGAAGGGAAAAGGAGAGGGACTGAAATTAGGAGGGGAAATATGAAACCTACAACCTCATTTATAAAGAAAATCATTTACATATATAACTTTCAGCTGATCAGTATGAGGACTGTAATTATTTTTGTTCAAAAATGTTCATTTCGTACCAAAGAAACTTTAGCAGTCTTACCTCTCTTATTTAATAGAGTACTTTGTGCAATAGTTTCCATCAATGTTGCACGACTCAATAATGTATCTCTGTCTACAGGCTTCGCAGTGTATTTGTGCTTGAATATGTTATTACTCTTGCTAATTAATCCATTTGCAAAGGGAAATTATGATTGGCATTTACCCTCAAAATTAAGTGCCAATTAAACATAAGACAATCTTCAAATTTGTATAAGTAGAAACTGATTTTGTCTGCTGAAGGTAAAAGGCTCAACTGCAGATACTTTGTTCCAGCAGGTTCTTTCTTTCTTTCTTTCTTTCCTTCCTTCCTTCCTCCTTCCTACCTACCTACCTAACCACCCGCCCGCCCATCCATCCATCCAACACCACATCTCGGACATCAACACCCTTGAAAACGTCCAAAGATACTTCACCAGAAGAGCCCTTCACTCCTCCACTTGAAACAGAATTCCCTACAAAAGCAGACTATCAATCCTTGGTCTTGAAAGCTTAGAACTACGACGCCTAAAACACGATCTAAGTATTGCCCACAAGATTATATGCTGCAATGTCCTACCGGTCAATGACTACTTCAGCTTCAACCGCAACAACACAAGAGCAGATTCAAACTTAATATTAACCGCTCCAAGCTTGACTGTAAAAAATATGACTTCAGCAACCGAGTTGTCGAAGCGTGGAACTCATTACCGGACTCAGTAGTGTCATCCCCTAACCCCAAACATTTTCCCCTTAGACTCTCCACGATTGACCTCTCCAGGTTCCTTAGAGGTCAGTAAAGGGCGTGCATAAGTGCACCAGTGTGCCTTCCGTCCCCTGTCCAATTGTCTCTCCTTAGCTCATTTATCTTTTCTTCCTTTCAAATTTGTTCACCTATACTTTTATATCTTTTCTTCTATTCTTTTCTTTAGTTATATTACTACATATCTATTCAATGTGTATTATGTATTGGACTAAATAAATAAGTAAGTAAGTAAGTAAGTAAGTAAGTAAAGTAAAGTAAAATAAATAAATAAACAAACAAACAAACCATTTTGTGTTCAATTTAAATTTACCAACCAAGAAATAAAAGGAGGCTCAAAATAGCTATACTAGTCTCCCTTTATTTCTTTAAATTTCGGTAAATGTAAATTTAACAGTACATCGGAGAGGAGATGGTTCTGCATATACCCAGATGCTAAGCCACAAAGTGCTTTATAGGTTAATATCAGTATTTTCACCAGTGTCTGGAAACCTAATGGCAGCCAATGGACCTTTGTTTTTCTACCTAGTGCAGTTTTCAACTTGTCTTCGGAGGCCTTGCCTTGCAGAGTATATTGCAATAATCTATCCCAGAAAAAGAGCAAGGAAGTCAGAATTGTATCTTTAGGGACGAAAACCCAAGAATTTTTACCTCTCTTAAAATCGCAGCGTAGGGAAGCATAATTAAAATCAAGCAACTAATAAATCAAGATAATGGATGTCCAGCTCACAGCCCATTTATAGTATAGCATGGAAAAGTGAAAGCTCATCTTGTTTGTAAGTGGAAAATGGTTCTTGAGAAGAGGCAAAAATAATCTTGCAAGAGAACAATGTTATATGTTGGGAAGAGCCCCCAAATAGTGGAAACTCGTGATTAGTAGGTTTGGGGACTTCTAACCCTCAGATTATTTATGAACAGCAGAATAAATGAATAATCACTTCAGAAATGTAATCAGCTCTGAATAAGTAAAGTTGAGCAGGAACTCCGATTAGTCCAAAATGGTTCTCCACAGAACATTTGACACAAGTCATTTGTAAGAAGGGCCACTGGCTAATTAAAGTATAACAAAAATGCTTCATTTGATCAGAATTCATAAAGAATTAATTTAATATCAGGTTACAATTCAAGCTCAACGAATGAACAAGTTTAGAGGAATTTCTTTTTTTTTTCTAAAAAAAGAAAAGAAAAAATATTTCTTTTCTTTTTCTTTAAGAAATAACTTAGAGAGAAGATAAAAATGTGCAAGGTTGTCAATATTCATGAACAGATCCAAAAATATTAAGAACCTGTTCTGGGACGTTCAGATAAGCTTCAGCAAGCAAAGGAGTGTTAGATTTTTTGCCAATACCTATTGAAATCTTTTCCCATCATGATTAAATTTTCGTAACCCCAAAGGCTTGGCTGCAAAAATATTATGCAAATAATAACCTACTCAGTAAGAGCAAGTTTGGAGAGAACATTTTTACAAGTCCCTTTTTAAAGACTGCAAGCAGGTGGAATTCAAAGTCATTACAGTGTCAATGGGGACTCCACAGATCGAAACTTCTGAACAAAAATTATTTTCTGGGCTTTTTATATACACATCCTGGAAAAGGAGCTGATGTTTTAAAATATTCAGTATACTTACCACCTCTGTAGAGGAATAAGTGCTTTTGAGAATGCAAAAATATGTCCTTGTATAGAAAATATGTGAGGCTCAGGAGGTTTAGCTCTACCTACAAACTACTTACGAACTTTTCTAGATAAGAACTGGGTGCTCAAGATTTTTTTTTTGCCTCTTCTCAAGAACCATTTTCCACTTACAAACCCGAGCTTCCGAAACTGTAACCGTAAATTTGAGCTATTCCGTAATATTTTGTTAAAGGAGATGTATCTGGATTTTCCCAAAGGAACCTAAAATTACATTGAGCTAAAGTTATTGTGACCCACTGCAATTCATCAAACTGGATTTAATGGAGGAAGGGAATTGAATTTACTGACAGTGACTTAAGTGGACCCATAAATTAAACCCCAACTATTTTATTCCCCAATTAATGGTTTGATGTTTGAACTGATTGGGAATGACTGGTTTTTGTAGGGTTTTAGCTTTAGATTATACAGTATACTGTATTTAATTCATTGGACCTGAAATGTTGTGTGTTGTTTTATTATATTTATTTATTTATTTATTTATTTATTTATTTATTTATTTTATTTTGTCCAATACACAATGAGGGTTTTAGTGGGTATATATCTACATACACATAGTAAAATACATGATGAAGGTTATAGAGGAGATACTCATAGTAAAATATATCTAAAAAATAATAGAAAAGAAGGCATATTAATAGAATAGAATAGAATAGAATTTTATTGGCCAAGTGTTTTTGGACACACAAGGGATTTGTCTTGGTGCAGATGCTCTCATCATACATAAAATAAAATATACATTTGTCAAGAATCATGTGGTACAACACTTAATGATTGTCATAGGGGGTCAAATAAGCAATGAAGAAGCAATATTAATAAAAATCTTAGGATATAAGCAACAAGTTACAGTCCTACAGTCAACATGGGAGGAAATGGGTGAAAGGAATGATGAGAAAAACTAGTAGAACATATCAATGAAAGAATAGAAGAAGAGATAGAGGAATAGAAGAAAGGTATAGGAGATATAGGAGAGCAATAGGACAGGGGACGGAAGGCACTCTAGTGCACTTGTACTCGCCCCTAACTGACCTCTTAGGAATCTAGAGAGGTCAACCGTAGATAATCTAAGGGTAAAGTGTTGGGGGTTTGGGGATGACACTATGGAGTCCGGTAATGAGTTCCACGCTTCGACAACTCGGTTACTGAAGTCATATTTTTTACAGTCAAGTTTGGAGCAGTTAATATTAAGTTTATAATATGTTGTGAGCTGTCCCGAGTCCTCGGAGAGGGGAGACATAAGTCCAATAAATACATAAATAAACAAAAGTTATCTGTTGATAATATTCTTTAAATGCTAGCACTGAAATTTGATTCATTGTATGTAAAAACATGAAGAAGAAAGAGTTGAGTTTTTCAAAGACATCCTATCTGAATGGCCCATTATGTCTTCAAGATGCCATAGTATTCCTGCACAACAGCTATTTTATTATTAGTCTGCATTCCTGCCAAAAACTCCTTTCAGCTATTGGTTTTCTGCGATACGCAAAAAAAAGCAAAGTACAGCAGCGCACTAGGATTATATGAAAACATTCTCAGCAGGAAAAAAGAATTAATGAATGAAATCTATATTTCTATCTGTATTTATTCTTTGCGGAAGCCTTTGCATGCTGCTGTTTCTGGAACCAGCAATTAAGTGAAATAAGCTGTGATTGAATAGACATGTACAAATAGTTAGGAAAAGCCTTTTGAGCATCGATTCGGTGCCTGCTTTAATGCTGTGAGCATTGCACTTTTCAGGTTATTGTACTTCGCAAAGCGCACAGTTCATATAGCCAGTTCTTCGTTTGATTATGTGCCATCAAGTTGATGTCAACTCTTAATGATTACATGGTTAGATTGTCAATGGTATGTTCTTCATTACACTGTGAATTTTGTCTTCATATTTTTTTCTCTAGCTATTGCATAAGCATACTGTATCTGTAGCACACTAAGAATTATATTTACTAAGGTTTTTTTTAAATTTCTCTGTGCTGCACACATGTTTCATAGAGCTGAATGTAGCTTTCTGATTATCTTTCTTACAAATAGGAACTATAGTGGTGCCTCTACTTACAAACTTAATGCGTTCCGTGACCAGGTTCTTAAGTTGAAAAGTTTGTAAGAAGAATCAACTTTTCCCATAGGAATCAAAGTAAAAGCAAATAAGGCGTGCGATTGGGGAAACCAGAGGGAAGGTAGAGGCCCTGTTTCCTCCCAGGAGATTCCTAGAGAGGCCCCATGGAGGCTTCTCCCCACCTTTTCCGGCCCTGTTTCCTCCCAGGAGACTTCTAGAGAGGCCCCACGGAGGCTTCTCCCCACCTTTTACGGCCCTGTTTCCTCCCAGGAGATTTCTAGAGAGGCTTCTCCCCACCTTTTCCAGCCCTGTTTCCTCCCAGGAGATTCCTAGAGAGGCCCCACAGAGGCTTCTCCTTGCCTTTTCCGGTTACAGTTTTGGAAGCTTGGGTTTGTAAGTGGAAAATGGTTCTTGAGAAGAGGCAAAAAAGAGTGAGTGAGAGCGAACACCCGGTTCTCATGTAGAAAATTTCATAAGTATAGGCGTTTGTAGGTAGAGATGCCACTGTATGAGAGACTTTCCTTCCCTTCCCTACTCCTTTCCTTTTCATTCTCTCCTCCCCTCTTTTCTCATTATTTTACAGCTATAAAACCTTTGACTATCCCCATTTCATTTAAGAAAAAATTTTTTTTTGACTATCCCCATTTTAAAGAATTATGCTAATGGCAATGTGTTTTTTTCCCCTATGTGCACATGTATGAAGAGAAAATTTATTTGTTTGTTTGTTTGTTTGTTTGTTTTATCAAGTACATATTGGTGGTATACAAAAATATAATGACATTTATATACATGATCCTAGTAAGAGAGAAACGTTAGGACAGGCGACAGAAGGCACTCTGGTGCACTTATGCACGCCCCTTACTGACCTCTTAGAAATCGGGAGAGGTCAACAGTGGATTAAATTAAGCTTGACAGTTTGACTTGTGCCAAGGGAGACTGCCAATTACTTACCAAAGATCCATTTCTGCTTAACTTTCCCGGGTCATCCAGGTCAGTTTGTTTGCAATGCAAACAAAACCGAACATACTGTTTAAAAGCAAACAAACAGAAAGCCATAGTCTTCAGAACCGGACCTGTGCTATGACATAACTCAGTATTCTGCAGCAACCAAAGGGAGTTCCCGTTGAGCATTCCCTGCTTCATAGAATCAGAAATTGATCTCTGGGCCAGAGCTTTGCCCATACTATCTATCCGGGACCGTCTTCTGCCGCATGTCAGTTTATCTGATTCATTGTTTCGTCAAGATCGTGGTTTTTGTGCTGTTCAAGATTGTGTGCGGACTCTCTGGACTTTAGAATTGGACTCAATTTCCCAGTTGTTGGGTGAGCAATTGGACTGCATTTCACCTGTGCCTTGTGCGTACCAGAAAATCCCTTTGACATTTAAAAAGGGAGCTGTTTCTGTTTTTCTGTTTATAAAAACTTTTGGGTTTTCCTTTTATCGTGTGGTGTGTGTCTTCCTGGACTAATTACCCTGTAATTACGGGCGGTTGAAACACGCCGGCAGAACACTACTGAGGTTTGATCTGCCAAACTCCTGGTAGCCAGTGATCAGCAGAAGTCGCTTGCAGTACTGCACTGCAACCACTGCACCACCGAGGGTTAGACTAGAAGATCTCCAGGTTCCCTTCCAGCTGTATTCTGATTGACTCTAACTGTATTATTTTGAATCTGTGATGGGCACTGAATTTCTCCCATCTGGTATCTGCTGCTAAAATAAGATCTTTATTTCAAAGCCGGAGACCAATCTGATGAATAACAACAATGTCTCGTAACTTGCCTGAAAGAGATAACTACATGTCAACATTGACTGGAATGTCATAGGAGTCATTGATGTATGAGCCCTGGGTGCAATCAGACAGCCTTTTTGACAGCCCATAAGTAAGTCATAAGTAAGCTTCAAAACCTCTTTTTTAAAAAATGCCCTTCAGTTATGGGCAGCTGTCAAGAGTAAAGGGCAGCTATATAATTATAGGTTTTCAACGAGGATAGAAAATATGAGAAAGAACAAATCTTCATGTCGGAGTTTAGACATAAAAAATATCAAATGCCTGCAACCTAAATGGTTCAGCAAGTGAGATTGCAGTAAATAATTATAGTCAGGGAGAGAAAAGGAAAATACTGCACATTTTATTCATTTTTTTATTAGTGTTGCAACAGTTGTACTCCAAATCAAGAGACTTTCCAGCTGCAGAATTAAAAAGTCACCCAAAAATAAATGTAAATGCTTGGAAATATAAGTGCCGCTTTGAGGGCTTTGCGGGTAGAAACACTAAATTTAATTTTCCTTTCTTTTCAAGGGTTTCGTGAATTGTGCCCACCACCAGACAAACATTCATACCCCACCACCAAATCGGGGGTGTTTCTTGTCTAAACCATTTTAACCCAAGAGCAAAGTATCTCTTTACATATTATAAAGTGATTCCAATTTGTTTCTTGCAGTTTGGTCTCGGATTCTACTTCCCATATATGGTCTTACCTTGTCCCATCGTCCCATCAGTTGTCGCAAGTCAGTTTCATTAACCAAATTCATCCTTTTGTCCATAATCTCAAATTGAATGTGATCCACCATGTACCGGTACCAATTGTGCATTGTCCATTTTGTCGCATCCTTCCATCCCAAGACTATGACCGCCTAAGCGCTTTCTATCGCTGCTTGTTTTATTTCTCTAAATTCTCCCATCACATTACTTTTGACTAATACTGCCATTTCCTTAGTAATTATCAATTATATATTTAACATCCTATTAAT
Organism: Erythrolamprus reginae; assembly: GCF_031021105.1. Classification (NCBI taxonomy): domain Eukaryota; kingdom Metazoa; phylum Chordata; class Lepidosauria; order Squamata; family Dipsadidae; genus Erythrolamprus; species Erythrolamprus reginae. The sequence goes on from NW_027248506.1 coordinate 1,349,235, forward strand.
ATCCTCTTGCACGTTTTGCAAAAAAATTCTGCACTACCGGGCATTCCCAAAACATATGCATAAACACTCCTTTATCTTGGCACCCATGCCAACAAATACCCTTGACATTCTGCTGAAAGTATGCGAGTTGTGTAATACCACTTATGTAAAATTTTCCTTCTCATTTCCCTAACTCTTGTATTCTTAGTTTTCCTTATATTATCCACTATATTTTTCATCTCTTGCGCCTTTACTTGTATCTCACTTTGCCACCATTTAGTCAATCCATGGATCACATCCCCGTCTGATATTTTTTATCCGCTCTCAGGGCCAAGTTTCTCAAGGCCATTTCCACATATCAGTACAATAGTAATATCATTAGAAATTAGAATATTGGTAAATTATCACTGTTAGTACATGGTACATACTGTTATTTGGGATTCCAATGTCTGTTAAACTGCCTATTGCAGTTAATACATTTACAGTTGTAATATCACTTTAAGGCTTTTGGCTGGCTAGCCATAAGAGGGCGCCAGTACTCTCTCCTGACGATGATGCTGTATTACTCATTCACCTTTTGCCTTTACCTTGATGGGGGAGTGTATTTTGCTTTGTGCTTGCTATGTGCGGTTTGTTGATTATTTCTGCTTTATGTATACATATGTAAATGATACTTATTCAGCATACTAAGTCTGTGTCGTTACTGGCTGTATCACACATCCACACCCTTCCTTAATCTCTGCTCAGCGTATGTCGAAGGTCCGTAGCCTAGCTACACCAAGACATACCAACAATCACAATCAGAAAACTAACCTCATTACTAAAATGGTATTTTTCCATCCCAAAGCCTTTCATAAGTATGACTTGGGATTATGAAAACAAGTTTATTTATTTTATTTTATTTATTTATTTATTTTGTCCAATACACAATACATATTGAAGAGGATAGACATGAAGTATTATATATAAAGAAAAGATATAAAAGTAGAGGAGAAGATATATGAGAGGAAGAAAACATATATGATACAGTATATGAGATAAGGAGAGACAATTGGACAGGGGACGAAAGGCACACTAGTGCACTTATGTACGCCCCTTACTGGCCTCTTAGGAACCTGGAGAGGTCAATCGTGGATAGTCTAAGGGAGAAATGTTGGGGGTTAGGGGTTGACACTACTGAGTCCGGTAATGAGTTCCACGTTTGACAACTCGATTGCTAAAGTCATATTTTTTACAGTCAAGCTTGGAGCGATTAATATTAAGTTTGAATTTGTTGCGTGCTCTTGTGTTGTTGCAGTTGAAGCTGAAATAGTCATTGACAGGCAGGACGTTGCAGCATATGATCTTGTGGGCAATACTTAAATCGTGTTTTAGGCGTCGTAGTTCTAAGCTTTCTAGACCCAGGATTGTTAGTCTATTTCCGTAGGGTCTTCTGTTTCGAGTGGAGGAGTGAAGGGCTCTTCTGGTGAAATATCTTTGGACATTTTCTAAGGTGCTGATGTCCGAGATGTGGTGTGGGTTCCAGACACTAGAACCAGAAATGAGGAAATTCTTTCTTTCTATATATTACAATTTTTTTTCAGGACAAACTTCTTTTTCGAACGTAAAAAGAGCTGGATTCCAAAAAAATAAATGAGAGCAGTCAAAGAAGTAATTGAGGCCAGGACAGAACTTGAAACTGATTTTATTTGCATCCTGACTTCTTAAAACCTGATTTTACGAAGTAACATTTGTAGAATCTTTAAGAATGGCAGGCAAAAAGTCTTCAAAAAATCCAAGATCCACACCTTTTGTATGGATCTTAGATTTTTACAGTTATTCTTTGCCATTTCTACATGAGTTTTCTTTTAAAAAAATACCTTTTTTTTACCTTTCATTCTTTGTAGTGCATGTCCTACTGAAATCAAATTGATATGTGTTGATCTACTGGGAATATTATCGTACTTCAGTGTTGTGAGAGCTGTTCAAATATGAGCATTGATCTTTAAAAAGCAAAGTATATAGCCCTGTTAACAGAAGAAAGGCTGAAATAAACAGAGCTGTTTATTTTCTATATATACAATCTCCCTTAATTGACACAAAGGGCAGGTGAGCTGTTCTAGCAGATGCTGCAAACTTCTTAACAATGATTCTTAACAATGATTTCTCAGTCTTAAAGCAATAAACTAAACCGTTAAATAGAAAAAAACTACACATGCATTTCATATCCATTCTTTTTCCTTCCCTCTGCTTTTCAGCTGCAATCGGGTTCTTTTTAGAATCAACCCGGCAACCAGATATTACACTTGAAAGAGCAATATTTTACATTACTGTCTTTCTTTATTTAGACTAGAGTTCAAGTTCCCAAAACATATACCAGAATGAAATGAATTGGTTAGTCATAAGAGGAGAGATACTTCCTGTTTGTGTCTTTTTGCAACAACTCCGCAGTCTGCATTGGTTGCCGATCAGTTTCCGGTCACAATTCAAAGTGTTGGTTATGACCTATAAAGCCCTTCATGGCATCGGACCAGAATATCTCAGGGACCGCCTTCTGCTGCATGAATCCCAGCGACCGGTTAGGTCCCACAGAGTTGGCCTTCTCTGGGTCCCGTCAACTAAACAATGTCGTCTGTCGGGACCCAGGGGAAGGTCTGGGGCGGCCCCGACCTTTTGGAACCAACTCCCCCCAGATATCAGAGTTGCCCCCACCCTCCTTGCCTTTTGTAAGCTCCTTAAAACCCACCTCTGTCGTCAGGCATGGGGGAATTGAGACTTTCCCTTCCCCCTAGGCTTATAAAATTTATGCATGGTATGTCAGTATGTATGATTGGTTTCTTAAATTGGGTTTTTTAAAAATTAACTTAAATATTAGATTTGTTTACATTGTATTACTATTGCTTTTAGCCGCCCCGAGTCTACGGAGAGGGGCGGCATACAAATCTGATAGATAGATAGATAGATAGATAGATAGATAGATAAATAAATGGTATTCTTGTGAAATGTTCATCTTATTTTAACCAGCTTTGATTAAAATAAAAAACAAACCTTTGATTTTTTTTAATTTATGTAGTCACACTATGTACTGTGGGCCTGTTCCCAGTATCAAAAGACCAACAACCCCCACCCCCCCTCACCTTCTCATAAGAGTTTGGGACAAATTCTTATTGTGTTTCAATTACACCTTACTGTAGGATTTTAATGTTTGTTTTTAATTACTTCCTGAGCGAATAGCTTAGCATATAGTTTAAGGGGCTATTAAGCAGATTTAAATGTCCTTGTTTACAGCTAAGATGCCGTGTATTTTGCACACTGTAAGCTAAAAGTTATAATTAATACAGTGGGAAAAAAATATTGGCACCATAATAAGGAAAACAGGATCCACAGGTAACTTTAATTTTACCAGTAAATAATTAGCAAATGTTAAAAACTTCCCAACCAGTCATCTTGGTCACAATAATGAAGTGATTTGGTGTTGTATTTTTCCAGGCTGAACCTTGTTTGTGGGCTTGTTTTCCAGGCCAGACAGTATTTCATCCAAGTGCTAACAAGATCCGAGCCTGCTTAGCTTTTGTGGATCAGCAAATTCCAGTACAGTAATTGTGCCAAGAGAGCATACTGCAATAAATGCTTTTCTCCTAAGGACATTCCTTCATCCAATGAGCCAATACGATGCACGTCCATGTGTTTGCCATACTTCGTCTATGTGAAATACATAAGATACGGGAGCCGACTCACATTGTCTTGAATAAAACAAAGCCAGATGGCCTTTATGTTACCTACATGGATGAGTGCCTTAATTAAACACAACAAAGCAACCATCTTAATCTGGTTATTTAATTATCTAGTTGGTTTATTGCTTTCGATATCTGTATATCTTACATTCTTGCTCCTAGCAGTTTAAAGATGTTGGACAAACTTTGTTTTCCTAGCCAGTTTACACTGATAACAATAGTGGTAGCAATATTCCCTTCTACTTTTTTTAAATTTAGAAACATAGAAACATAGAAGACTGACAGCAGAAAAAGACCTCATGGTCCATCTAGTCTGCCCTTACACTATTTCCTGTATTTTATCTTACAATGGATATATGTTTATCCCAGGCATGTTTAAACTCAGTGACTGTGGATTTACCAACCACGTCTGCTGGAAGTTTGTTCCAAGGATCTACTACTCTTTCAGTCAAATAATATTTCCTCACGTTGCTTTTGATCTTTCCCCCAACTAACTTCAGATTGTGTCCCCTTGTTCTTGTGTTCACTTTCCTATTAAAAACACTTCCCTCCTGGACCTTATTTAACCCTTTAACATATTTAAATGTTTCGATCATGTCCCCCCTTTTCCTTCTGTCCTCCAGACTATAAAATTTAATTTTATTGATTGATTGATTGATTGATTGATTGATTTTGTCCAATACACAATGAGGGTTTTAGTGGGTATACACATAGTAAAATATGTGATGAAGGTTATAGAGGAGATACTCATAGTAAAATATATCTAAGAAAGAAGAGAAGATATAGGAATAAAACATCAATGAAAGAATAGAAGAAGAGATATAGGAATAGAAGAAAGGTATAGGAGATATAGGAGAGCAATAGGACAGGGGACGGAAGGCACTCTAGTGCACTTGTACTCGCCCCTTACTGACCTCTTAGGAATCTGGAGAGGTCAACCGTGGATAATCTAAGGGTAAAGTGTTGGGGATTTGGGGATGATACTACGGAGTCCGGTAATGAGTTCCACGCTTCGACAACTCAGTTACTGAAGTCATATTTTTTACAGTCAAGTTTGGAGCGGTTAATATTAAGTTTAAATCTGTCGTGTGCTCTTGTGTTGTTGTGGTTGAAGCTGAAGTAGTCGCCAACAGGCAGGACGTTGCAGCATATGATCTTCTGGGCAATACTTAGATCATGTTTAAGGCGTCTTAGTTCTAAGCTTTCTAGGCCCAGGATGAAGGTTATAGAGGAGATACTCATAGTGAAATATATCTAAGAAAGACTAGAAGGGAAGATATAGTAATAGAACATATCAATGAAAGAATAGAAGAAGAGATATAGGAATAGAAGAAAGGAATAGGAGATATAGGAGAGCAATAGGACAGGGGACGGAAGGCACTGTAGTGCACTTGTACTTACTGACCTCTTAGGAATCTGGAGAGGTCAACTGTAGATAATCTAAGGATAAAGTGTTGGGGGTTTGGGGATGACACTATGGAGTCCGGTAATGAGTTCCACGCTTCAACAATAGATGGAAGGCTGAGTCAACCTTGAGCCGGTGGTGAGATTTGAACTGCTGAACTACAGCTAGCAGTTAGCTGAAGTAGCCTGCAGTACTGCACTCTAACCACTGTGCCACGCCAGCAATATTGCAATATTGCATTTGTTTTTTCTTTCTTTCCCTTGTTAATTTACAAATCCCTGGTTTGTCTTCATTTATTAATTGGTGGGAGAGTTGTTTATCCCACCAATATTACACTTCAAAGTGTACTGATCGTGGTTCTGCCTACTGTAGCATTATTATTGTTTATTCCCATATTTTCAGTCTGGTGAAAATAAAACTATTGGGATGAGCTTTTGGAAAAGAGGTGTGTGTGTATATCAGAATCTTTTAGCCAGGAAATTCATAAATAAAAAAATCTTACTTTCAAAGTTTAGTCTGTGAATGTTCTCGAAAACCTTGCAAATGGATTGTTCTTTTGTTGTTTTTATACACTGTTGTGCCAAAACTTTCTTACATTTTTGGCCGATCTTTTCTTCTGTCAAAGATTTTTCGGGGTTCTTTTTGGTCTTCCTACCTTATTCTCAGAACAGTTACTTCAAGCCTGTCTTAGTGATTTTGAGTTCAATTTGTTGCTGCAGGTTCAGTGGCTCTGAAGTTCCACTGGCTCTTCAACTCTCCGTAACTGGTAACAGAAGGAAAGCCATGAAGTTCTGAAAAAAAGCCCATGAGAATAGTTCCCTGATGTTGCCTTCCAGTAGGATTAAACTGATTTATAGAAAGCCAGAGAGGAACATGTTGCTAGAAAGATATATATATATATTCTTTTATCATTACTTCCTATGTTATGTTTCTATATAGTACTATCCTATACTTGTTTGACAAATAATAATAATAATAACAACAATAATAATATTTATTTATTTATTTATTTTATTTATTTATTGGATTTGTATGCCGCCCCTCTCCGGAGACTCGGGGCAGCTAACAGCAATAATAAGACAGCATATAATAATAATTCAATACTAAAAACAATTAAAAACCCATTATAATAAAAACCAAACAGACATACAGACATACCATGCATAAAATTGTAAAGGCCTAGGGGGAAAGGGAATCTCAATTCCCCCATGCCTGGCGGCAGAGGTGGGTTTTAAGTAGCTTACGAAAGGCAAGCTACTTAAAAAGGCAACAATAATAATAATAATAATAATAATAATAATTATTATTATTATTATTATTATTATTATTATTATTATTATTATTATTATTCATTAGATTTGTATGCCGCCCCTCTCCGAAGACTCGGGGCGGCTCAAAACATAACAGCAATACAACATAAATACAAATCTAATGTTAAAAACTTTAAAAAAACTAATTTAAAACACATTGTTATAAAAACTTATCCGCTACACAATCATACACACTCAATCCGACTGAACATAAACATAATAAAGGTCAGCGAAAAAAGGAGGGTGGAGATTAATCCCCCCCACCGCCTAGCGGCAAAGGTGTGTCTTCAACATTTTATGGAAGGCGAGGAGGGTAGGGGCAGTTCGAATCTCCAGGGGCCGGGTTCCAGAGGGCCGGGGCCACCACAGAGAAGGCTCTTAACCCTGGGTCCCGCCAGACTACATTGTTTTGTCGACGGGACCTAGAGAAGGCCGACTCTGTGGGACCAAATCGGCCGCTGGGATTTGTGCAGTGAATATTTATTTATTTATTTATTTATTTATGTATTTATTTATTCATTCATTCATTCGTTTATTTATTTATTTTGATGATTGGTTGATTGATTGATTGATTGGATTTGTATGCCACCCCTCTCCGCAGACTCGGGGCGGCTAACAACAATGGTAAAAGACAACATGTAACAATCCAATTTAATAAAACAACTAAAAACCCTAATTATAAAAACCAAACATGCACATAAACATACCATGCATAACTTGTAACTCCCCCATGCCTGGCGACAAAGGTGGCTCTTGAGTAGTTTGCGAAAGACAAGGAGGGTGGGGGCCGTTCTAATCTCTGGGGGGAGTTGATTCCAGAGGGGCGGGGCCGCCACAGAGAAGGCTCTTCACCTGGGAATATATATCACACACACGCATACATACATATATATATAGCATGCACATATGTGTGTTAAGTATGTGTTTGGGTAGATATTTATCTTCTCTTGAAAACAGGAAATAGAGTTTCATTTTTGATGTGGGCCAGTGTGCTCATAGGAAAGACCCCCCCCCCAGGGTAATGGATGGACAGCTGGTATTGTCCCTGGGAGGCAAAACCCACAGCCATTCCATCTTGTTGGGGTTGAGTCTGAATCCAGACCCTGAGAGCCTCCAGACACTGGCACATTAACTCCACATATAGGTTCGCCATCACTGTCTTCGCCTATCTTGTCTCCCCTCCTCTTTACACACCCTTCTCTGACATCCTTGTCAGTAAGAAAATATGCAACACACACACACACCCTTACCACCAGCATAAAAACATTCCTCTCCACTTAAAAAAAAATTAAAATTAAAATAAAACCAATTCCTACTTTTTCATGTCGAATGAGAAGTCATAAAAATCACTGTTAGGTTCCTTCACCCCGTCCTCTTTGGCAGTACTTTCGGACAAACGACTGTCGATTGGCATGAAAATGTCAAAATTCCATATGAAGGAGCTTCTCAGCTCAATTATTTGCACCGGGCAATTTGTGTTCCATTTAGCAAGTCTATAAAAACACAGCTGTGATTGTTCCGAGAGTCCCATGTTGTTTTGGTTAACTTAAAAAAGAGAGAAAAAAAGTTACTGAAAGCTGCGGACTTTCTTTTCAATAATGCACCTATTTCTTGACCATTTTGTCTCCTTCATCCTTCATCTCTGCTTTTCTTCCAACATGTGATTATAGCAAATCACAGGCACTCAAGGAGGATGCAGTGGTAGCCTTTAATAGAGCTGCCAAAAGTCCTTTTTTTGTTGTTTAAAGTACAAAGCTGCAGTTTATAAATTTAGCCGTATTCTGTGCAACGAAAGAAGTCTTTATTTTTACCCTAGAGTCAAATGAGTGTGCTCTGAAAAATTATGCTTTAGTTTTAACTCTGTGCAGAATGTATATTCAGAGTTAAACTGCGCTTTGATATTTTTAATGCCTACCTTTCGGGAGGTTAAAAACTAAAACCTTTTCCTATTTGCGATCCGAAGCTCTCCCGGGATTAATAGTTGGAGAATTATTTATAGCAATTGTTCGTGTATTCATTATTCCTCTTCAGAAAATAAACGTCTTGGAAGTACATAAGTGCACTGGTGTGCCTTTCGTCCCCTGTCCAATTGTCTTTCCTTTCTCTCACTTATCATATATATTCTCTTTCTTTCATATATCCTCTCCTCCAAGTTCACTTTTACCCTTATATATATTACTACATGTCTATTTTTCTTCCTATATATTTGTGTATTGGACAAATGAATAAATAAATAAAAATAAAATAAATAAAAGGAAGCACGGAGCTTTCAACCTCCAGCCTGTCTTTCTTCAACTCTGTACAGAAAGGGGGGGGGGAAAGAGAGTACGAGCATTAAACCATCTTCGTTTCTTCCTCTTCTTCCATCGGCATCATCAATAGCACCGTCATTAGCTTTGTGACTACTGAAAGCACAAACCAGGCCTCCCAAAGGAGAAGTCATTGATCCAACAGAGCTGAGGAAAGCTCTGAAGTCAAAGCATCTATTGTAGGTTTGGATTTAGGGTGACCATGGAGTCATTGTGGAATAGTGAAGCAACCAAGTTGTACAACAATATATTAAGATGGTGCGTGCGTGTGTGTGTGTAACATGTTTTCTCTTTCTATGTCGCTGCCTTTTTGTCTTTCTTTCTCTCTTTCTTTCTCTCTGTCTCTGTCTCTCTCTGTCTGTCTCTGTCTCTTTCTCTCTCTAACTCTGAACTTTCTCTCTGTCTATCTTTCTCTGTTTCTCTCTCTGTCTCTTTTTCTGTCTATCTCTCTTTTTCTCTCTCTCTCTCTCTCTCTCTAACTTTCAACTCTCTCTTTCTCTCCGTCTCTGACTCTCTGTGTCTCTCTCTCTGTCTGTCTTTCTCTGTTTCTCTTTCCGTCTCTTTGTCTAACTGTCTCTCTCTCTCTTTTTTTCTCTCTCTGTCTCTCTCTAGTGTCTCTAACTCTCTGTCTCCCTGTCTCTGTTTTTGAAGTTTTTAAGAGAATGTTGGATAACCATTTATCTCAAGTGGTGTAGGATTTCCTGTCTAATCAGGGGATTGGACTAGAAGACCTATTCTATTCTATTCTATTCTATTCTATTCTATTCTAGTCTATCCCATCCTATCCTATCCTACCTATCTTATCCTACCCTACCCTACCCTATCCCATTCCATTCCAATCTACAGTATTCTATTCTATTCTATTCTATTCTATCCTATCCTACCTATCTTATCCTACCCTACCCTATCCCATTCCATTCCAATCTACAGTATTCTATTCTAGTCTATCCTATCCTATCCTATCCTATCCTATCCTATCGTACCCTACCTATCTTATCCTATCCTACCCTACCCTATCCCATTCCATTCCAATCTACAGTATCCCATTCCATTCCAGTCCAGTTCAGTCCAGTCCAGTCCAGTCTAGTCTAGTCTAGTCTAGTCCAGTCTATCCTATCGCATTCCATTCCATTCCAATCTATTCTATTCCATTCCTCCCCATTCCATTCCACCCTCCCAACTTTCATGGCTAAGGCAGGCCTAGAACTCATAGTGTCCAAATTTCTGGACCAGAATTTTAATTAGTAGATCCATCTGGCTCTCTATTTAATCTTGAATGTCAAACGTCGCAGTAATCTACATTTATTCAACCCAAAAGGAAGTGGGTTTTGTTTTGCTACCGCAGAATTAAAGGCATCATTGCAAAAATGCCCTAAAGGGGAATTCTTAGGAAGGATCCATGGATCCCTTAGTTGTGTGTGTGTGTGTGTGTGTGTGGGTGTTTCTATGAAATAGAGCTCAGGGCTCTGTGAACGTGGACGGGAGAAAAGATTTTATTTTTAAGAATCTTCAACTGAGATTTAGCTTTTCAATCAATAATGTATAAGGGCAACAAAGTAATGTAGAGCCTCTAGCTATAAATGTATGTTGACTTCAGTAAATTTCATTCTCTAAAAAGTCTTATCTTATCAAAAGAGTCTTGGTGTGTTATTGATTGAATAGACTACTAAAGAAGTACACATACAACGTCTCCTTGTTTAGCAACTGCAATTTGTTCCTTAAATCAGAAGCCAAATGGTTACTAAGCAAACACAGGACAGACATGCAATGAAGATCAGTGGTTACTGGTGTCTCATTCAAATAAAATTCTCTCTGATGTTCTCTGATTCTTTTTGCCTCCTCTTTTTGCTTCTTTGCAAAATGGAGAGATGGTCTAAACCAGAGATCTTCAAACTTGGCAACTTTAAGACTTATGGACTTCAACTCCCAGAATTCTCCAGTATAGCTGGAGACTGTAAGACTTGTGGACTTCAACTCCCAGAATTCTCCAGTATAGCTAGAGACTTTAAGACTTATGGACTTCAACTCCCAGAATTCTCCACTATAGGTGGAGACTTTAAGACCTGTGGACTTCAGCTCCCAGAATTCTCCAGTATAGCTGGAGTTAAAGACTTATGGACTTCAACTCCCAGAATTCTTCAGTATAGCTGGCCAGAGAATTCTGGGAATTGAAGTCCACAGGTCTTAAAGTTGTCAACCTTTGGTCTAAACCAGGAGTAGGCAAAGTTGGCTCTTCTATGATATGTGGACTTCAACTCCCAGAATTCCTGAGCTAGCATGATTGGCTCAGGGAATATGGGAGTTGATGTCCACAAGTCATAGAAGAGCCAACTTTGCCTACCCCTGGTCCAGCGATGGGCTCCTACAGGAATGGTCAGGAACGCAGTTCCGGTAGCAAAATTTGGAGCTCCACCCCAGAGCACCCAATCTGCACTGAAAGATGTTGAAACAAAATGCATAAGCCATGCCCACAGTACGGTAGTAAAAATTTTGGTAGCCCATCACTGCCCTGGTCTAAACAAATTAACTCTCTCAGAGCTGGGTCTTTTTCTCCATAGCATACACCTCCCTAAAATTGCTAACTACAAATTAACAACTGCAACACTGTGATTTTAATTAGCTGACAGGTATTTCTTAACCATTTTCCACTGCTACCTGAAACTGACTAGGCTTTAATCAGTTTTACACCGAAAGCTTTTATCAAGTACACTGATTTGGTCATAAATGTGCATCTTGGTGAAAATGACATTTTTAGCATTACTATTGTGTTTGTGAACTGTCACTAAAGAAAGAAGCAGCTAAATGAAGAGTGAGCACATTACATAGTATATATATGTGTTATTTTAAAAATCATGATAGCTTTTATTTGAGCATCACTATGACAGGGGTGTTACAATCTATATCTCAAAGGGATCCGCCCTGAGTCGGATCTGTAGATTTGTATGCTGCCCCGAGTCTTCGGAGAGGGGCGGCACACAAATCTAATTAATAATAATAATAATTATTATTATTATTATTATTATTATATAATATAATAATCATCCCGTAGGAGCCCATCGCTGGACCAGGGGTAGGCAAAGTTGGCTCTTCTATGACTTGTGGACATCAACTCCCAGATTCCCTGAGCCAATCATTATAAATATAATATAATAATAATAATAATCATCATCATCATCATCATCCATGGCACAAACATAATTAGGAAATTCTGCCCTAAAACGTAGTGGAGTAAACTAATTTTACATTTATACGCGGTGAGTTATATTAAATTTGGATAAGATGAATTTTCATTCGGAGAGGTTTTTATTGACGCTTTGATTACGATGAAATAAAGTGAAATGGAAGCCCACCGAGACCCTCGGTGGATGGTCTATTGTGTTGAGCGAAAAATGTATCTTTTTCCACCCCATTGTTTGTCTCTGAAAGAGCTTGTCAGGTATTCATATCAAACGGTAAGAGATAAACTATCGCAACTCTCTCGGAACAACAACAACAGAAAGCGTTTGAATGTTCCATATGCCATTATAATACTAAACCTCTAGATATAAATTATGTCATTGCCAGAAATGAATCCCTGTGTCAAGACAGGCACCAGGTGTTTCATTCCCGGTTGTTTTCAGACAGAGAAAAAAGGCCTGCGAGAGACCATCACAAATGAAGCAAAACTGATTCTGCCCAGATTAAAACTTCTGTTTAGGAAAGCAAGTGCCAGATGTTGCATAGCTATGATAATAATGTGATGCTGGCAAGGCCTTACTAAAAACTGAAAGGGCACAGCCAGGTGTGTGGTTGTCAGGAGTAATGGGAAACTTCGTTAGTTGAAAAAAGTCAACTTCTTTTATAGAAATCTGTAAAAAAAAAAAAAAGGTTGGAAGATGTTCTGTCCAGCCCGGTTATTAATTAGCAGTAATTAAGCCCCAATGAAGACTCGGAAGCAAAGTCACTATGTATATTTGTCTATTTACAAAGAAACGTGCTGGAAACAGCAATGAAATCAGAGGAATGTCAGTTTGACTGCCAAAAGTCCAGTGTTATCGGCACAGCTGATAACAAGTGGCGAAAAAAAAAAGGCATAAATTCAAGTCATTAATTCTCGGCATGGACATGTACTCACAAATACCTTCCAAAACTAGGATTGCAGGGTTGCAGAAGGATTTAAGAGAGAGACTCTTCAGATGCTAGTTCTCTCCATGTAGGAATGTTGAACTTCCGCACTGGAAATTCCCATCAACCTCTCCTTTTATTCTATCTGTGATGACAAGTTATGCATGGAAGTATTCGATGCCTATATCTACATTGCCAGAGATACTCTTGTCTCCCTCGCATTCTTCTTACTCTAGCATCTAATATTGAGTCCACAATTTCCCCCTCCTCATCTGACTCTGGCATCACCACAGAATAGAATAGAATAGAATTTTATTGGCCAAGTGTGATTGGACACACAAGGAATTTGTCTTGGTGCATATGCTCTCAGCGTCCATAAAATAAAATATACATTTGTCAAGAATCATGTGGTATGACACTTAATGATTGTCATAGGGGTCAAATAAGCAATGAAGAAACAATCAATATTAATAAAAATCTTAGGATACAAGCAACAAGTTACAGTCATACAGTCAACATGGGAGGAAATGGGTGATAGGAATGATGAGAAAAACTAGTGGAATAGAAGTGCAGATTTAGTAGAAAGTCTGACAGTGTTGAGGGAATTATTTGTTTAGCAGAGTGATGGCGTTTGGAAAAAAATCTGTCCTTGTGTCTAGTTGTCTTGGTGTGCAGTGCTCTGTAGCGAGGTTTTGAGGGTGGTAGTTGAAACAGTTTGTGTCCAGGATGTGAGGGGTCAGTAAATATTTTTCCTGCCCTCTTTTTGACTCATGCAGTCTACAGGTCCTCAATGGAAGGCAGGTTGGCATCAATTGTTTTTTCTGCAGTTCTGATTCTCCTCTGAAGTCTGTGTCGGTCTTGTTGGGTTGCAGCACCAAACCAGACAGTGATAGAGGTGCAGCTAGGGGTTCTACAGTCTCTTGAGGTTCCCCTGGCTCTAACTCTCCCTCGCTCTCACTTTCCGATTCCTCTGAAAAACACACTGGCCTGTGATACCCAGACGGACCCAGTTCATTGTCCTCAAAGTCCGTGATCAAAGGAGCCGGATGCGAGCCAACCACAACAGCAGGGACATAGGCAGGGATGGGCTGTGGGGGGTTTGGGACTGTTTGGGAGAAGTAGCTAAGATTCTGTGCAGTCCAGAGAACCTCCCAAACCCCACTCCTGGCTGGCCCCACCATTTAGAAGAAGAAAAACACAGCCGCAATGGGCATTTGTTCTTAAAAGCATAGGACATTAACAACCCTTAGAGAGAGCTTTAATGAAACATACTGATGAAATTAATACAAATCACTTTTTAAAATTTATTAGGGCTATCACCTTAGATTATTTATGCCTGTGCCTACATTCACTGAAACTGCAATTCTTTTGTGATGGTTTAAATGCAATAAATGTGTCTAATTTACTAATGCTCAGATAGCATATTAATTCCCCCCATATTTTCTATTTCATTTCAATTTAAACGAATCGCTTGCCGTATTAACTATCGTTATAAAATATATATTGAGCATTAATAGCTCCATTCTTGTTGCACGTTTGTTAACCGATTTCAGTGTAAGGAGATAATTTAATTTATTGAAAGCTGTGACTCCAAAGTCTTTCTTCTGTAGCTTTCTAAATGAAATCTATATGTCCTGCCAGACAAATTACAGAGATTAAATGGAAAAAAGAGTACAGCCACACTAAGAGTTGGATAATTTTGTCTAGGGAAACATGCAGGTAGATGCCTACTGGAGCCACAAGTTGGTATAACCAGAGGTGGGCAGCAAGCTGGACGGGGTGGAACGCAGTTCCACTAGCGGAAATGAAAATGCGTGTGCAGCTGATCGGCGGCTGTCACTTCCTGGATTACTGGTCTCGGCTCAGCTCCCCTTTTTTCCCCTGCTGCTGCGTCTGCGCTCCTTGCTTTTTTCCTCTTTCCTCCTTCCTGGCCTCGGACGAGCTTTCCTCTCTCCTGCTTGGCTCCCCTCCAGCCTCACGCGGCCCCCTCCCACCTGAGGTGCAACAAGAAGGCCTGGGTGGAAGCGATACTGGCAGCATTGATGCTTCTGGCAGCACCCGTTCACCTAGCTACCCAGCGGGAAATGCTAAGCAATTTTATTTATTTATTTTTTATTTATTGGATTTGTATCACCCCCTCTCCGCAGACTCGGGGTGGCTAACAACAATGAAAAAAACAACATTTAACAATCCAATTTAATAAAACAACTAAAACCCCTTATTATAAAAACCAAACATACACACAAACATACCATGCATAACTTGTAATGGCCTAGGGGGAAGAGCTATCTCAACTCCCCCATGCCTGGCAGTATAAAAGAGTCTTGAGTAGTTTACGAAAGACAGGGAGGGTGGGGGTAGTTCTAATCTCCGGGGGGAGTTGGTTCCAGAGGGCCGTGGCCGCCAAAGAGAAGGCTCTTCCCCTGGGGCCCGCCAAATGACATGGTTTGGTCGAGGGGACCCGGAGAAGGCCAACTCTGTGGGACCTTATCGGCCACTGGGATTCGTGCGGTAGAAGGCGGTTCCGGATGTATTCTGGCCCAATGCCATGTAGGGCTTTAAAGGTCATTTATCACCCCAGCGAGCGACACTGGTAAGGTTGTAAGTCGAGGACTTAACAGTTCACTTGAACGATGATGATTGTTAAAGCCACTCCCACCTGGTCACATGGCCAGCAAGCCACTCCTACCCAGTCACATGGCCATTAAGCCACACCCACAAAATAAGCCACAACCTCAGTGTGGCCGTAAAAATTTTGGCTGCCCATTACTGGGTATAACTGATGCCCCTTAACACTTTTTGCACTGATACAATTCCAGTAAAAGGGATTGCATAAATCCTATCCAACAGTGGGTTCCTACCAGTGTGCTTAATTGCGCACAGTTCCATGGCTCTGGCACATGAGCACACATTCTAGTGCAATTTGCTTCCTGCCTGTTTCGGCAAGGTTTTTTTGCTTCTGTCCATACTTACGCACAAAAAACCTCATTGAAACACATGCACAGCTGCATCTCCGTGTGAGATTTTGCTACCTGCACAGGTGCAGGAAACAAAATTGCGCTTGAACGTGCCTTATTAACTCTGGTGCAGCAGAGCCACGGAGCTGCCCATAATTAGGCATACCGGTAGGAATCCACTACAGATCCTATACTGTGCATTCTGAAATCAGAATTGGAAACAAAGGATTTGGCCCACAGAGACAACCTCCTCCTCCTCCCTCTGCCCCTCCCTGTGCTGATACATCTGTGCTGGCTGGAGAATTCTGGGAATTGAAGTCCACATGTTGTTGTGGTTAGCTCTGGCCCAGCTCCTGCCCCAAGGAATGTGCAGATGGATGTGGGGGAAACATCCAGATGCCGCAGGCCTGTTTTGCTCCTGATAGAATCAGCCGACGAAGCCTCCTCTGACCAAGGAAGCGTGAGTGACAGGGAAGAGGGGAGTTTGACAGACAGCCGAGGAGATCAATCATCTGTATCATCCTTGGATTCTGAACAAGAATTAATGACACATCCACGCATGCGTAGAGTGATGCATAGGAGACAACAACTGAAGGATTATTACAAGAGAAAATGAGTCCACCTGTGGTTGGGTGGGGCTGCTGTAATTAGTGCTACAGCTAAAAGTGCAGCCTGGTGTTTTAGCCTCATGGCAGTTTATCTGATTCATTGTTTCGTCAAGATCGTGGTTTTTGTGCTGTTCAAGATTGTGTGTGGACTCTCTGGACTTTAGAATTGGACTCAATTTCCCAGTTATTGGGTGAGCAATTGGACTGCATTTAACCTGTGCCTTGTGTGTTCCAGAAAATCCCTTTGCCATCTAAAAAGGGAGCTGTTTCTATTTTTCTGTTTATAAAAACTTTTGGGTTTTCCTTTTATCGTGTGGTGTGTGTCTTCCTGGACTAATTACCCTGTAATTACAGGCGCTTGAAACACGCCGGCAGAACACATGTCTTAAAGTTGCCAAGGTAGAGCTACATTGGCCTAAGGCAGTGATTTGGGGGTTTTTTTTGCAGAAAAACAAACAAACATAAAAGTTGAACAGTCCCTTTAAAAAAAAGTCGCTTTTGAATATTAAACTTGGATAATTAATTGGTTGTTCAGTCAAAAGGCAGGTTTTCAACAACAAAATGAACAAGCATGCTTGTACTAGCCATATTTTAAAGTATGCAATCTGTTATAGATGCATTAAATCTCCTTCTGTTTTCCCCTAACACTTCATCCTACAAATATGTTATAGTTAATTAGCAGGATCCTAACTAATGAGACTCAGATTCCCAACAGACCACCATCATGTATCAAATAGAAAAAAATAATAATAATTAGGCAGGTCGAATAAATACCTCTCAGAATCCTAGAATTACACATCGCCATTGATAACGGTAAACAGCAGAAACTGAAGGATTGGAGGAATATATATATGTGTGTGTGTTTGTTTGTTTGTGTGTGTATGTGTTTGTTTTTGTAGATTTTCACGGGTACAGGTATGAACGTCTTGGCATATTCAGGTTTCTTCCCGTGTAGGATTCAGAGATTTCTGGCAACGTTTCAGCTAAATCACATTCGTCATCATCAGGCTGAAGATGTTGGCTTTATGCTGCTTTGAATATAGTTTGTTTGCAACCAGAACAATCTACAATATATATTATCTACATATCTATATATTTTATCTATATACATTATCTACATATTATCTACAATCACTTGTTTTTGCTGAATTTTTAAAATTAAGGGAAACTAGGATAGTGCTATTTCGGCCTTGTTCTGGCCTCGTCAGCTAGCCATACCCTCACTGGGATTTGATCCTGGGGCTTCTGCCTTGTGAGGCAGAGAATTAACCTCTAGGCCCCAGGATCTGATCCCTTCAGCTTTGTACCAGGGAGGGGCTATATGTTTTTTTCTCTGTTGGATCACCCTGGTATATTGAGCTGTGACGTTCGTTCAACATACCAGGGTGATCCAACAGAGAAATATACATACATACATACATACATACATACATACATACATACATACATACAAATTTTGCTGAATTTGAAAATTAAGGGAGACTAGGATAGATCTATTTCAGTCTTATTTTGGCCTCATCAGCTACCCATACCTTCACTGGGACTTGAGCCTGCAACCTTTGCCTTGTAAGGCAGAGAATTAACCTCTAGGCTACAGTATCCAATCCCTTCAGCTCTGCACCAGGGAAGGGTTACATATTTTGTGTCGAATCACCCTGGTATATTGAAGGAACATCACAGCTCCTTTTTTGCCTCTCGGCCCAACCCAGGGCCATTTCCAAGGCAGTTAATTTTATCGATAGCCGACAATTCTATCTGTATGTGTCACATTTTTTTTTTTTTTTGCTGAATTTGAAAATTAAGAGAGACTAGATCTATTTCGGCCTTATTTTGGCTTCATCAGCTAGCCATACCCTCACTGGGATTTGAACCTGCAACCTTTGCCTTGTAAGGCAGAGAATTATCCTCTGGGCTACAGTATCCAATCCCTTCAGCTCTGCACCAGGGAAGGTTTACATATTTCTGTGTCGAATCACCCTGGTGTATATATACACTAGTCTCCCTTCATTTTCTATTCAGCAAAAATATGTTCTATATATAAACCCTTTGCAGTCTGTCCCAAGATGTATGACGGAGCCTAAGATTGTTCAAAAAAGAAATTATTAAATCAGTGTTATGAGACATGGACATAGAACTGAGGTTCACATTCAGGGATCAAAGACTTCCATCTCTCGGTAAGTCAAGTTATAAACCTGGAAGGCAAAACAGACACATCAAACATGCCATTGTTTAACATAAGTTAATTCGTTTAGATCTCGGATAAATTCGGGTCAGAAAAAATATGTTCACTTTGGCACTCATGTTTGCTTATCCATTGCCAACGGGTACTCAGTGGAAGCCATCAATCACACAAGCATAGAACAAACAAGGCTTGGGGGAAAAAGGAATGTAATCTTTAGCACCTGGAATATAAAACTGGAAGTCTTGTTAACACTTTAAAAATAAAAAGTCCCTTTCCTTAAAAAAAAGTCCCTTTCCTAAATAAGGTTCAGGAGAGAAGTGTTTTTAATAGGAAAATGAACCCAAGAACAAGGGGCCACAATCTGAGGTTAGTTGGGGGAAAGATTAGAAGTAACGTGAGAAAATATTATTTGACTGAAACAGCAGTAGATGCTTGGAACAAACCTCCAGCAGACATGGTTGGTGAATCCACAGTAACTGAATTTAAACATGCCTGGAATAAACATATATCCTTCCTAAGATAAACATATAAGATAAACATATATCCATCCTAAGATAAAATACAAGAAATAGTATAAGGGCAGACTAAATGGACCGTGAGGTCTTTTTCTGCCGTCAATCTTCTATGTTTCTATGTTTTCTTTCTGTTAAACTGAGCTTGCATAAATAAGGAGAGAATTATTTTTCCCCTTACTTATATGCCGCTCCCGAGCCCTCGGAGAGGGGCGGCATATAAATCCAATTTATGAATAAATTAATAATAAATAAATTGTATCTGGCTATTGTCAACCCTGAGGTGACCTGAACGAAGCCACATTGGAGTTAGAGCAGTTATAGTCAGGCTATGAAGTTTAAGACCAGATAAACAAAGAAAAAATATCTTGAAACTGCATGCAAAAAAAAAAAGTGCTTGCAGAATATGAAATAGAACTCTGGAGTGAAAAGTCTTGCATTTCTGTTTATATTTGAGTATAATTAAATGTGCAAATGCTTATGTTGTTTGCTTTTAAGTTATTTACTGTATATATCATTCTGATCAACAGAAAACTCCAGGGCATTATGTGCATCATTTCTAATCCAAATAAATATTGCATCTCAACTGCTTTAAAGCAATCAGAGTCCTTCAATTGAACCCTTTCCCACAGTTCCTCATTGCCGGTCAGAGTTCTTCTGAAAAAGAAGGATTTCAAAACTTCAGAGTGGAAGAAAGCCAAGCATAACCCGAGGCCAGAATATTTTACAATCTGTGAGTGCTACAGAGAAATCTAACATTCTGGTTTACATTGCTTTCAGTTCTAATAGGGGTAGGGTCTTACTGTGGAGGTGGAACATACTACAGATATATCCTATTTGGTTTTCTCGTTGGTTTTGTAGATATATTTATTCTCTTCTGATAAGGTGGTCCTACAATAAGAACACTTTACCAGCGAAGGTCTTCTCTCTTTCCTTCCTTCCTTCCTTCTTTCCTTCCTTCCTTCTTTCCTTCCTTCCTTCTTTCCTTCCTTCCTTCCTTCTTTCGTTCCTTTCTTTTTCTTTCATTCCTTCCTTCCTTCTTTCCTTCCTTTCTTTTTCTTTCCTTCCTTCTTTCCTTCCTTCCTTCTTTCCTTCCTTCCTTTCTTTTTCTTTCATTCCTTCCTTCCTTCTTTCCTTCCTTCCTTCTTTCCTTCCTTCCTTTCTTTTTATTTCCTTCCTTTCTTCCTTTTTATTTATTTTTATTTATTTATTCTGTCCAATACACAATAATACACAATGAAGGTTATAGAGGAGATAGTAGAGAAGAAATATGAGATATAGGAGACACTATAGGACAAGGGACGGAAGGCACTCTAGTGCGCTCATGCACGCCCCTTACTGACCTCTTAGGAATCTGGAGAGGTCAACTGTGGATAGTCCAAGGGTAAAATGTTGGGGGTTTGGGGATGACACTACAGAGTCCGGTAATGAGTTCCATGCTTCAACAACCCGATTACTAAAGTCGTATTTTTTACAGTCAAGTTTGGAGCGGTTAATATTAAGCTTGAATCTGTTGTGTGCTCTTGTGTTGTTGTGGTTGAAGCTGAAGTAGTCTTTGATAGGCAGGATGTTGCAACATCCTTCCTCCCTCCCTCCCTTCCTTCCCATCCTCTCTCCCTCCCTTCATCCCATCTATCTTCCTCCCTCCCTCCCTCCCTCTCTCCCTCCCTCTCTCCCTCCCTCTCTCCCTCCCTCTCTCCCTCCCTCCCTCTCTTTCTTCCTTCCTTTCTTTCTTCCCTCCTCCCTCCCTCCCTTCTATACTTTAGGCCAAAACAGTTTGCTTTCACAGCAAACAGCCACATATATGGAATTCATCAAGTCTTAGGGATTACTTGGCCCCCTTTTGAAAGCTAGCTCTTTTCACATCACAATTTGCAAACTAAAATTTGTGTAATAAGGAAGGCAAATAAACAGTAAAACTTTGTAACTGTGCCATTTTATATAATGTTGGGTAAGGGGTTGAAGAGAAGGAGATTTTCACTGGTTATTCTTAATCGCCTGAGCAGAAATCTTTCAGATTTATTGTCATCTGTTCGGCTGTTTTCAATCTGTCCATTTTATTTAAATGCGTAAGTTTGGAGTCTCATATTTAAGCAATGTAACTCATGTTCAGTCTCAGTAAAATTAATCCTTTAAATCATTGGTGCAAATGGGAGAAGATAGCAGATGAAAATTGGGACTATGAGACAAAATGTAATTTATTTTATTCATCACTTGCCTAAAGAAACACTTCAATTCAGTGTCTTTTTTTTTATTTATCCCAAAGAAGCAATAATATATTTAACAATGGAAAAAGTATTAATAAAACATAGAAAAGTAAAAAGATAGTTAAGTTTTTTTTAAAAAAATGGATGGAAAATGTATCTTATTTGGGGGTACCAATGTACGTTGTTGGATGCAGAGATAGAAACATAGAAACATAGAAGACTGATGTCAGAAAAAGACCTCATGGTCCATCTAAGTCTGCCCTTATACTATTTCCTGTATTTTATCTTACAATGGATATATGTCTATCCCAGGCATGTTTAAATTCAGTTGCAGTAGATTTACCAACCATGTCTGCTGGAAGTTTGTTCCAAGGATCTACTACTCTTTCAGTAAAATAATATTTTCTCATGTTGCCTTTGATCTTTCCCCCAACTAACTTCAGATTGTGCCCCCTTGTTCTTGTGTTCACTTTCCTATTAAAAACACTTCCCTCCTGGACCTTATTTAACCCTTTCACATATTTAAATGTTTCGATCATGTCCCCCCTTTCCCTTCTGTCCTCCAGATGGACAACTTCCAGGTACAATTACCTCACCCAGAATTGCCTTAAATATTAGCCATATATTTTATTTTCTATTTCCTTCTCAGCATCTTGCCTAATAAAACTGAAATTTATCACGGTCAATTATTAATCAATAATAATTAAATAATTTTTTTTTCAAGTTTAAATTAAAACTTTATTTGCATGAATAAGGTCGCATTGCATCATTATAAGATTTGGGATTCCACAGTGGAATGAGAATTTTGTTTTCTTAAGGTAAAGGTTTCCCCTGTCCAGCCCTGTCCAACTCTAGGGGCTAGTGGTCATCTCCATTTCTTGGCCAAAGGAACCAGCATTGACAGAATCGTTTCGATGGTCATTTATCCCTGTCTTATCTCCTACAGTGGTGATGGTTCACTTATTTTTCACATTTCTTAGCAACAGAAGATTCGGGCTCAACTGTAGTTGTAACTCTTTTTTAAAAAAATTATTGGTTTATTTACTAAATTAACAACAAACAAAAAATACATAAAAGAAAACGTGCCCAACACCAATAAAACCCCCACCACCATTTAGGGGGTTATATTATTTACAATAAGTTTCAATTTCTTCCTTAGCTCCGGTTTACATTTCTTTACATACAAAAAGTGATTGGAATTTATTTTTCACATGGTCGTCATAAATTCTACTGAAGACATAATCTTTCACCTTATTCCATCATGCCATCAGCTTCTCCAATTTATTTTCATCAAAGTCATTTAATCTTATTTCCATAATTTCGAAGTGGATGTGGTCCACCATGTACCAGTGCCAATTCTGGATTGTCCATTTATTGCTGTCCTTCCACCCTAATACCACTGTAATATAGTGGAAAGAACTGTAGTTGTAACTGGAGCGCTGTCTTTAGGGCTGCTCATTTTGAACCATAACTCTGGATGGCTCAAAGCAACAGTCGTAAATAAGAAGTAGAAAAACATCGCCCCACTCCCTGCAGGTTTTATGGGCAAGGTTTTGGAAATAGTTTGGCCATCGCCTGGTTTCCAGGCTGAGAGGTGATCCACTCGGATGGCTTCGTGCCTAAGGCAGAGCTACAAATTACACTCTTCCAATTCCTTTTTTAAAATCTTAACCTCTGCAGTGAAGTGGCTCTCAAGGAGCCGAGTGCCTGCACTATATCATGAGAAATAATGAAATGCAGATCGGATAATGAAATGCAGGTCTGGTGCTTTGCTTACAGGATGCCTGGGAAAACACTATTAGACCGTGAATGGATTTTAAAAGGTTTAGAATCATTATGTTAAAGTAAAATGTAGTGCATATTTTTGACAGCAAAGATCTGACTATTTTTTGGAGGGGGTAGAAAACAGTCTTTTGTTTTGCATGTTTGTGCATCTCATTTACAGGTGACTTTTAGAGAGATTTTGTTAAGATAACGAACATAGAAATATAGAAACATAGAAGTTTGACGGCAGAAAAAGACCTCATGGTCCATCTAGTCTGCCCTTATACTATTTTCTGTATTTTATCTTAGGATGGATCTATGTTTATCCCAGGCATGTTTAAATTCAGTTCCTGTGGATTTATCTACCACGTCTGCTGGAAGTTTGTTCCAAGCATCTACTACTCTTTCAGTAAAATAATATTTTCTCATGTTGCTTTTGATCTTTCCCACAACTAACTTCAGATTGTGTCCCCTTGTTCTTGTGTTGACTTTCCTATTAAAAACACTTCCCTCCTGGACCTTATTTAATCCTTTAACATATTTAAATGTTTCGATCATGTCCCCCCTTTTCCTTCTGTCCTCCAGACTATACAGATTGAGTTCATGAAGTCTTTCCTGATAGGTTTTATGTTTAAGACCTTCCACCATTCTTGTAGCCCGTCTTTGGACCCGTTCAATTTTGTCAATATCTTTTTGTAGGTGAGCTGTCCAGAACTGAACACAGTACTCCAAATGGGGTCTCACCAGCGCTCTATATAGCGGGATCACAATCTCCCTCTTCCTGCTTGTTATACCTCTAGCTAAAATATATTAGTTAAAGAAACGAACTAACTGAATGCGTACACCAAGCCCTTTGCACCCTGAACAGTTATTCTATAATTTTGTGCTTTGAGTTTTACCTCGATAGCTGTGATAATTGCTGCACTTTCAGACAAGTTTAGCTGTGTCTTACTACAACAGGTTGCTACAGCAACAGCTAATGGGGGGGGATGTCTATTTGGCAAGCCTTACACAGTAGTGTTTGTCATATAACGCTGTTTATTAAGGAATTAGCATTCTCTTAACACTGTGTAGATGGCAAACACCTAAAAATTTCTCCCCTCCTCTGAATCATCTATCGTGGCTGCTAACCTCTACTACAGGATATTGTATAATGTAAGAAAGAAAGAAAGAAAGAAAGAGGGAGGGAGGAGGAAAAAAGAAAGAAAAAAGAAAGAAAGAAAGAAAGAGGGAGGGAGGGAGGAGGAAAGAAAGAAAGAAAGAAGAAAGAAAGAAAGAAAGAAAGAAAGACAGAGGGAGGGAGGAGGAAAGAAAGAAAGAAAGAAAAAAGAAAGAAAGAAGGGAAGGAAGGAAGAAGAAAGAAAGAAGAAGGAATGAAGGAAAGAAAGAAAAAAAGGAAGGAAGGAAGGAGAAAGAAAGAAGGAAGGAAGGAAGGAGAAAGAAAGAAGGAAGGAAGGAAGGGAAGGAAGGAAAGGAAGGAAGGAAGGAAGGAGGAAGAAGAAAGAAAGAAAGAAAGAAAGAAAGAAAGAAAGAACAAATAGGAAGCAAACATGAGAAGAATAAGAAAATTATTTGCACTACCTCCTAAATGTTAACAGGGAGGGAGTTCATCTTTAAATCAGAGAATAACTATTCTACATAACTTACATAACTTGACAGCCAATGGGACAGCCTGGAGCACTTAAGGCAGAATTTCAGCAGCCCCCAATGGCAATTTTTAATTTTAGCTTCCTTGGTTGCTGGGGCTAAAAAAACCCAGAGCTTCATTTTTTGGGCATCTCCAAAATATAAGAAGTTGACCCGAAGCTCTGGAGATCGATTCCAAGCAGGACAAACCGTATGGGACCTGATGGGCCAATGGATTGATGTCATAAGGCAGGTTCTACATATTTATGTTTCTGATTTTGGGTAAATAATGCCAGTTGTGTTTCTTGGATGTAATCTACCGCAAAACTGTACGTTTTTAATATGCCGTTTATTGGATAGCTGGATAAATACAACCAGGATGTCAGGAAGATTTAGATTGGGGACATGACCTTTGCGAAACACATTTCTCCCGTGAAAGCAGATGCCACCTACAAAAACAGTACAAGCCCTCACCTGAATCCAAATCCCTTATCCCTATTTTGGAAGATCCACCCTGATCCCTGCCTGTATCAATGTCCACCTACACAGAAATATAAAACCAGGCCAGTTTATTCACTGCAGTCCGTATCTAATTTTAACCATAATCCATGGTGGTTTGCTTAATCAATTAGTTTTTTTACCCAACTTGGCCCCACAGGTTCACAATGTAATTTGAGCATAATTGAAAGTGTA
Source organism: Erythrolamprus reginae (assembly GCF_031021105.1). Classification (NCBI taxonomy): domain Eukaryota; kingdom Metazoa; phylum Chordata; class Lepidosauria; order Squamata; family Dipsadidae; genus Erythrolamprus; species Erythrolamprus reginae. The sequence goes on from NW_027248506.1 coordinate 1,374,604, forward strand.
AAAGATGAAATTGGAAATAAAAAGTAATCTATCAGATACAATTTTCTTGAATTCGTCTCAGTCTTAACAGAAACAGCACGTGACTAGATCTCAGTAAAAACCCAGTACACCCTCGGATTTTACAACTTTGATTTTTAAGCTTGTACAGACAAATAAGATCAAAATTCAGGACATCGTAAGTCAAAAGCTTATGAACTCTCATTGAGCAAGTCACATAAGGATAGAATGGAATGGGATTAATAGAATAGAATGGAATGGAATTTATTTATTATTTTATTTATTATTTGGATTTGTATGCCGCCCCTCTCCGAAGACTCGGGGCGGCTCACAGCAAGTAGTACAAATCATAAATAATCCAATCAGTTAAAATATTTAAAGCTTTTAAAAACGCCATATACTAACTAACAGACACACACACAAGAATGGAATGGAATAGAATAGAATAGAATAGAACAGAACAGAACAGATCTTGTTGCATATCTTCCCAATGTATATAAAATAAAAGATATTTTCATCAAGAATCATAAGGTACAACATTTAATGATAGCCATAGGGTACAAATAAGCAATCAAATCATATTATGAAATAATAGAATAGAATAGATTTTTTAAATTGGTCTCTGGGAGGTATGTGTGGCAGGAAACGGTCCCGTAAATTCCTGTTCCTATCTTGTTTTCTCAAAAAAGACAAAAGTTAAATCACAATTATAATTTCACATTCACTCCGAAAACCATCATCATTTGGCAAGCTTGTTAAGCTGTATCATCTTCCCCTTCTCAACGTATATTCCAAAAGAGCAGTTTTCATCACCGATTTCTGGGGAAGTGACCTCGGACGTTTCCAAGGTGTGAATAAGTGCACCAAGGACTTGTTAAAAGTTCAAGGATCTTCTTCTGCCGAAAGCCCCTTGAGGACAATTCAGACCTCAATAGCCACTTGGAAAATTAAAAGTATTTTTGACGAATGCTGCAGGGATTGAAAGAGTGAGTGGATTGTGGAGGAGTTGGCTATGTAGTTCAAATAGTTATTAAACCAATTATCCTCCCCTTCTAAAAGTGTTACCATGTGGGAGTTCACTTTTAGTAAAAGTCTCGGTAGGCTTGGTGGAAAGCATATACTGTAGATGAATTAGATAGTGGCCTAAATATCCTGCCATTCCGATTCATTCTGAAATGGAAATAGGGTATTATTATAAAGTATTTCCATTTTGGACTGAATTGGAACGATAGGGTTTTCAAGTAGAATCTTCTGTTCTCTTCTTCTGACTTATTGTAAAAAAAAACCACACTATTTCTGAGTCTCTGTGTTGCCAAGGTATTCTTTACATCTTTAAATAACAGTCATCCCCCCGCCCACCCTCCATTTAATGTAAGATAAATACACTGCTCAAAAAATTAAAGGGAAAACTCAAAGAACACACCCTAGATCTGAGTGAATGAAATATTCTCATTGAACACGTTGTTCTGTAAAAAGTTGAATGTGCACAACAGCAGGTGAAATTGACTGTCCATCAAGGTTACTTCCTAAGTGGGTAGTTTGATTTCACAGAAGTTTGATTTACTTTATTTATTTTATTTTGATTTATTTATTCATTTGTCCAATACACAAATACATAGGAAGAAAAATAGACATGTGGTAATATATATAAGGGTAAAAGTGAACTTAGAGGAGAGGATATAGGTAAGAAAGAGAATACAGTATATAGAAAATATATATAGAAAGGAAAGACAATTGGACAGGGGACGAAAGGCACACCAGTGCACTTATGCACGCCCCTTACTGGCCTCTTAGGAACCTGGAGAGGTCAATCGTGGAGAGTCTAAGGGAGAAGTGTTGGGGGTTAGGGGTTGACACAATTGAGTCCGGCAATGAGTTCCACGCTTCGATAACTCGATTGTTGAAATCATATTTTTTACAGTCAAGTTTGCAGCAGTTCGTATTAAGTTTGAATCTGTTGCGGGCTCTTGTGTTGTTGCGGTTGAAGCTGAAGTAGTACTAGCTGAAGAGATGTATGACTGTTTTTATATAAAGGGTTTTAAATCATTGGATTTTTACTGTTTTGTTGTTGTGAGCCAGTCCGAGTCTTCAGAGAGGGGCAGCATACAAATCTAATTAATAATAATAATAATAATAATAATAATAATAATAATAATAATAGAGTCAAGGTTTTTTTGGAATGGAATCTGAAGCATTCGTTGCACAGTGTAGAAAAAAAACTGCTTTACTGTGTGTTACAAAAAGTACAGTGTCAGTGTGTAAATAAGAAATGGATTTGGACTTCTGTGCGCCAGAATAAATGTAAGGAACTCTATTATTAAATGTACAATCTCCATGGAAGTACATTATGGATGAAGTAGTGCCCGATGATGTTCCTCAGCCGTCCTTTCAGGGAGATTTAGATTAGAAATCACAGACTTTCTAACCCGTGCAGGAGAAATAATCAGATGCTTGAGGGAACACAACTGTAATGCAATATGATCGGTAATCACATTAGGCTAGTTGTGCGTATGTGTTTGCCATTTCAACTAGCAAACCTCTTAGCCAGCGAACATCTCATACAGCAGATAAACACAGTGGTGCCTCTACCTCCGAAGGCCTCTACTTATGAACTTTTCTAGATATGAAAGGGTGTTCAAGATTTTTTTTGCCTCTTCCCACAAACCATTTTCAACTTACGAACACAGTTCTGGAGACCTCACCTACAAAAAGATATTGACAAAATTGAAGGGGTCCAAAGACGGGCTACAAGAATGGTGGAAGGTCTTAAGCATAAAACGTATCAGGAAAGACTTCATGGACGCCATCTGTCTAGTCTGGAGGACAGAAGGAAAAGGGGGGACATGATCGAAACATTTAAATATATTAAAGGGTTAAATAAGGTTCAGGAGGGAAGTGTTTTTAATAGGAAAGTGAACACAAGAACAAGGGGACACAATCTGAAGTTAGTTGGGGGAAAGATCAAAAGCAACATGAGAAAATATTATTTTACTGAAAGAATAGTAGATCCTTGGAACAAACTTCCAGCAGACGTGGTTGGTAAATCCATAGAAACTGAATTTAAACATGCCTGGGATAAACATATATCCCTCCTAAGATAAAATAGAGGAAACAGTATAAGGGCAGACTAGATGGACCATGAGGTCTTTTTCTGCCGTCAGACTTCTATGTTTCTATGAACCCGAGCCTCTGAAATTGTAACCAGAAAAGGCAAAGAGAAGCCTCCGCGGGGCCTCTCTAGGAATCTCCTGGGACCAAACAGGGCTGGAAAAGGTGGGGAGAAGCCTCCGCGGGGCCTCTCTAGGAATCTCCTGGGAGGAAATAGGGCCAGAAGAGGCAGCCATGTTTTGTGAAAAACAGGTCATTTTCCACCCATTTATTGGTAGAAGGGCAAGGGTGCATCTTATACTCCGAAAAATGCAGAAGTTTATCCCCTAATATCAAATATCACCAGTGCTCTATTTGTTTGGGTGATTAAACATTTGAGGTCCAGGATATGTCAGCTATGAAAAAGCAAAGGAGACGAGACAATGAAATATCCATCCCTTGTCAGTGTGGCCCAGGGGCAACCGAAGCAGAGATGGATTTCGTTTGATATATCAGAAACTCTCTCTAGATAGGTATCACCAGACAGCTGCAGACCTGCTTCATAAGGCATCTTGGATTTTGTGGTTATCAATAATGAAATAAGACATGGTTTGCCTAAAGCAAATCCATGCTTTGTATGTGAGTGTAAGCCACCATGATTTCTGGTGAACAGGAATACATAACACATCCACAACCGAGTCTCCACCTGACAGGTAGCATGACCTCTGTATACAATGTTCCCTCGATTTTCGCAGGGGATGCGTTCCGAGACCACCCGCAAAAATCGAATTTCCGCAAAGTAGAGATGCGGAAGTAAATACACTATTTTTGGCTATGAACAGTATCACAATAATAATAATAATAATAATAATAATAATAATAATAATAATAATAATTTATTACATTTGTATGCCGCCCCTCTCCGAAGACTCCCTTAACACTTTAAACCCCTAAATTGCAATTTCCCATTCCCTTAGCAACCATTTAGATTATTACTCACCGTGTTTATTTATTAAAGGCAGATGAAAGTTTGGCGATGACATATGACGTCATCGGTTGGGAAAAACCGTGGTATAGGGAAAAAAACATGAAGTATTTTTTAATTCATATTTTTGAAAAACCGTGGTATAGACTTTTCGCGAAGTTTGAACCCACGGAAATCAAGGAAACACTGTATATGTTTTATGTTTGTTTGTTTGTTTATTTATTACATTTGTATGCCGCCCCTCTCCGTAGACTCGGGGCGGCTCACAGCAACAATAAAACAACGTACGGCAAATCGAATAATTTAAAAACACTAAAAAAAACGTTATTAAAAGCAAACATACACACAAACATACCATGCATAAACTCACTCATGTTTACTCACTCTGCATTGAAAATAGTGTCATCTGTTTTGTGCACTGAATTCTAGTGTCTTTTATGCAAACTCAAGTATCTATTCCATTTTTACTAAATATGCACCTCTATTTCTACTAGTTTTTCTCATCATTCCTATCATCCTTTTCCTCCCACTTGGGACTGTGTGACTGTAACTTGTTGCTTGTATCCTAAGATTTATATTAATATTGCTTCTTCATTGCTTATTTGGCCCCTATGACCATCATTAAGTGTCGTACCACATGATTCTTGATAAATCTATATTTTCTTTTATCTACGCTGAGAGTATAGGCACTTTTTATTTTATTTATTGGATTTGTATGCCGCCCCTCTCCATAGGCTCGGGGCGGCCAACAACAATAATAAAAAATGATTGTGTCCAATCAAACTTGGCCAATTAAAAAAAAATTCTATTCTGTTATGACTTCGAACTGTCACTAAGCGAATGGCTGCAAGTTCCTGCACAACCATAGAAACATAGAAACATAGAAGACTGACGGCAGAAAGAGACCTCTTGGTCCATCTAGTCTGCCCTTATACTATTTCCTGTATTTTATCTTACAGTGGATATATGTTTATCCCAGGCATGTTTACATTCAGTGACTGTGGATTGACCAACCACGTCTGCTGGAAGTTTGTTCCATTGAAACGAAATACGAGTGACACAAAACGAAAATCATTTGTGCAGGAAGCTCTTCTTCTCTGACCACGCGGAGAAACACGCCGTTCTCCAAAAGATCATAAGGAGACCCCTTTTCCCCCCTATCTTTCTGATTTCCATAGCATCCCTCGAGTCTTGCACATTATTACAGCCGCTCTCTGGATAGATGCTAATAGCTAGAGAGGAAGAAGGGAGAATAAAACTCACAAGTTCCCTTTGAGCTACTTTTCCTTTCTCATATTTCTTTAGATAAAAAAAAAAAAGTGTCTTGGAAGAGAACCCTTCTTGGGGCCTTGTCAGGCTGTGACTAATTGCTATGACTTTTGGCTTCTCCCGTGGGTCTCTTTCAGGAAGGAGAGAGGCAATAGGAGGCCAGCTGCAGCCTTTAATTAGAAGGAGGCAGGGTAGCGGCCCTGCTTCTCCGGCGAGAAACGGCATGCAAACCCATGCGGGTTTTTAATGAATTTTTATTATTTCAATTAGGCAAGAATCACATAGCAAGGCCAGCAAAGGAACAAGCAAGCAAACAAACAACAACAACAACAACAAACATTTTACACTTGGAATCCAAAGTTTGCTAGACGGGAAGGAGGGAAAATTGCCGGTGGAGAACCCTATCATGTACAAGTAGTGAGGTGTGAAATTGGGTGTTGCTCCTCACTGCAGCAAGTTAGAGCCATCGGGAAATGTAAGGGATCGAAAATTGGTTGAAAGTTGTAGGAGGGGCTTCCCATGGAAGAGAATGAAATGTTGAATTCTGGACTGAGGTTGTTTATATACAACCTGGGAGAAACCCCTCTTAGCAGTAGCGACTGCGAAAGAGACCTTGGAGTCTTGGTGGACAATCAACTAAACATGAGCCAACAATGTGCAGCAGCAGCTAAAACAGCCAACACAATCCTAAGGTGCATCAACAGTGGAATACACTCCAAGACCAGGAAAGTCTTAATACCACTCTACTACGCCCTGGTCCGACCACACCTGGAGTACTGTATTCAGTTCTGGTCACCACACTTCAAAAGAGACATTGAAACCCTGGAGAAGGTGCAAAAAAGAGCAACCAAGATGATTGCATTAGTTTTAATAAATATCTGAAATAACCTTTAAAAATTATTTCAATAGCTACCATGAAAGAAGTTCTCCCAATCTTTTTAGAAGGAAAGAATCAGGAACTAGTTGTTTCACAGGGCAAAGGACTTTCGATGTCACAAGAGACAATATTTCCAATCAATTTGAATTAGAGTATTTATTCACGGAAGTATTTACAATAGGGAATAAAATATTACTGTCGGGCGGTGAGTCTAACTAGTTTTGCCGTGCATAGATCTGATAGGGTTGCTTTTTTTCAGTTAGAGCTGTCAGTACCATTTAGGAAAAATAAACATTGTACATGAATAATGGTGGTGGAGTGCCCCAAAAGGATACCTTTTCAACTTATCTGAAGAACAATTTGTCTTGAGTGAAAGCAGTGAAGATATCTAGCGCTGCAGACTGGAACTAAGGCTTTGCCGGGGAAGCCAAAAAAACCCCAGACTAGAGAATACAGCATGTGACTGAGTAGTATATCTCTTTTCTGTAGTGGAAGAGTAAAGGGCACATACAGGCCAAGACTATCGGGTACAAGACCATGGCCTGCCGATCAGGGGTGGGTTCTACTTTTATTTATTTATTTATTAGATTTGTATGTCGCCCCTCTCCGAAGACTCAGGGCGGCTCACAACAATGATAAAAACAATATAGTAGTGGAACAAATATAATATTAAAAAATATATAAAACCCTATCATTATTTAAAAAACCAAACAGCAACATTCATACCAAACATAAAACAAAGTATAAAAAAAAGCCTGGGGGAAAGGTGTCTCAACTCCCCCATGCCTGGCGGCATAACTGAGTCTTGAGTAGTTTACAGTTCGCATCGCAACGGAAGTGCACGTTTTGCAAAAATTAGCTTCTGCACATGTGCAAAAGCAAAATAAAAAATGGTGGCGCCCCATAGACCAGACCAACAGAACCAGCTCCGTGACACCACATTCGGTTTTACTAATGGTTCCAAAGATTAGGATCGCCCCCACCCTCCTTGCCTTTCGCAAACTTCTTAAAACTCACCTCTGCCGTCGTCAGGCATGGGGGAACTGAGACATTTCCCCCTGGCTTATATAGTTTTATGTATGGTTTGCTTGCGTTGAATGGTTATTCAATTAATGGGTTTTTAGATACTTTTTAAATATTGGATTTGTTTATTGTATACTATTTTATTATTGTTGTGACCTGCCTCGCATCTGTGGAGAGGGGCGGCATACAAATCTAAATAGATAGATAGATAGATAGATAGATAGATAGATAGATAGATAGATAGATAGATAGATAGATAGATAGATAGATAATAATTTATTAGACTCGGGGCGGCTCAATCAATCAATCAATCAATCAATATCCTGGGAAGAAACAGGGCCGGAAAAGGCAGGGAGAAGCCTCTGTGGGGCCTCTTTAGGAATCTCCTGGGAGGAAACAGAGATGGAAAAGGTGGGGAGAAGCCTCCATGGGGCCTCTCTAGGAATCTCCTGGGAGAAAACAGGGCCGGAAAAGGCAGGGAGAAGCCTCCGTGGGGCCTCTTTACGAATCTCCTGGGAGGGAACAGGGCCAGAAAAGGCAGGGAGAAGCCTCCGTGTGGCCTCTCTAGGAACCTCCTGGGAGGAAACAGGGCCGGAAAAGGCAGGGAGAAGCCTCCATGGGGCCTCTCTAGGAATCTCCTGGGAGAAAACAGGGCCTCCACCCTCCCTGTGGTTTCCCCAATCACACACATTATTTGCTTTCACATTGATTCCTGTGGGAAAAATTGCTTCTTCTTACAAACTTTTCTACTTAAGAACCTGGTCACGGAACGAATTAAGTTCGTAAGTAGAAGGACCACTGTGCTTTGTAATCATTGACCTGCCCTCTTTCCTCCAAAAAGCTTTAGATTCTTCACCCCTATTGTTTTTACTTCTGCACCAATATTTATTTATTATTTATTCATTTATTTATTAAACTTGTATGCCGCCCCTCTCCGTAGACTCGGGGCGGCTCACAGCAGTGATAGAAACAATGTACAATACAAATCTAATAATACGAAGTTAAAAACCCATAAGCTTTCCTTCTGCATATATATATATATATTTTCCCTTGCCTTTTTCAAAATCACTTCGCATCCTGCTCACGTTGTGACATAAATGCCCATCACTGAAGCAGCCAGGCATTAATCCCCAAAGCAGTGGATTGGTTAATTCCACACAATTTCACCATGTTATCCTGACGTTTCTTTCAATTCTGAAATGGACGTATGCCAATCGGGTTTCAACAAAGAGGGAGCAACATTCGATGTGTGAGTTCTGGTATCCACAATCAGTCCCATGATCCCTCGCCGTTAAATATGGGCTTCGGAGTTGCGGAAAGTTGTTAAAAACAAAACAGTTGCTTGTTTTATTCAGTCTTGAAAGAGACTGTTTTCAGAGAGGGAAAATATTATAAATTCTACCCACGGACCCAAACAAAACTTAATGAAGAATATCCTATTTTCACTCCTTACCACAAACTCCATAAATTCATGTATCCCTCCCATCTTTCTTTCTAAGGCACAGCATAGTCACTCTGTGGTTAGGAGAATAAATTGCAAAATTGGTTTTGAGTCTCATTTATCAAAACTTCCAGGACCCACATCTCAGAGTGCCCCATACTCCACTGAAAAAAAAAGAGAGTTCCTTGATATATAAATGTTTTAGTCCTTTCATTTCTTCCCTAGCTTTCCAAAAGGTCATTTTTTTCTAGTGCCATAATAGGATAATGTCTTTCCGTATTATGCAAATTGACTATAATTTCTCTGCAAAAGCCATGGTCTTTGGGGGGAAATAGCATTTGTTACTAGGCAGTTGTAGTTTTTGTTTTAATATATAGCTTAATTAGAAGAGATGTAATTCTGAGAATCCACACCTTTCTATTAATGGGGGAATACTACCAAATAACTGCATTAAGAGCCATCGTGGGGCTTCCCAGATTCGCCCACGTATGTACAACACTCCGTGGCCTGCATTGGCTGCCGATCAGTTTCCGGTCACAATTCAAAGTGTTGGTCATGACCTTTAAATCCCTGCATGGCATCGGACCAGAATACCTCCAGAACCGCCTGCTACCGCACGAATCCCAGCGGCCGATAAGGTCCCACAGAGTTGGCCTTCTCTGGGTCCCGTCGACTAAACAGTGTCTTCTGGCGGGCCCCAAGGGAAGAGCCTTCTCTGTGGTGGCCCCAGCCCTCTGGAATCAACTCCCCCTGGAGATTAGAACTGCTCCCACCCTCCTTGTCTTCCGTAAACTACTTAAGACCCACCTATACCGCCAGGCATGGGGGATCTGAGACACCTTTCCCCCAGGCTTATTATAATTTATGTTTGGTGTGTATGTGCTGTTTGGTTTTTAATTATGATTAAAATATTAATATTAGATTTGTGCCTGTATAATATTGTTTTTATCGTTGTTGTGAGCCACCCCGAGTCTTCGGAGAGGGGCGGCATACAAATCTAATAAATTATTATTATTATTATTATTATTATTATTATTATTATTATTATTAATTCGAACCACGGCAAGTCTCTTAGAGCTGTGTTACAAATTATTCTTGGCAGTCTTTCAAGGGGAGCTAGTGTTAAATCACTGCACCGGAGACTCCTTTGGGCTCAACAGGTTTATTCCATAAGACATAATAGAGTGAACAGCTCTCTCCAACAATCAACTCCCAACAAGGGCAACGGCTAATCCGTTGCCCTATTTATACCCATCCCGGTTCCACAGAAATGCTGTGAAGAGAATTTGTTTAACGGTGATCAGACCCTTTGATTATAGGCCAGGGGACGTCAATGTACAACCTGTAGACTTTCAATTGGGAAGAATTAATACATTGAGGGTCAACCCATGGTACACATAGAAAGGTGGGAAATGGACATTTTCATTGGCAGTTTAAATTCAAACACAAACCATTCATAAATTAGGCTGGGGAGGAACTACTGGCTGGGAACTACTATAACTTCTTTTCTATTCTTTCTTAGATATATTTTACTATGAGTATCTCCTCTATAACCTACATCATGTATTTTACTATGTGTATGTTTGTATATATATACATAGGATTGGGCCGAGAGGCAAAAAAGGAGCTGTGATGTTCCTTCAATACACCAGGGTGATTCGACACAAAAATATGTAACCCTTCCCTGGCGCAGAGCTGAAGGGATTGGATACTGTAGCCTAGAGGTCAATTCTCTGCCTTACAAGGCAAAGGTTGCAGGTTCAAGTCCTAGTGAGGGCCACTCATTGTGTATTTAACTAACTAACTAACTAACTAACTAACTAAATAAATAAATAAATAAATAAAATTAAAAAATAAAGAAAGGAGGGAAAAAGCCAATCAACTCTTGAAAGATAATGAATGATGTGGTTCAATTTGAGCCCTGCCCTCCTTAATTTAGGTTTTTGAGAAAAGGAAGAAATGTTTTATGAGGTTGGGGGATGGAAGCAAAGTGTAGGAACAGATTGCTTTTGGAAATTAAAAAAGCAGCAAGATACTAAGGGAAATAGAAAGGTTTTAATAAATGGGATGGGAAACATTCAGCACACTTTAGCATTTATTATCTCAGGGACCGCCTTCTGCTGCATAAATCCCAGCGACCCGTTAGGTCCCACAGAGTGGGTCTCCTCCGGGTCCCGTCAACTAAACAAGGCCGCTTGGCAGGACCCAGGGGAAGAGCCTTCTCTGTGGTGGCCCCGGCCCTCTGGAACCAACTCACCCTAGAGATTAGAATTGCCCCCACCCTCCTTGCCTTTCGTAAGCTTCTTAAAACCCACCTCTGCCATCAGGCATGGGGGAATTGAGATACCCTTTCCCCCTAGGCCTTTACAATTTTATGCATGGTATGTCTGTATGTATGTTTGGTTTTTTATTATAATGGGTTTTAAATTGTTTTTAGTATTGGATTATTGTTATACGCTGTCTTATTATTGCTGTTAGCCTCCCCGAGTCTCCGGAGATGGGCGGCATACAAATCCAATAAATAGATAGATAGATAGATTAGATAGATAGATAGATAGATAGATAGATAGATGATAGATAGATAGATAGATAGATAGATAGATAGATGATAGATAGATAGATAGATAGATAGATAGATAGATAGATAGATAGATAGATAGATAGATACATTTCTGTTAACGTTTTTGGAGATTTTAGGGAAGGGACAAAGCTATAACATTTAGCATATTTGATTTATGTCACTTCTGATGTAACAGAATACAGTAGTTTTTTATTATTGTCTTACAAAATAAAAACATTCCTTCGGCTAAAGTGCCCATAAGTATGATGCTACATAATGGCTGGGTTGTTCCAAGGGGGTCTTTTATATTTGTTATCAAACAAATATTCACATAAAAGCATTTTTTTTAAAGGCACGTGTAAATATAAAAAGAAAGGCAGGGAAATAAGGGTGTGATTGTGTATGAAAATCTACATTTGAAGCGCTCTTCAAACAAGCTCTCACTTCAGAACCAATTGATGCAAATGAAAATTGATTAAAATGCTAAGCAAAGTAAGTGCAGGGTAGCCTATTTTGAATAATTCAGGAAAGGAAAGCGTTATTTGACGAAAGGTTATATATTGATGCGGCAATGTAACATTGTTCATTGTTATGAGCAATAAACCGTCTGCTGGTACCAAGGAGAAAATTTGTTCTCGGTGACTTTTGATATTTATTCTTGACACATTTGTTCATCACCCTTTAGTGTAATCACAAAGCCAAGAGATGGTGTGAATAGAGCAAGCACATTATATGTATAATCTCAATAGAAAGAAATATACCTGGTAAGGGAATAATGACTTGCATTCCAAATAGGCAAATATACATTTATAAATGTATCAACTATGACTCCATGTGCAGCATTTATTTCTGCAATATTTATATTAGGTGTAGCTAATTGGATAGTATTAACTATTTAGCCTGAAAAGGAAATAAATCTAGCTTTACTAGATAAATGGTCAAAGCAATGGAAACTGCAGTTTAATGTTTCCAAATGTAAAATAATGCACTTGGGGAAAAGGAATCCTCAATCTGAGTATTGCATTGGCAGTTCTGTGTTAGCAAAAACTTCAGAAGAGAAGGATTATGGGGTAGTGATTTCTGACAGTCTCAAAATGGGTGAGCAGTGTGGCCGGGTGGTAGGAAAAGCAAGTAGGATGCTTGGCTGCATAGCTAGAGGTATAACAAGCAGGAAGAGGGAGATTGTGATCCCCTTATATAGAGTGCTGGTGAGACCACATTTGGAATACAGTGTTCAGTTCTGGAGACCTCACCTACAAAAAGATATTGACAAAATTGAACGGGTCCAAAGACGGGCTACAAGAATGGTGGAAGGTCTTAAGCATAAAACGTATCAGGAAAGACTTAATGAACTCAATCTGTATAGTCTGGGGGAAAGAAGGAAAAGGGGGGACATGATCAAAACATTTAAGTATCTTAAAGGGTTAAATAAGGTTCATGAGTGGAAGTGTTTTTAATAGGAAAGTGAACACAAGAACAAGGGGACACAATCTGAAGTTAGTTGGGGGAAAGATCAGAAGCAACATGAGAAAATGTTATTTTACTGAAAGAGTAGTAGATCCTTGGAAAAAATTTCCAGCAGACGTGGTTGGTAAATCCACAGTAACTGAATTGAAACATGCCTGGGATAAACATATATCCATCCTAAGATAAAATATAAAAAATAGTATAAGGGCAGACTAGATGGATCATGAGGTCTTTTTCTGCCGTCAGTCTTCTATGTTTCTATGTTTCTAAGCTGGTTAAGCCCTGAACAAGAAGTGAAGTGAAACATACCAGAGACACCTCATTAGTGAAGATTTATGTCTCTAGCTGGCTTGCATCCCGGACTGTTATCGATGCTCCTTAGATGGGAATGCTGTCACCCTGAAATGCCTTAGAATTCACTTATTTCTTGCTGGACTTTGTGGAAATAATAATACTTTTGCCTCGATCAATGTTTCAAGCTTGTGTGGGTTTGCTTTTTAATAATAGATCCAGCTGGACAGAACATGACTCTTGTGTTTGTAATGGACTAAAATTTGGGGACTTAGACAATGAGATTTCGGAAAGACAATTGGACAGGGGACGGAAGGCACTTACTAGTGCACTTATGCACACCCCTTACTGACCTCTTAGGAACCTCTTACTAGTGCACTTATTTATTTATTTATTTATTATTTATTTATTGGATTTGTATGCCGCCCCTCTCCGGAGACTCAGGGCGGCTAACAGTGACAATAAAACAGTGAACAATAGTAATCTGATATTAGAAATCATTAAAAATCCATTAATATAAAAACCAAACATACATACATACATACCATGCATAGAATTGTAAAGGCCTAGGGGGAAAGAGGATCTCAATTCCCCCATGCCTGGTGGCAGAGGGGGAGGGGTTACGTTGCTTACGAAAGGCAAGTTCTAATCTCTGGGGGGAGTTGGTTCCAGAGGGCCGGGACCGCCACAGAGAAGGCTCTTCCCCTGGGTCCCGCCAGGTGACATTGCTTAGTTGACGGGACCTGGAAAAGATCCACTCTGTGGGACCTAACTGGTCGCTGGGATTTGTGCAGCATAAGACGGTCCCTGAGATAATCTGGTCCGGTGCCATGAAGGGCTTTATAGCTCATAACCAACACTTTGAATTGTGACCAGAAACTGATTGGCAACCAATGCAGACTGCGGAGTGTTGGTGTAACATGGGCATATTTGGGGAAGCCCATGATTGTTCTCGCAGCTGCATTCTGCACTTATGCACTCCCCTTACTGACCTCTTAGGATAAAGATCAGATAGGTACTAACCATTTAAGAAATATGAAGATACGTGAGCTCTTGATGGCAAAATCTGGATTTTGGGAAGTGATTGACTTCTCACCAAATGAATTTTGTGTTGTTGGAGGAGGATTTAAGTACTGTTTAGAATAATCCCAATGGAAACATTTCAATGCATAAACTAAGATTGATTGGCAGCGAAGTTCTTTTCTCTCTAATGTCTTGGCATTCTAAAATAGACGTAACCAAATGACACAGTTTTAAAAGGAAAGAATGCATTCCTTGTAGTATTTATTGATTGTGGATATTTGAGTTAGCATAAAATCCAATAACCAGCTTTTGTACAAAGCAATTTATGTGCAGTGATAGGAGGGGAAAAGCTTTAAAAATTGTACCAAGCTACATAAAATTTGATGCACTTCAATTTGCCTCCTTTTATATGGTAAAGAGAAAATCTGCCTTGCCCAGTACTAATTCGCTTTCCATTTTCCACTTTTTCTTTTGCTACAGGAAGTCTGTAGGCACCTTGAAATGAATAAATTTGGAACACTCAGGAAGTAAAACGATAGGAAGACAGTGCATGGAATGCTAATGTATGAAGTGCAGTTACCAAAAAAATTCAAGAATTAGTCAGAAAATAGATAGATAGATAGATAGATAGATAGATGATAGATGATAGATAGATAGATAGATAGATAGATAGATAGATACATAGATACATAGATAGATACATACATAGATACATAGATATATACATAGATAGATAGAGATAGAAACATAGATAGATACATCAATAGATATAGATACATACATAGATATGGATAAATAGATACATGGAGATAGATAGATAGATTGATTGATGATAGATACATAGATACATAGATAGATACATAGATAGAGATAGAAACATAGATAGATACATCGATAGATAAATAGATAGATAGATAGATAGATAGATAGAGATAGAAACATAGATAGATACATCGATAGATAAATAGATAGATAGATAGATAGATAGATATAGATAGAAACATAGATAGATACATCGAAAGACAGATAGATACATAGATATGGATAAATAGATACATGGAGATAGATAGATAGATAGATAGATAGATAGATAGATGATAGATAGATAGATAGATAGATAGATAGATAGATAGATAGATACATACATACATACATACATACATACATACATAGAGATAGAAACATAGATAGATACATCAATGGATATAGATACATACATAGATATGGATAAATAGATACATGGAGATAGATAGATAGATAGATAGATAGATAGATAGATAGATAGATAGATTGATGATAGATAGATAGATACATAGATAGATACATAGATAGAGATAGAAACATAGATAGATACATCGATAGACATAGATAGATACATAGATATGGATAAATAGATACATGGAGATAGATAGATAGATAGATAGATAGATAGATAGATAGATAGATAGATAGATAGATAGATACATACATACATACATACATACATAGAGATAGAAACATAGATAGATACATCAATGGATATAGATACATACATAGATATGGATAAATAGATACATGGAGATAGATAGATAGATAGATAGATAGATAGATAGATAGATAGATAGATAGATTGATGATAGATAGATAGATACATAGATAGATACATAGATAGAGATAGAAACATAGATAGATACATCGATAGACATAGATAGATACATAGATATGGATAAATAGATACATGGAGATAGATAGATAGATAGATAGATAGATAGATAGATAGATAGATAGATAGATGATAGATAGATAGATAGATAGATAGATAGATAGATAGATACATACATAGATACATACATACATACATACATACATAGAGATAGAAACATAGATAGATACATCAATGGATATAGATACATACATAGATATGGATAAATAGATACATGGAGATAGATAGATAGATAGATAGATAGATAGATAGATAGATAGATAGATAGATAGATTGATGATAGATAGATAGATAGATAGATAGATAGATAGATAGATAGAGATAGAAACATAGATAGATACATCGAAAGACATAGATAGATACATAGATATGGATAAATAGATACATGGAGATAGATAGATAGATAGATAGATAGATAGATAGATAGATAGATAGATAGATAGATAGATAGATAGACTTAACAGTTCACTTGAACAATGATGATTGTTCAAGCCTGGTCACATGGCCGGCAAGCCACTCCTACCCAGTCACATGAGCATCAAGCCACACCCACAAACTAAGCCACACCCACAGTGTGGCAGTAAAAATGTTGGCTGTCCATTACTGGGCGTGCATGTGCTCTTTCGGTACCCGAGGGGAAAAAATGGTTCACCATCATGACACAGTTAAAGAGAGAAGGAAGCCACTAAGTTGGAAAGGCAGGTTGACATGATTAATGGAAGATTGAGAATAAAATGCGTTTTCCTCCTCCTACAATGCTCCAGGGAGTCACTGACAATATGTCACCACTTCTGGAAGAGCATTTCCACTGGGGCCTTATTTGAATACTTGACATGATCAAAGCTAACATCCAGATATTATGTTTTCTTCTGCGTTTGGGATATTGACACACACCATCTTAGCGAAAAGGCTGAAACTCTTATTGACACTAATAGTTGAAAGTCCCTCTCTGGAACGAACAAAATTGCCGTTGCTATTTCCAGCCTGCAAGATGCTTACACAAAATAAAACAGGACAAACTTGTCACAATGGCTTGTTGAACTGACCCCTTGCTTCTTTTAGCAAACATTTGAATATTATTATTATTATTATTATTATTATTATTATTATTTATTAGATTTGCGTGCCGCCCCTCTCCGAAGACTCGGGGCGGCTCACAACAATAAAAACAGTACAAATCCAATAGTTAAAAGAGTTTAAAACCGTTAATATAAAAGCAGTCATGCATCTCATGCAAACCATGCATAAAATGTAAACGGCCCAGGGGAATCAATTTCCCCATGCCTGTCGACAGAGATGTGTTTTAAGGAGTTTGCGAAAGGCAAGGAGGGTGGGGGCAACCCTAATCTCCAGGGGGAGTTGATTCCAGAGAGTTGGGGCCGCCACAAAGAAGGCTCTTCCCCTGGGTCCCGCCAGACAACGTTGTTTCATCGACAGTATCCGGAGAAGGCCAACTCAGTGCGACCTAACCGGTCACTGGGAATCTAAGCATCTTTATCTCCCTTCTCGTAAGGTTGCATAAATCACTCGACTGGGATGCTTTCAGGGGAGGTCAAAACTGATCACGGCCCTCTTGTATTGCAGGACATAATATTTTCTTTCACCTGTAATAATTGCCCTGTGCTGAAGCAGTTTATCATGATGAAACGGGCTCAGACAGCCCCATCAGTGTTCCATACAGTGATGCATTAATAATAGGCTTGCAACGAAGGTTTTGTGAATAAATCAAAGGGTGTTTATAAGTGAGAGAGAGAAAGAAAAAGGCTGGAAGCATCTTTCAGAGATGCAAAACATTGTATTTTATTAAGGAGTTTTCGTTCTGGCAAAGAAGGTAGAAGGTAGACAACATAATATAACAAGATCTGGAAGAGTCACTCTACAATTTTGAATCCAAAGTATGACATTTCTATTGTCTGTGTTCATTTGTGGTTATATGATTATACACATGTGTCTTTGTGTGTGTGTGTGTGTGTAATAATAACAACACACAGACACACATACACATCTTTTCTGCTGCTTTGGGGAATTCACTGAAGGTAATTCAATTTTTAAAGCAGGATTTTCCCATGCTTTTGGGCAGCCAGAGAAAAATCAGGGTTACCATTCTCCTGCAAATTTCTTTTATTTATTTATTTATTTATTTATTTATTTATTTATTTATTTATTTATTTATTTATTTATTTATTTATTTATTTATTTATTTATTTATTTTGTCAAACAATTATAGGGTGGTAATTTGTCCAAATAAAACATTAGATAAGTAATGATAAAAAGTAACAAAAGAAGACAATAGGACAGGGACAGTAGGTATATTACATTGTACCCATTGTACAAATTTATTTATTTATTTTTATTTATTTATTTTGTCCATTACACAATGAGGGTTTTAGTGGGTATATATCTATATACACATAGTAAAATACATGATGAAGGTTATAGAGGAGATACTCATAGTAAAATATATCTAAGAAAGAATAGAAAAGAAGGTATAGTAATAGAACATATCAATGAAGGAATAGAAGAAGAGATATAGGAATAGAAGAAAGGAATAGGAGATATAGGAGAGCAATAGGACAGGGGACGGAAGGCACTCTAGTGCACTTGTACTCGCCCCTAACTGACCTCTTAGGAATCTAGAGAGGTCAACCATGGATAATCTAAGGGTAAAGTGTTGGGGGTTTGGGGATGACACTATGGAGTCCGGTAATGAGTTCCACGCTTCGACAACTCGGTTACTGAAGTCATATTTTTTACAGTCGAGTTTGGAGCGGTTAATATTAAGTTTAAATCTGTTGTGTGCTCTTGTGTTGTTGTGGTTGAAGCTGAAGTAGTTGCCGACAGGCAGGACGTTGCAGCATATGATCTTGTGGGCAATGCTTAGATCTTGTTTAACAAATTCATAATTTGTTTTCCCTAAGAAATTGATTTCCTGTTTTTCTTTCTTTGACTACAAACTAATACAACACAATAAAAAGAAATATGTATCCCCTCTACTAAATCCTACCCTCCTGGTTTTCCAAGCACAAGAATGTTGCAGTGCGGAAGCTTCCGATATTAATATGGCTTCCAAAACTAATAGAATAATCTTATTGAAGTTACAAAGTTCCATAACTCTTCCAACTGTTTGTTCATCAATTGCAAAAAAAATAAAATTAAAAAAAAATCCTCTGGTCTTAGTTGTATATTAATCTTTAAAAACTTCTGAATTGGTGTATGGATTTGAATCCCAAATTCTTTGGTGCTATTTTTTCTACATCCGCAACATAGGATAAAATGCTGGTGCTTCTTGTTCACTTTCCCCGAAAAATTACCTTTATACATTTTAGACAATTCCCCTGGCAAAATATAATAATGAAACATCATTTTATAAAAAAATATCTTTAAGATTATAACAGTGTAAATTTCAGTCCTTCCAGCCATATATTCTCCCATTATTTCATCTGTATATTATAATGAAAAAAATGGGTTTAATTATATGCAACAAAATGAGAATTCACTTATGAGATGGAATAAACTGGGTAGTTACGTACATCACTTTGATTGAATATTCTATAAATAGCATCCTTTTAGGATTTGCAGAGAATGGTTTAAGGTTTGGCAGCTGTTTTCTTGTGAATAAGTGTTTAATTGTAATCTGCAATGAAAGGATAGCTTATGGATAGATCACCATCCTAACTGATAGATTGATAGCAATGATTATTTGAGCTTTATTGGTGGATGGTTAGAATTATAGAATGACAAAGTTGGAAGGGACCTAGTTAGAGAAAATCTGGACTGTTTTGAGAAGATTTAATTATCTCTTGCTTTTACTTTTTTTTAGTGTCTAAAAGGTTATTTAGGTAGCAAGATTTTCCAAATAGACTTGCTGTCCTTTGAAATCCAATCTAGCTAAGTTCCTGAATTGTCTAAACATCAAATAGAATTTCCTTCTACAAGTGTACCAAGGTTCATTTATATTTATATCTGCATTTATATGGTAATGTCACAAGGCACACTTAGCAGCTTATGAGAAGGAAGACCCTTCTAAATTAGACTAGTCTCTTTTTTGCATGTGTAACATTTATTGCAAATGAAATTTCAAGTCAATTTGGATCCCATATTATGCTACTTACCATTATTAGTCTTTGAAAACAAATGTCTGTTTTTCCTAAGAGGACAAATGATGTATTTGAATTCTATTGGATTCTAATAATGCTTTGTTGTTACTGAAGTTTCTGATGTTAGTATATGCTATAATTCTATTTTTATAGCAATAGCATTTAGACTTATATGCCGCTTCCTAGTGCTTTTACAGCCCTCTCTAAGCAGTTTACAGAGTCAGCCTATTGCCCCCAACAACCCGGGTCCTCATTTTACCCACGCATCCTCTGCGAATGCTTTAAGAATGGCAGCAAAATCCAATGACGCAAAGTAGGATGACAGCAATTCAAGAACAAGCCTCTCTTGGGTGTTTTTTTTTTTTTTAAGTGACTATCTGAAGAATGAAATGTGGGACTTGAAAGGCAGAGCAAGAATCTCTTTCCAATATTGAAAAATGGAGTTTTAGCTTTTAGTGTGCTGTACATAGTTGATGCATTAGGCTCACAAGGCCACCATCTGCCAAGGATGTCTGTGTACATCTAGGATGCTTAGCTTATCGGGTGTTTATATCTTACGCATACATTTTTTTTTTGCT